>NW_004524688.1:8520607-8569962 GCF_000260255.1 Octodon degus
GCTGGCTGGCATGTGGTGCTGGGGGATCGAACCGTGGTCCCTGTGCTTTGCTTAGCTTAGTTTGTTCCAAGTAGGTGCTTTAGACCACTGAGCCATCTCTCCAGCCCCTCCCTGGGGCTTTCTTCATGTAAAAATATCATATTAGCCACAAAAGTAGTTTTATTTTTTCTTTTCCAAACTTTATGAGTCTCTCTCCTCTTGGCTCATGTAAGACCAGGTTCCCAGATCAGCAGTGAAGCGGGGCCTCCAAAACAGTTCAATGTTTCCCACTTAATTTATTTATTTATTTATTTATTTTTGCGGAACCAGGGATTGAACTCAGGCCCTTGTGCTTACCAGGGAAGCGCTTATTCCACTGAGCCATCTCCCCGGCCCCCTCCCACTTAATTTAGTGTTAGCGGTAGACTATGTGTTCTTTATCAATTAGAGAAGATTCCCTTCTGTTCCTTGTTTTTATTATAAATGCACATTAGATGTCAAGTGCATTTCCTGCATCTGTTTACAAATGTAGTTTTTATGAACATCTCTGTCTTTTTTCTTAGGATTCATTCCTAGAAATAAAAATAAGGGTCAAGGGCTGGTGAGATAGCTCAGCAGCCTAAAGGTTGAAATAGCTCAGTGGCCTAAAGCACCTGCTTAGGCAAGCTTAGATAAGCACAGGGCCCCTGGTTCGATCCCTCGCACCACATGCCATGCCAGCCCTGCCTCCAGGATGGGCTGAACAGGCGAGAGTCAGAGCACGGTGGCATACGCCTGTAATCCCAGAACTGGGGAGGCTAAAAGCAGGAGGATCACTATGAGTCCGAGCTGTGTACTGAGACCCTGCAGCAACCAAACACATTAAAAATAATAATAATAAGGGTCAAATGAATAAATATTTTTAAGCCTTTTTCATTCTGTTTCCAGATTTTCATTCAGAGACACTGGGCCAGTTTATATCCTTCCAAGCTGGGTTAGCCTGTCTGTTTCTTCACATCCTAGCCCGTACCAAGTTTTATAATTCCACTTATTTATTTATTTATGGTTCTGGGGATCGAACTCAGGATTTTGTGCTTGCCAGGCAGGTGCTCAAGCCATTGACCTATCGCCCCGGTCCCCAAATTTTATAATTTTAAATTGTTCCTAACTTTAAAAACATTCCTTGATATGATATCTTGGTTCTAGTTGCATTTACTGTACTGCTCTGAGCATGAACATTTTATTGGCCATTTATATTTATTCTCTCTAATAAATTATTTTCTTTACCTCTTGCCAGTTTTCTGTTGGGCATTCTTGTTTTAAAATTTTATTTGTATGTTTTTTTAGATATATCAAAGTTATTAATCTTTATCACATACAGTATATATCCCAGTTCTTGGGCCTTTTGTTTTTCTTCATTGTTGTTTTGATAGAGCAGCTGTAGGTTTACAGCATAGCTGAGCGGGGCGCGCAGAGATTTCGCGCGTGCTCCCGGGCCCAGCTGTGCCCACGCCCCCAGCATGTACCCCACCAGGATGGTGCTGTGTCCCCAGTGGGCCTCCTTCGGCCCATCTTTACCACTCGAAGCCTGTGGTTCACACTTGCTGTTGGGTGTTCTCTGGCTTGGGACAAAGTATAATGAGTGATACAATCCCACCATCGTGGCGTCACACAAAGTCACTTTAATACCTTAAACTCCCCCAGGCTCTGCCTCCCTGGCTTCTTTCCTCATACCCTGGAACCACTGACCTTTTCACTCTCTCTATAGTTTACCTTTTCGGGCGTGACAGGTAGCTGGAATCATGCGGTAAGCAGCCTTCTCAGACGGGCCTCCTTCGCTTCGTGGTTAGTCGCTAAGCTTCCCCGTGTCTTCTCGTGGCTGCTAGCTCTCCTCTTGTGGGCACTGAATGCTGCTCCGCTGTCTGGATGCACAACAGCTTGTCGTCTCTCCACTGCCTACCAAAGAACGTCTTGGTTGCTTCTCACTTTGACGGCTATGAGAGGTCACCAAAGGGTGAGGTTACTTCCAGGCTTCCCCTCCTGTCCCGTCCCACCACATCAGACCCCCTAGCCCAATCCTCTGAAATCCATACCCTCCTCCTGGCACACCCATGGGTGAGCTTTCCAGACACCAGATAAAAGACAGAGGCTCGCTGTGGGGGGTCCCTGGCAGAAGGACCCTACTGGTCCCATGGATGGAGGGCTGATTCCAAACCAGGAAGGAGTCCCAGAGAGAGGTGGCTACCACACCCCATCCCCTAGCAACTTGCCTCCAGGCAGAATTCTGCTTGAACCCTTTCACAGTTCCTTGGGGGAGAATTATTTGCATCAATTAATTGATTGATTCATTAAGTCACACTGTGCTAAAGTCTACAGCTGGGGCTTCATTGACTTTTCCTTCAGCAGACTCCAAAGAAAAACAAGAGCAAAGTTAGAGGTTGAGAGATCTTAAATAATGTTAACTTCTAGCCTGTGTCTCTTTCACCTTGGGAATCACAACTCATTGTGCCTGGAAATTCCTTCCTTTTCTCTCAAGGTTTTCCAAAAGCCAGACCCTTCCTATGTGTATCAGTTATCTACTGCTGCATAACAAACCACCCCATCTTGCATTAAAAAGCCATCTTTGCCTTGCTCACAGCTATCTGACTCGGTCAGGCTCACCTAGGGCTATTCTGCTAGGCCCCTTGAGGCTGCCTCAGGAGGCTACAACCACTGGGACATCACTGGCTGGAGGTTTGAAATGGCCCCTGTTTACATGTGGCCAGGCAGTGATGCTGACCTGCAGCTGAGTGTCCCCTGCTCCTGATTGATAGGTTCCGGCCGGAGTACAAACTGCTAAATTATCATGGCCCCGATTCAACATGGCTGAATCCCCAAAACAACAGTGTATCTTTCCAGTGACCACGTCCTCCTTCCTCCCCACCCTAGTCCCGGATACCTTTCCCACAAGTACAAGGGAACCCCCAATCAGCTCCTTGTGTGTCCCTGAACTCCCCTCAAACTCCACCCCGATGAAAAGCCCATAAAGTCTCAGCCTTCCTGTCTCAGGTCAGAGGATTCCCCCCATCTCCCTGCCATCTATCTTCTCTGTGTCCTCCTCAGTGGCAACAAAGGCCTTTCCTTCCCTTTCTTTTACCTCGGTGGTCTCTTGTCTTTCCTGCCTGGGCTGTACTGGAGGACCCTGCAGAAGCCAGCAGGCCTCTCGAGGACCCAGAACGTACATAGCAACAGTTACACCACATTCTCTTGGGCAAAGCAAGGCCTGCCCGCATTTCATGGGTGGGAGACAAATGTCACTCTTATGGGACTGGGAGGGCTGCGGAGAATATGAGTCATCTCTTAGTCGCAGCCTAATGGCTGACCGGCATGTTTTTCTGGATGGAGAAAGGACTCGTGTTCTAGGTGTTGTGGAAGTCCTGCTGGCTTCTCTCATTTCTGCTTTTGTATTTTGGCAATCTTTAGAAAATGATAGAAACTAAGAAATGCCATTTCTTAAAACTTAGCATCTTCCAGTTCTCTCCATAAAGCATCTTTTTTTCTATATTTAGGACAGTGTCTACAGGGTCTCACTACGTAGACTGGACTCATAGTGATTCTCCTGTTTTCAGCCTCCCAAGTGCTGGGATTACAGGCGCGCTACCACGCCCAGTCTCCATCGCTGTCTCAGCGCGCCCTAGGTGCCAGCACGGCACACTGTATAAAGCATTTTAAATAGATTTTTTAGAAAGATTTATTGGGCCAGACAGATAGCTCATCAGAGCCAGGGATCCATCCCCAGCATGCCTTGCCAGTTCCACCTCTGGGGCATGCTGAGATGGCAACTGAGACTGGGCATGGTGGTGCATGCCTGTAATTCCAGCACTTGGGAGGCTGAAAACGAGGATCACTACAAGTCCGATCTGTAGTGAGACCCTGTAGATCCTATACTAACTACATTTAAAAATATATTTATTTATTTGGTATAGGGCCTCTCTATGGAGCTTCGACTCCTAGTGATCCTCCTATCTCAGCCTCCCTAGTGCAGGGATTACAGGTGTGCACCACCACACCCGGTTTCGGTGGCCAGCAGGGGATATGGTACCAGACCCGGATCCCTGCACTTACCAGGCAGGTGTTTAGACTGCCAAGATATCTCCTCAGCCCACGTATAAAGCATTTTTAACTTAATAGCAACTTGAGAGTTATTGCCTGAATAAGCCATTCTTTTAATTTTTTTTATCCTTTTAATTTTAATGCTCTGCACAGAATAATTTTACAAACCAACTAAATAAGTAAATTTTTCAATGTTCCTGGTCTCTATTTCCTTTGAAGTTTCTTTTTTTTTTTTTTTTCCTTATGATTTTTATATTCCAAGACATCTTACATTTTCTTCCCAGGCCTGAGGCTTGATGCCTGTGTGTTATATGTCAAGCCTGGTGCTGGGAGCAGCAGAGGTAGCAGCCCCTGGCCCGCAGCAGTAAGCCTGGGGGAGAGTCCTTCACACCCTATGGGTGGCATCTGCTAACATGGCCACATGATCCAAGACACGGCCTCCATCCTCTTTTTCTAGTTCAAGCCCATGGGCTCTGGCAGGAGGTCCCAAGCATAGTCTGGCCTAATGAATCAGTCAATTAAATGACAGAAATAATTTCCCCCCAGGGAGTTGGAAGGGGTTTAAGAAGACTTCTGCCTGGAGGCAAGTCTCCGGGAGAAGGTGTATGGTATCCCTCTCGCCGGCATCCTTTCCAGGCCGGGAATTGGCCCATTCCCCTCCAGTGATGAACAGGGACCTTCTGCCCAGGACTCCACATGGGCAGCCTGCCTTGCATCTGCTTCTGGAAACCTCAGCCTCCCCACAGAGTGAGCAGGGCCTGGAGGGCCACCCTGGGGTGCACTGCAGTGAGAAGCACAGGGTGGAGCAAGGCCGCCACCTCGGCTTCCATGTTCCCTTCTGTAAGACCCTTATGAGGGCTGTGCGGGCGAAGCAGAGGTGGATCTGTGGACTGGCTGGTTCTATGAACAGTGATGTCACAGTGCTGGCTGGCCAAGGTCCACTGAATGGGACACTGCAAATTTCAGCCTTTGGGGACCTCACTTGCCTTGGAGTGCAGCTACCCAGGTGCTCCACATCTCTGCTTGGAGAACCCCTGTGCCCCTGGAAGTGGGTGGGCCTGGCTGGCCTGCTGCCTCCCACAGGTGCTGAGAAGCACGCCCCACCCACCAGGCCCAGGTTGTTCTTGGAGCAGCGAAGAACCTGGATAAGAAAGGCTGAGTGTGAGGGGCTCGGTCTGGAAGCCATCCTGGTCCTGGGAAGGGCCTGTCTGTGTGCTGAGCTCCAGCTAAAGAGCCAGCTCAAGAGAAGGCAGCCTGACCCTCATGGGGTCTGAGCCAGCTCTGCCCATGGCTCTGGTATTCTCTGGATGCTATTGTTGAATCTCAGGAGATGGAATTTAACCTGTGGTGTGGCTGAACCCGAGTAATAAAATACTTTGCCATCAGGAATGCGACCAAATTCACGGAACATTAGAAGGGATCAGGGTAGACTGTACTGCGAATTCAGGCTGTGAAGTAGACTGCAGGAACCCAGCTTTGTTCTCAAGCTTTGAGGACAAAGTGTGGGTTCAGGTCTCTGCTCCTCCACCAGTTAGCTGTTCAGCCTTGGGAAAAGTCGCTTAACCTCTCCAGGCTTCAGCCTCCGCTTCTATACGTTGGGGTGATGTTACTGTACATCTCATGGGGTTATCATGAGGATTATATGCAATAAAAGCACATGAAAATTGCTTAGCCCAGGCCCAGGTGGGGAAACCTGTGGCCCTCATACGACCTACTCTGCCAGCTCCCCCTGTAGTTCTGATGCCAACTTGAGGTTCCCAGAGGGCACCGGGCCCCTGCAGAACCCACGCTGGGAAGAGTCGCAACGGGGCTATGCACTGGAGCAGATCTGTGGTGTGTTCCGCGTGGACCTGGGGCACATGCGCTCCCTGCGCCTTTTCTTCAGGTGAGAGCAAAATTCTGCCTTCCCTGGACATCTGTGGGCCTAGGGGTGCTTCCTGCATCTGACTGCCGTTTCTGAATGTCCGCTTCCCTTCTGGGACCCCAGTGGTTCTGTCCCAGAGGGCTGCCAGGGCTCTGGCTCCGGGAAGAACCAACAAGGGCTGCATGTATGCAGAAGCAGCTGACCTGTCCCTGGAGGAGGCTCCCAGTCCAGAGCCGTGTTCCGACCTTGTGTCTCAAGGCTGCCAGGGTTGAGCAGATGGTACCCTCTGATGGATGCTTAGTTTCCCTGGGAATTTTCCCCACCGCCAGCCACGGTGGTGCAGCAGGTCTGCCCCCAGGGGCTTCTATGGGCGCCTGCCCTACCAGGTTCCAAATCAACTTTCAGCCAACTCCGGCACTTGGTCAGTGTCCACCCCTTGGATGGGAAAGGGTGATGTGGCCAGGCAGAGAGTGGCAGGAGAAGGCAGCTCTGGGAGGTCATGGGAGAGGGACCCCAGGAGGGAGCTCTGTAGCAAAGGCGCTGCTGGGCATGAGTCAGCCCTCTCTCAGTGCAGCCGGCTCCCCTGGGACAGACTGTGATTACACTTGGAAGTAAAAGCCCCTGTTTGCACCCTCCCTGCCTACCCCCTTGGCCTCAGCGATGAGGCCTGCACCAGCGGCCAACTGGTGGTTGCCAGCCGAGAAAGCCAGTACAAAGTCTTCCACTTCCACCATGGCGGCCTGGACAAGCTGTGTGAGGTGTTCCAGCAATGGAAGTTCTGTGCCGAGACGCACCTGCAAGACCAGGTAGCCCGACAACCCTGACCCCACCCACACCCCAGACCTGCAGTCGGGGCAGAGCTGCAGGAAGCCCCAGGACATCCACCAGCAGATGACCCACTGGACCGTCCCCATGGGGCTGGCGCCCTCCCAGCACATCCTCCTCCCTAGCCTGTGTCAGGGATCCCCATGTCCATCTGTGGGGTTGTGCAGTGACCCCTGTGGTTTTCAGCTGTCTGTGGCCTGAGGGTGCTGACAGCAAAGCACTTGGGGTGGGAGACTTGTGCCCAGGGCTTTTTGAAAGTCAGTGCTTTGCACTTAAAAAATCATGTTTTGACAAGGCTTCCTGCCATATTTTGCTCAATCTACATACAAATGTAATAAGAGCTCTTTAATTATCTGTTTAAGATACTGTATGTGCTTATTAGAAACGGGGCTGACTTTAAAGCCCCATCCTTCCCACAGAGCCTCCTGCTGGCTTCCCTTATTACAGTAGCATGGCGTCTCCCCCCTACACTGAACAACCTTTGATTTTTGAATTAAATGTCAGCTGCAGTCTTGCCCTGGATTCGTGACTGCTCTCGGAGACAATCTGACAGGCTGGCTCCCCACTCGCAGAACAGCGATCCCTTTGTATGTGGCCAATCACGTGTAATTTATTGCAGGCCCTCCTGGCAGAGGGAAGTTAGGCCGTACGGGGCATTCATTCCGTTTTTTTTGCGGCTGGGCTTGGAGAGAGTAGGGGGCGGCGTTCAGAGTGGGAGCAGCAAAGGGAAGCGATTTTAGGATGGAGGTATTTTCATTTTAATTGCGTCTAATTACACTTGCCATTTAGGGTTTGTATGCAGGGGGCAGCGGTTGCCCCTCCTCTCTAAAGAGAGAGAGCCTTGTAAATCCTGGGAACAGCGTCGCCGGCTGCCAGAGCCCGGCATTGGAGATACTTATCTTTGCCCAGTTTCCCTCCCATCCAGCAGGCTGCAGATGAACGGACGTGCATGCAGTTCTCCATCCGACGGCCCAAGCTGCCGTCCTCGGAGACACACCCCGAGGAGAGCTCCTACCGCAGGCTGGACGTCTCCACCTGGCTCAGCCACCTGAATGAGCTGGGCCAGGTGGAGGAGGAGTACAAGCTGCGAAAGGTAAGGCCGGGCCCAGCTGGCCGGCCTCGCTGGAACCCTTGCGGGGACAGACATCTGGAGGGAAGGAGGGCCAGGCAACCAGGGCCGCTGGCTCGGGAGGGTCTCGTTCCTGGTGTGAGGTTCAGCATGCACTCACTGATGAAGTGATCAAAGCAGCTGCCTTGCATACAGCCCCAGAGTGGGCTTGGGGGTCCTGAGTCAGCCTGCACAGAAGGGGCTGCAGAAGTGCAGAGCAGCATTTCCAAAACCAGGGATTAGGCCATGATGTGAGAACGACACGTTAATCGGAGCGCCACCCCAGGGGGCCTTTGACATTGAAATGAGCCGGTTTGTGTCCTGTATGGGAATGGAGGGCCGGTGCTTTCCCCTTGTAAACATGTGCAAATTGCCGGGGTCTGAATCAAGGCGCTCCGAAGCCACCAAAACACATCTCTAAGGATTTGGGGTTCTTTGAGCTGCCCTGTTCTATCCCCCTCCCCAACTTTTGCCGCTTCCTCCAGGCCATTTTCTTTGGCGGCATTGACGTGTCAATCCGGGGGGAGGTCTGGCCCTTCCTGCTGCGCTATTACAGCCCCAAGTCCACATCGGAGGAGCGGGAGGCACTTCGGGTGCAGAAGCGAAAGGAATACGAGGAGATCCAACAGAAGAGGTACTGGGCACCGGCCCACCCCACTGCACCTCAGAGGAAAATGGCCTTGAAAGGGCAATTGGAAGTGCAATTCAGCATCAATAATATGTTTTGTGACCCATGGCTTCTTCTGAGAATGGGTCTCCCAGGAGTGCGAGCGATCGGGTGGGCTAAGTGCAGTCATTATGCCACACGCTCGGGTCCTCGGCGGGGGCTCCTCAGCTCACATGTCAGTTTGAGAACCCTTCTTCAAGAGGCTTAACTAGGCACTGACACCCCCCAGCTGCAGGCTGGGCTGGGAGTAGGGCAGGGCCAAGAAAGTTGGAGTCTGTGTCCCACCTGGGCACCGCTCCCCAGGGACCGCGCTGGGTTCTGCTTCCCAAGGCCGAGGCTGGCTGCCGCTCCCGCGCAATTGGTGTACTGTGTTAGGGCTCTAGGAACTGTGTCGATGAGTTAGCGTGGGCAACCTTGAATCCGCAGTCTTTGGAAGCTGAAAGGTCCGCCCCACCCCTCCATGCGGTACTCACCCCCAGCACTGAATGCTGGACCACAAGGCAGCTCTCTCCCTGCCAGGCTCGCCATGTCACCTGAGGAGCACAGAGCTTTCTGGCGGAACGTGCAGTTCACCGTGGACAAAGATGTGGTCCGCACAGATCGAAGCAACCAGTTCTTCCGAGGGGAAGACAATCCCAACGTGGAGAGCATGAGGTACCCCTAGGGCCAGACAGGGCCGGCACATCCGGTCCTTCCTCACCTGCAGCCAGTGCAGCAGCGGCTTTCTGCAATGTCTCTTCCAAGCTCCCTCTTGCAAGCTCATACAGTCAGGACTCTCCCGGCCACTGCTTCCCAGGGCAGCCACAAGGTGCTGTGCAAGGGTCCCAGCGGCAGCACCACCACCACCACCCTGGCACCCATTAGTCTGTCCTCCACCTCCTGATGGGTGGTCGCTCCTGTGACAAAGCCACACAGAGCCAGAGGCTGGCATCTTTGACATTTTGCCGCAGCCTGGCAAATAATTGCACAAAATTAACAGCCCATAAAAATGTCCCTGCCAGCCCACCCTTTGTCACAAGCAGTCGACCATTAAGAAAATCAGACCCACATTGCTCCTTATCCCTGCGCAGGGCTCTGGGCCTGGCGAGCAGCTAATTGCAGGCCATTACCTTCAGCAAAGCGAGGGCCTGTTTGTCTTGATCCAAAGCTTGGATCTTGTGATAGTCACAGAGCTGGCAGGGCCCACAAGCAGGTGCTGCCTTCCCCAGATGGTGAGAAGGAAGGCCTGGACAGCAGGCCCCAGAGAAGGCAGCCAGAGCGGCCAGGTCAGCCCTCCTCTGCCCTCCCTGCCGCCTCGCAGGAGGATCCTGCTGAACTACGCCGTGTACAACCCGACCATCGGCTACTCCCAGGGCATGTCAGATCTGGTGGCACCCATCCTAGCCGAGGTCCTGGACGAGTCTGACACCTTCTGGTGCTTTGTTGGCTTGATGCAGAACACGATCTTTATCAGCTCTCCCCGGGACGAGGACATGGAGAAACAGCTGGTGAGCACCCAGGCTCAGCACGCATGCACGTGTGTGCATGAATGTGTGTGTGCGTGTGTGCGTGCGTGTGTGTGTGCCTGTGCACACACATACTGGGCAGCACCACAAGAGGGGGCACACCACCATCGTCTCTTTGCCAGGGGTCTCCTTGGTGATGTGTGGTGTTGTCACCAGTCAGCAGCAGCAGAAAGCCTAGGTATGAGGTTGCTGGTGAGATATATTTAGCTTCCCAGGAGGGAGCAGGGTCCCTCAGTGTGGCAGGAGGGGATGGCTCCCTTTTCTGTGCAGGTCTCCTTGGTGGTGGCCTTCTACCTTCATGCACCTGATGGTTCAGTCCAGAAAGGCAAGGACAGGAAGGCCGCATCACACCTGTGCTGTGTGAAAGGGGCTCTCAGTGTGTCTGGGCTGCAGAGCCAACACGGCTGAGGCTCCTAATGCCACCCTGAGGCCAACAGCAGTTCTCAAGTCCTTAACCTTTGCAAAGGTCAAAGGGGTCTAGCCGCCACCCTTCTGGGCAGACCCCTACATAGCTCAGACAACACCAAATGGTGGGAGAAGGAACGAGCCAGTCTGGGCCAGCGGGGCCAAGGCGCTTGTGCTCTGTACTCACTGCACGTCGCCTGTGTGTGCATGCACCTGCCAGGTGCCCCTGTCAGGCTCTGGACTGTGGTCTTGCTCCCAGGCCAAGGGAAAGCTCAGCCTGGAAGCTGTCAGTGTGAGCGGAGGAGGCTGAGCCCTCTGGAGGTAAAGGTGACAGAAAGTGTGATACAGACACAGGAGGACTGCAGGAGCTCCAGGTCCCCTAGGCTGAGGCCGTGTCCACTGTGGGGTCTGGCCCCAAGTGCCACCAAGACTTCGCTAAGCAGGGATGCGGGCTCCGTGAAGCCCCGGCAGACCCAGGGGGCCGAGGAGTTGGTCCTGCAGGTAAGCACAAGAGATGGGATTGCAGCGCATACAACAAAGAGGACTCAGAGCTGAAGCAGTGAGGAGCCTGGTGGGGAATCAGCAGCTCAGCCATCACGGCCTTACGACCTTGACCCTCCCTGCTTGAGGCACTGAGCGTAGACAGGGGCCTGGCAGGAAGGACGGTTGAACACAGCTCCTGGGCCCCTGCAGTCCTAGCCACTGTCTCCCAGGCAACAAAGGGCCACTTGTGCAGGGAGGGGCATGAGGGCTGCTGAGACCCTTCAGCTCTGATTCGAGAATATCTGACCTCCCCCGCCCCAGCCTGTTTCTACTCACGCTCCAAACAAATCATCCTGCATCCCTGTGACGTCAGGTTTCCACGGTACCCGGGGAGGCAATTATGAGGTCTGATGCCATTCACCATTCTTGACGTTCTGGGCCCCATGAGTCGTTAGCTGGCAAAGATTGATTTCTCCAAGGGCATTGGTGAAGTCAGCAGCCTGGGCCAAAATAGCTCTGATCTTGCCCTACGTCACAGGGGGAGTGGCCTTTCACGAGGAATCCAGCGTCCTGGGGCCTTGGCCCATCCCCTGTCTGCTCTGAATCAGCCCTTGGAGATGAAGGATAGTGGCAGGGAGAGGAAAGGGGTGGGGCAGGCTCCCCTGCAGGGTCTGCTCCCCTCTCCAGGAGGGGTGGGTGTTAGGAAGAGCCCTGAGGGGCTGGATGGTGTCCCCTCAAGCCAGCCCATGGGCCACAAGGGTAGGTGCCCCACTGTCCTTGCTGTGGCCCAACATTCAGGAGTCTTAATCCTCAGGAGGTCTTGGCCCAAATGTTGACAGTGGAGCTTGCACCTACTCAAGGGATACCTTCTCACTAGTGTGTGATAAAATGTGAAAAAAAAACTTAGAACACTTCAAATTGTATTTATTTTTTATGTGTATTAAATAATTTTCAATTTATTTTAGTTACAATTTAGAAATTACTAGGTTCGATTCCCGGGCCTGCTGTGTCATCTCTGCCCCCAGGGCGCACTGAGATGGCAGTTGAGACTGAGGCTGGTGGTCGAGTTCACCTGTAATCCCAGCTCTTGGGAGGCTATAAACAGGCCGATCACTACGATCTGATCTACTAGTGAGACCCTGAACACCCTGTAGACCCTTACCTAAAATACAAATACAAAAAAAAAATTAGATTTTTTTTTTTTTTTTCAGAACTGGGGATGGAACTCAGGCCCTTGTGCTTGTCAGGGAAGCGTTTATTCCACTGAGCCATCTCCCTGGCCCTAGAAATTATTAAACAAAGAAATATAACACTGTATCCCAGAGTTTACGGTATCACTCACGGACAATACCCTATCAGACATTGAACACCCTTACAAAACACGTGTTATAACCAAATGGGTGACTTTAGCATGGTGGCTTAATGTCAGTCCTGTAGAGAGACAGCTGCTCTCCACCTTGAGCCTGTGTCCCCAATGTATGCACCAGCATTTAAGAAAAGGGGTGACGTGTCTCAGATCAACTGAGGTCTCCCAGGGATTAAACCGGGGTCAAACTAAAGACTGGTCTGAGCAAGCTTCCCAGGGGTGGAATGGATAAGTGGGCAGTGACCCCCTGTGTGTACTTTTAAAGGCTGGGGTGGAGGAGTGGGCCCAGGCCAAGGCAGGGCTGCAGGTGGGCTGACCCTCCTGGCCTCCCCCAGCTCTACCTGCGGGAGCTGCTGCGGCTGACACACCTGCGCTTCTACCAGCACCTGGTGTCGCTGGGTGAGGACGGCTTGCAGATGCTCTTCTGCCACCGCTGGCTGCTGCTGTGCTTCAAGCGGGAGTTCCCTGAGGCCGAGGCCCTGCGCATCTGGGAGGCCTGCTGGGCCCACTACCAGGTGAGCAGGGAGGCCACCCCAGCCTCCCCCCAGACTTTCTTCTGGGGCCTCCTGTCCCTGCCACATGCCACCAACAGTCAGGCCCTCACAGCAAGTGCTGTGTGGTCCCCTGTGGCTGGCCTCAGCCCTTGCCTCCCCAGTCACTGAAATCGATGCAGATTGCCCACTGACGGTGCTCATTACTGCATTCGGGGCTGAGCTCCCTCCTGTCACAACCAATCAGTGGGAGAGACATCAGCCAGCCCTGAGGCCACAGTGGCCGGGGTGCCAGTGCCCATGTGTGAGGGCCAGCTCACCCAGCCTGCACCCCTGGGACTGCTCTGTGGTACACCAAGATCCCGCGCAGCCTCTCTTCCTCATTCTCAGAAAAGTGCCCAGTGCTGTCCGTCCTCCCAGGCAGCCCCTCCAGAGAGACCTGGTCGGTGGTGCCAGCTTCCACTCACCCTTCACCGTGTCTCCTCCACTGATTTCCTTCCCAGTGCAGGGCGCTCTCTGTCACACGGCTTTAACACCACATCAGGCACCGGTTGTCGATGGGAGAGGATAGGCAGGTCTCTTTGGATCTGTCAGCCTTTAAAAAACAATAGCAGGGATGCAATCTGGAAGGGAGGCCTCTCTCACCTGAGCGCAGCGGCTGCAGCTCCTGCACTGGGCCTTGCAGAGGTGCAGTCGCCCACCTCATCCACTCTGCAGAGGAGATGGGCATTCCCCACCCTGCGCGGTGTCGCCAGGCGGGTATATCTTAAGCAGTGTAGCACAGGCCCCTGTGATACCCGTTCATTCATCACAGCCTGCCACAGCTCCTAGCCCTGGCTGGGGTGTGGGCTGCCTTTCCCACCTGCATGTGTGCCGTGGACACAGGCAGCACGAATGCCCCACCTTCTTCCCCCACGTTCTTCCAGGAGGATCCCGGCATTCACCCCAGCCAGAGTTCTCCCCGCTGCCACAGGGCTAGGCTGAGCCAAAACAAGACCTTTCCAGATCAGTTCTGGGGGAGCAGCTGGGCAGCTTGGGGAGTTGGTCACCCCTAGCCTTGGCTCAAAGTGAGCATTCTTCCGGCCTGACTGGGGACTCGGCGTCCGGGTGGGTGGCAAATGGCAGGAGACAGACGTCCTGAGGCTCATCCTTCCTCTACCTGAGTGCACACACGCACATGGCCAGGACCCCCGCTAGGTCCTGCAAGGCAGCCTCAAAGGAGGGCCGCAGTCTTCCCTGAGCCTCTGACAAGAGAAGAGCCCTGAGATCCTGTCCGTCCTGTCCACCCTCCGAGAGGACACTGTGGAACTGTTCGGCTGCAGTCTGCTTGCCAGAGTCCTAGTAACAGGCCATAGTCTGGGCCTCAGCATGCAGGCAGGAGGGCAGACTGGCACACTCAGGCTGCCAGGCACTGATGTGCCCCAGGAGTGTGTTTTCACTTGACCACCACATGCGGGCCAGGCCTTGGAGGGAGGGTATTCCTTGACCCATCACAGTCACCCCAAAAACCCGACCACAACAGTATCAGCACTCTACAAGCCGGACTCAGAGCAGTGTGGTGTGGGTGCCACACTGCTCATGGGGATGCTTGGTGTGAAGCCACTGCAGCTGCGCAGGACCACAAGACCCTTCAGCTTAGGTCCCAGATCCAGACCCTTGCTATGCACCTCCGAACTCCTCCAGGTGGGGTCAGGGGTGAGCCAGGCCAGCCTGAGCTCTACTTCTCCCCTCAGACCGATTACTTCCACCTCTTCATCTGTGTGGCTATCGTGACCATCTACGGGGATGACGTCATTGAGCAGCAGCTCGCCACGGACCAGATGCTCCTGCACTTCGGAAACCTGGCCATGCACATGAACGGAGAGCTGGTGCTCAGGAAGGCAAGTGGGCTCACCCACCCAGAAGCCCCAACCCCACATAAGGCCCCGCCCCATGCACACAGGCTCCACCCCTGAATGAAGGCCCCCACCTCAGAGCTCCACCCCAAATGCAGGCCTTGCACTCCTGCCCTCCCGCTTTTGGCCTGAGGTTCGGAGTCAACGTCTGCAGCCGCACCTCAGGATTTGTTGTGTCCCAAAGAGGCTGTCCCTACACTCCTGCTGAACCCTGTCCTGGCACTCGGTCCTCCATGGCCAGATTCTTGGGCTGGTGCCCATCCTACAGCTCTGCACTCCCAGCCCAGAGCTAGCGAGACTGAGGAGGAGTCTTGGCCTGAGGGTGGGAGGCAGCTTCCCATGCCAGGTTAGCCAGGACAGGGAAGGGCCTGTAACATCTGTGACCTCCCCCACTTCCAAATTCAGGCTGGAAGTGCTGCTCCTTAGAGTTCTCTTGTGTTCCATGGGGGCAGTAAGGAGGGGTTCTCTGCACAGGACCTCAAAACAGACCCCACAGTAGCCCAAGGTGGCTGCTGGACAGGACGGGGCACCAGAGCCTCCTAGTGGCCTGGGCAAGTGGTGAAGCACTAATCAAAGCAGTCCTGCAGGGAGACCATTTGGGAGCTTGTGTTGAGCCACCTAGAACATCTCCTGAAAGCTTCATGGTCCCTTTGCCATGGCCACTGCAGGCCCAGGACCTTTGTGCTGTCACTGAGTGGAAGCCAGTGAGGAGAGCCCTGAGCCATCCACAGACCGAGCCCCAAGCATTGGTCAGCACTGCTGCTGCTGCCTTCAGCTGCTCCCTGGGGACCTGGCCACCGTCTCCCCCTGACCCTGTCCTCTCTCCTTGTAGGCCAGGAGTCTGCTGTATCAATTCCGCCTCCTGCCACGCATCCCCTGCGGTCTGCATGACCTGTGCAAGCTCTGTGGGACAGGCATGTGGGACAGTGGGTACATGCCCGCCGTGGAGTGTACCGGCCTGCACCCCGGCTCTGAGAGTTGTCCTTATGGGGGCACCGTGGAGGTGCCTTCACCCAAAGCCCCAAAAGATGGCAAGAAGGGCCCAAAGGCATCTCGGGAAGGCTTTGGTTTCCGCAGATAGAGGCTGCTGCCTGCCTAGGACAAGGGGTGAAGAGCCTCACCAGAGGTCCTAGCATGTGGGAGGGGGTGGGGACGGGCGTGGAAGGGACAGGGATGGTAAAAATGTAAGAAAGATGCCTTTGGGCAGCATGAAGAGAACCATTGCACAGTAATGATAGAGTCGGGAAATGACAGCAGTGGGCCTACCAGTCGCCCAGAGAGAGGCTGGCTCCAGGAACTTGGGGGGCAGGAGTGCCTCTGGATGCAGGCCACTCACTGGGCCCTCGTACCAGCCACGTTCGGTGGGCTTAGCGTGACCCAGGAGTTCTTCTTTGCCAGGGAATGGAAAAGCAGGAATAAGAGAAGGAAGCCTTATTCACCCCCAGCACCAAGGGATGCAGAAAAACAGGGTCTTCTGCCCAGGCACAGTGACATCCCAGCAAGCCGGGCACTTCCACGTCCACCCCACACTCTGCCAGGAGCCAGCACGAGAGAGACATCTGCCAGAGTGGCCAGGAGAGGTCTCCTGATGCCAGGACCAGTGTTAATACTGGGGACTGGGTCGGGGTAAGCATTGTGCCCACGGGGGAAAAGAAGTGCCTGTCCACGAGCCAGAGCCTCAGGCCCCATTGGCCAGATAATACCCCTTGGTTGGGACCTTCACCTAAGATCAGAGGTGCTGTTTACGGTCAGCCCTACCATATACAGCAGCCAACTGGGGACCAAAAGGGCTGAAGCATGCGTGTGTGTGTGTGTGTGTGTGTGTGTGTGTGTGTGCGTGTGTGTGTAATATTAAGTGACCAGCCAGCCAAGACCAGACACCTGAGCTGGCTGGGAAGGTTGGGCTATGTCCCTCAGGGACTGCAGCCTCTGCCTGAACATGGCCTTCCCATCAGTCAGCTTCTCAGGTGGCTGGGCACAAAGGGCCACTGTCACATAGCAGCACACAGGGCTCTCAGCTTCTGGGTGGGAACGAGACTTCCCAGCACATTGTCCTCCAAAAGGCTGGCACTTGCTGCTTCTGGGAGAGAGTGATGGACAAGCCACACTTGTGACCTGTGATGAGCGCTCTCTCAGCCACACATGGAAAGCCACACCTGAAGCAGTGGGAGTGGGGTGCTTGGAGCCCTCTCCCGATGTCACCCAGGGGCAAAGGGTCCTCCTGTGCTCAGCTCTGTCGTGGAAGAGTGGGCACTGCTGGACAGTGCCACTTTCAAAGGATGTTTGTCAACAGGAAGGAGAGGAGTCCCTGTCACCGGCCCCTCCCTTTTCTGTTCTCATAAGCCTGGTCCTCTCCTCAGGAACCTTCAGATTCCCAGGTCCCTCTGTCCAGGAGCCCTGGGGTGGGGGTGGGACTGAGAAGCCCAGTTACTGTGTTGACCTTGAGCTGCTGACCTGACCGAAATGATCTTGCAGCAGTGGCCCTGGGAGGTGAGATTCTCATCTGTTTTGCTTCTGAAAAGAGGGTTGTTGGCTCCTGACATCCTGATAAAATAGCTAGAGCAAACCAGGCCTGTACTGCCCCAACCTCTGGGAGCTGGACCCTGGAAACAGGTATACTGTCAGCTACCCCTTCCCACAATAATATGCTGTAGCAAATAGCCCCTAAACCTGGTGGCCTGAAACCCTGTGCGCTTAGCTCACACACAGAGAGGTGCTGGTCACAGTCCTGGGGGGGGGGGTCTCATCTCCGTTGGACTTGCTCAGCGTTGAGGTCTCACCGACTGTGGGGTCCCAGGGAGGTCCATCCCCGGTGGGGGTAGGTCTCTCACATCCCTGCTGCTGCTGTCCAGTCCTACTGGGCTGTGCCTTTCCAAGCCCTGCAGACATTGCACCTGCTAACATCACTGTGGCTAAAGCAGTCGTGTCGCTGGACTTGGCATCCTGGGGTTAGGGCCTGGCCCCTCTCCTGTAGCGGCCCATCTTCGTGTCAAGTAGACAAAGCCTAAGAATTCATGAGAGGTAAGAGCCAGGATGACCCTTCCAATCTCCTTCCACCACTGTTGCTGCTACCCCATGTCACTCCTTGCTGGAGAGGAAGAACAGTGTCCTGCCCTCCCCGCCCTGCAGCCTGACACCTTGAGCCTTTGGGCTGCCATATCTGGAGGATGAGATGAAGGAGGGGAGCAGGTGGAGTGGCATCTTTCCTGTCTCAGCCTCCCCAGGTTCCTCCCTGGCAGTTCCTAAGACCTGACCCAGACCCACCAGCTGCATCCTTGCCAGGTGCCACCCCTGCCCCTCCCCCCACCCCATGGGCCGACACAGGTCCAGGAGACATCTGCACCTGTAGACCAGCTAGGGTCTTGGAAGCCAGACCTGGTAGTGTCAGTGGGAGAAACCCTGCTGGGGGTGGGGAGCGGGGTAGAGAAGCCCTCCTTCACGCAGCTCCCTTAATCTGGATGCAATTAGAGGAAACCAGCCAAAAACCCTGCGGCAGCTGTTACCCCAGGATTATTCCCAGCCAGCAAAAGGCATTAGGGTGATAATTCAGTCATTAGACTCCAAGCCTTCCCACCGCCAGGACGTGCAAATAAGGGGTAATCAGCCCAGCACTGCCATCCTCAGCGATGCTGCTTATTTAACCCATTTTTTAAAATGACACTTAATGTTATTGGCCGGTGTGCGTGTGTGTGCATACTTAAAAGTTGGCGCTCGGGCCAGCCCCGCCACTACTGTCTGTGCTGACAATGCTGTGTGATGTCATCCGGGGCCTCTGGGACAGGAGGGCACCTTTGATGTGTGTATCCAGGCGCTAGCAGGGCAGTAGTGAGGCTTGACGCCTGCTGCCACCGAGGGAAGTCCTGCCGACTTCTCACTCAGGGAGAAAAGCGGATGCCAGGGGCTCAGGAGGGGGACACACCAACAGGAACTGGAAGAGCTCTGTGACCAGGCCAGAAGGGTGTTTTCCCAGGATGCGGGGGACACAGCGCTCTTCTGGAAGGTTCTACCTCAAGTCCCAGCTAGGAAGACTCACTAATCATGTCTCAGCTCACCTCTGCAGAAAAGCAGGGCCCGGAGTCCACACGGGTAGCCCTGGGCCTGGACACTATTCATACAGCATCCTCTCGAGCAGCCGAGCCTCAGGCAGGAAGGTCGCTTAAATCTCAGAAGCAAAGGTGTCAGCCTCAGAGCCTGTGTCACACCCTGCTGGATGAGAGACCACCAGCTTTAAAATGGGAGCTACCTTTTGCCTTGGACTGTGGCCAGGGCTGGCAGAGGGCACCTGGCTCTTACCTTTGATAAGTGGTTCTGGAGGGGTGGATGACCGCAAGGAAGTGGGGTGAGGACTGTAGATGGGGTTTCAGTTCCTGGAAGGTCCTCAGAGCTCTTGTCTCCTGGAAATGACTGAAAGAAGGTGGCCTCAGGGAATTGGGGATCAGCTCAGGCTGTGCCCTTCCTAGCCTCCCTCCTGTCCAGCTGCTTCTGCTCTCTGCAGGGGGCTGGTCCTGGACACTCTGAGCCCACTGAGAAGAGGGGTGCCACCTGAGACAGTGGTGGACTGGCTGCCCAGCTGGGCCCACCCATCCCTGATGTCCCTGGGAATAACCCTAGAATCTGAGAGGCCTGGGGCTCTAGCCCCGCTACAGGGGCTTCTGTCCTCAGCAGAAATGTCCCACCTCTACACACCAGTTTCTCCCAAAGTCCTTCCTCAAGCTGAGAAGCTGCGCTGTGCAGAGAAGCAGCTCTTCCCTGGGGTCGGGGACATGGCCTCCCTGGTACTGGCCTTCTACCTCTCCAGCCTGTTTCCTGTGAAGCAAGAATAAGGCACTCCCAGGCTGTCTCTCAGGGCTGCCTTGGGGACCCTGGGTGTTCATGCCACAGCACCAATGGTTTACTGTGGCCCAGGACTCACCTGCCACTCAGGGAAGAGACCACTGGCCTCAGCCTTCAGCAGCGTTGTCCTTGTGGGGCCACATGCTGCAGGTGGCTTGGAGTCAGCAAACCCACCTCCCTCCCATGAACCTCCCTTGCTAGGTGTCTTCTGCCTCCTCTGTGAAGTTCACTCCACGCCATTCATTCATGCCATGAAGAAAGATCAGCCACAGAACCTCCTCAGTGAGCCTGACATGGGTGCCAGAGTGCATGTGTCTGTGTGGGAAGCTCTTCCGTGGAAGGTGTTGTGTGCCCTCCAGGTCTGACCCTGTGTCTGCAAAACCTCACTGGCTACAGACTCTGGCCTCCTGGGTCAGAGCTTGGGACCAGCAGGACGTGCCTGGCCCGCCCTCAGCAGAGAGAAAATGCAAACAGCCTGCCACAGCCTACTGCCTTGTATGTCGAGGCTGGACGGCAGCACTTCAAGTCCAAAGAGAGATTGGGCCCTGTGACCATCTGTACTCAGGCAATACAGATGGGTACTTTGTGGGTAGAGAGTTATTTGAAAGAGGTCTCCTGCAATCTCTGCCATTCCCAAGAGGTTAATGATGTCTGCAGCAAGCGACTGGTTCTCTGTGCTCTGCTTTTTTTTTTTTTTTTTTTTTTAACTAATTGCCCATCAGTCAGGCCCAGGGCTAGCACCGTGACCCCTTGTGAGCCATGGCCCCAACTGCTTCTGGCTTTCATGGATTCCACTGCAGAGAAAATAAAAATTATTGACAACTAGTGTGCCCAGTACAGCGCCTCTAAGGAGGGGTGAGGTAGTAGGGGCATTGCTAGGCTTGGAAGAGGTAGACCGAGGTGCTGAGCAGGGAAGGTTCAGTGGGAGATGAGCCAGGAAGGCCTGTGGTCACTTCAGCCTGCCCCAATGCTCAGCTGCTCTGAGCTGGGGAAGGGGAGGCAGCTCCAGGAGCTCATAGAGAGCCCAGGAGGCGGAGCCTGCAGTGCTGCTCGGCAGGCTTAACCTGGGCAATGAAGGGACTGGTATTTGGCCTGCAGAGGCTGGCGAGGAGGAAGGGCATCCAGAGCCTGGTGCAGGGCAGTGGGTGGGCAGCTACCCCAAGCCGACCAGGTCTCAGAGCCCCTGGGATCCTTGAGCTGACCAGTGTCTGAAAATATAAGCAGCATTCTTTTCAGCAGTAGCAGCCAGAGCTCCAACTTCAGGAAAGTCTGAATCTTGCAGTTACAAATTTACTTTTTTAAGGAGGCAAAAGGGAGCACTTGACCTTAATGGACAGGAGCTAAGGGAAAATTTAGGCGTGGGCCCTGCATCTTGTTGCCCTGCTGAGCCCTGGGAGCCAGGATGCCGGGACATGTGTCTAGGACATAGTGGGACAGTGGGCTGGGTCCTAAGGGGTCAGGGCTTCCAGAGCAAGAGACGGGGCTGGAGCTGCTTTCCCTGTGTGCTGTGTGTGTCTTTCTGTCTCTGTGCCTACCGGAGGCACTGTCAGGAGGTCTGATGTCTACACCACTGGGGTCCCCTGCTGAAGCATCTGTCTTGCCCTTTGGCTATGCCCTTGTGTGCGAGGAAGTGTCCCCAGGAAGCTGGCCAGTGAGTGCCAGGCTGAGTGCGGGCTGACAGGTCCCCTTGGAGGCCATCAGAAATGACAGTGCTGGACTGGGGAGATAGTGCAGCGGCCTAAGTGCCTGCCTGGCAAGCACAAGGTCCTGAGTTCAATCCCTGGTACCAAAAAGAAAAAAAAAAAAAAAAAAAAGAGAGAGATTTAAGATATTTTGAGACCAGGAGATGGCACATACTTGTAATCCCAGTGCTGGGGAGGCTGAGACAGGAGGATCACTAGGAGTCTGAGCTACATAGTGAGATCCTGTACCAAATACATAAAAAAAATTAAAAAGTGGCAGTGCTCTGTGCTGTGCAAGGACACCTCTGTCCCTTTGGTAGTAAGCAGGGCCAGGGCCAGGTCACAGGGACAAGCCACTCAGACAGCCAGACTTCCTGCTGTCCCAAGGCACTCTTGTGCCTGAGAAAGGCACATCTTTTGCACAACAGCTGGGCCATGCGCGTAGCTCACTGTTTACTCAGCAGCCACTGGCGGAGGCTACACGGAGCGAGGGCCACACTCTCGTTCACAGCAGGGAGCACGCCCGCAGCCCCGCCCACGCAACGTTCATGCAGCAAGCATTAGCTCTACTTGGTTGTGCTAGGGGGACTCATCCTGCTGTGCCCTAGACTCCCCCCAGGAATCAGCATGGGACATACAGGGCTGGTTCGCGTGTGGAGCAAGGCAAGTGCATCACCATCCTCTGCCTGGGCAAACCCCATACTCCCAGTTTCTATGTGGCCTTGGACGGCCCCTCTGCCACAGGTGTGACCGGCTCCGGAGATGCAACTGAGCAGGAAGTGCCCCCTCATCTCCTCCAACTCTAGTTGAACCCCTGAGTGAGCCCCCATCAATCCAGGGCTGTTCCAGTGTTGCTGGCCTTTCTCTACTCCATCCCACACACACAAGCTGAGGGTGAAAGCTCTTGCGCAGAACCACACACTCTACTCCTGACCCTGACTGTCACTGAGTTGCCCATTATTTAAACCCAAAGTAGCCGGGGTGGGTGAGATAGCTCACCAGTCTAAAGCACCTGCTTAGGCAAGCTTAGGCAACCACACGGATTGCAGGGATCACAGTTCGATCCTGGCACCACATGCCAGGCCGGCCCCCAGGGCAGGCTGAGCCTGCCACAAAAAAAAAAGAAAAAAAAAATTAACTCCTACTGGAATATCATGAAAAAAAATGAGGGATGATAAACCCAAAGAAGCCAATGAGGCCTGGCTCTGGGTCACTGACGCTGCCCTTACTGCACATGTGCCTTGCCCCAAGCACAGAGAGCCTCCGTTCCCTGCTCTCTGCCCCAGAACAGGAGAGCGTCACCCATGCTCATTTCTCAGCCAACCATGTGCCTGAGAGGGGCTGACCTGAGGCCACTTCCCCACCCTCTGTGTCCAGAAGGCACCTCCCTGACCTTGCCCATGACCTTCGGATGTCAGCATTCCCACGCATCAGAAAGGGGGGTGCCTTCTTGACTCAGCCCCCACCCACCCATGTCCTCCATGTCTCAGGAGAGTGGTCAGGCCGTGGACTGCTGGCTAAGTGGCATGTCATTCACAAAATAGCCCTCAAGTCTCTGAACAGGGGTAAGTGCGCCTCAACCACCAGGTGCTGTCAGCTCTTCAACCCTGAACAGAAAAGGACCTGACTTCCGAATATTCTGAGCCCCTATCTAGAAGCTGAACTTAGGATGGCGTGAAGGAGTGCAGTGCCACACACAGGCTGGGAATGGTGGCCAGCTCCACGGGCAGCCAAGTCCCCACCCACTCTCCCACCACCCCACCACCCCACCCCTCCACCCCGGCAACGAGTGGTTCCGGCAGTATCCGACAAGGCCAAGACACACATTTTCTGATAAAGGTCGTTGCTTCCTGGCCGTGAATAAATGCCTTGGAAAATGACACCAATTGTCCTAATGGCTGCAAGTCTGCGGGAAGTGAGCACGTGGCCTAGCAGTTTTTAAACCTAACAATATAGTATGGCAACAGAGAAGTCCTGTCAGGAAAAGTGCTCAGAGCTCTGCTTGGCTTCCTGGAGCACCGTGGCCAGTGTCGGGGGGACAGGCAGAGGGTTCTGAGAGTGACACCAAAGTGACTAAGAAGCCTTCAAAGGGTAAGGGATGGACCTCACTGTAAAGCATGCTGGGTAATGAATGTCAGGCATTATGAGCTGTGGAAAGGGTGCCAACTAGCAGTTTGCTGCTTCTCTTGGGTGGGAGACCCAGGCTAAGGTGCTGCTGGCTGTGGGAGGCTCTGCTGGGGGTGTTAGGAGATGCCGCTCCAGTCCCTTCTAGAATGCTGGGGCTCGGAGGGCAGGCTCTGGGTGTGGGCCTCACCCTGAGCGGGAAACAGATACTGCTAAGATCCTCTGGTCCTTCAAATCCCTCTGTGAAAGGAGATCCCAATCTACCAAAAAAAAAAAAAAAAAAAAATCAACAGACTGAGACAAAAATCCACCAGGAACTGGAGTCTCAGTGGGTAGGTAGCAGATGGGTCGCTGCAGTGACAACTCCCAGGAGGTGCCCAGCAGCCCAGCCTCCCCTCGCTCTGTGCCCACCTCCTCCACATGTTGCAAACTGGAAATAGGTGTTCAGAGACCCACACCCTCCTTTCCCGAGAGCCTGCACCCTGTTGGCTTTCTGACAGATGCCCAAGTTCTGTGGAACAATTGCTTTAGAGGGGAGCCCCTTCATCTTTCTGCTTGACAGGCTCAGCCCCCCCACCCCACCCCCCGCACCAGGTGAGCAAGCAGAAGAGACCTTTTAGGACATGGCGCCAGCTGTCCTGGGGCAGCGTGGTGGTGGAGCTTCCGGCTGCACAGGGGAGGCTGGACACTTCTAAGCAAGCTGCCCGTGTGGCTCAGGAGCAGGACGCCGGTGGGCAGTTAAGGAGGCTGGAGCAGTGGCCAGCCACAGGCGTCTGCAGGTACTCACAAGGCCACAGAGGCCTAGCCAGGAAAAGATCTTCCTACTTCCTGCCTACAGCCTCCCTGTTAGTGTGCCCCTGACCCCTGCCCACATAGCGGCCACAGGATAGCTGCCCAGACCCTCTAGGATACTGCAGATTTGGTCTGAGCAGGACCCCCAACTCTTGGTGGCCAGGGTACAGCCACCAGGGAAGGGACCCATCTATAATGGAGACTAACCAGAACACCAAGGTCTGTTTGCATGTGGGGGTGCTCCCAGCCTTCCATGATCTCTGGTAGAAGGGACACCCCACCCAAAAGTACTCCAGGGGGCCAGTGGTCAGTGGTCTAAGTGCCTGCCTGGCAAGCTCAAGGACCTGGGCTCGATCCCCAGTACCACATGCCTTGCCTGCACACACCTGTAATCCCAGTGCTCAGGAGGCTGAAACAGCAGCTACAAGTCTCAGCTGTACAGCAAGACCCAGTACCAAACAAACAAATAGATTTTAAAAAAAATTAAACAGCGCTCCAGAGCACTACCTTTCCCAATGTGCTCCAGAATGTCAGCCTCTCCATCTAGGCCAAAACACCAACCGGCGTGGGCTCGAGCAACACCCTTACTTGCTCTTGCTCTGCAAAGCGAGAGGAGGGAAGGTATAGGTGCGTGGAGCCCCCAGCCCACTGCAGGTCTTTTGTCCACAGGCGATGGAGTCCCTATGCCAAGGTGGAGGGAGGTGCAGGTGGGCACCTGTGGGCTCAGAAACCATCCTGGGCTGATCCCCATTTCAGCATCATGAGGCTAGCTCTGTTCACGCCAGTCCCCCCTTCAGTGTGGGGCTTCGTGGCCGCTCCACTCCATTTCACAGCCAGCTTGGTATTCGCAAATCAGCAGACACTGCAGCTTGGAGCCACTGTGCACACAGTTCCCATGCAAGTGGGGAGGGGACTACCAATTTAGTCATACCCAGCATGCTCCAGGTAAATACCAATAGCTGGTAACACATGGAAGTTGGGGGAGTCCAGTAACAAGGACACTGTGCAAGCCAGCTGCTCTGCTGCAGGAAAGCACACAGAGCCCCAAGAGGACCTGGGCCTCCTGCTGTGCCCCAGGACCCCAGGGAAAGCTGCCCCTGGCCCATCCAGAGCAGCACCAGGGCATGGTGGGACCTCTGGCTCCTGCCTTTCAGGGCCCACCCTCCCACCCTGCCCTGCCCTGGCCCTCAGAGCCAACGCCAGCCAGGACACCCACACCTGCCAAGGTTCCAGGCCCCTATTTCACTGGGCTTCCTTGTCTGTCTATCCTTATGAAACCTTCTCTCTCTCTCTCTCTCTCTCTCTCTCTCTCTCTCTCTCTCTCTCACACACACACACACACACACACACACACACACATTGTGCCCCCTTCTGCAGAATCTCTGAAAAGTGACCCTCAATCTTCCAAAGAGCACCAGGTACCGGGGGGATGGAGCCAAGACCCCTCCGCAGTGCCTTCGGTGACCACCCCCTCCATCCTCCGGGCTAAGAGCTGCATGTGCTCGTCTTGGGCAGAGTCCTCTGAATGGAGTTAAGCCTGCGCCAGACCCTTCCTCTCTGGGAGACAGAGCCGAGGAGGGCAGGGCACCGCTGACTGCCCACCAGGGGAGAATTGCCAAGTACCCCACAGTGGGATGATGGATGCAGTCAGCAGGGCCCACTCCAGGGGGGATGGCTATGTCCCCAGTGGCCATCCACTCTGCCTCATACCCACCAGTGGAGAGGGGCTAGCCAACGGGGCTGGAGCCACCGGTGGCCTTGGGTATCACACCTGCCCTTTCTGGGCATTAGGGAAGGGAGGCTGGAGGGGTAACGCCCTAGAGGAGGGAGGCCTGCACTTCTACCCTGAGCTCCCCACTCTGCCTGGAACCGCACGCCCAGTGTCCTGTCTGAGTGTGAGTGTTGCCATGGGCAGTGTGGTCCCCACACCCATACTCCATCATGGCTGCGTGCCTGTGGGGTCTGCCTGGCCTGTGTCCCCACCCCCAGCTTGGGGCCTGGCCCGCAGCCGCATCTCAGGTGTCTGCTGGATAATAAATTAATAAACCAGGCCCCTCCTGGATACTTGGCAAATATTGTCTGAATGTAGGAACGTCGCCACCAGTATGGACACATATTCATGTACACAGACCATAAAAGGGCCCTGGACAAGGGCCGATGGGCCGATAAGATTAGACCTGAGCTCGGAGGCCGCTCGGCAGGTCAGCAGGGCGGGCAAGGGGCCGGAGAAGCCTCTGCATGGCGCAGAAGCTGAGGCCGCCCCCAGCCCTGCGGCTGCTTCTGCGCACCCTGTCCTTGGGCTCTGATCGGAGCATCTCTCCTGCTAGGACCCCTTGGCAAGTTACCTGCTCCTCGGGGCCTCAGGTTGTGTGGCTGAGTGAGACCAACCAGGGACCCAGTGCCCACCTCTGCCACGCCCTGCAGGAGTCACCACAAGCTTAAAAAAAGAGGGTCCCCATCTCTGATCCACACAAGGCCAGGTCACCCACAGCCCTCTCTCTGGGGCTCCCCACTGAGGGCTCAGGTGACTGACTGTCCCCAGGTGAGTGAGTGGTGTTGACAGGACGTGGTGATGGTGGCACTCTCACTGGTAGTTCCTGGACAGCTCCTTGCACAAGCAAACAGGAGGACAAAGTTGGGGACATGCTATGGTGCCTCAGCTACAGTGACCCAGCAGCAGAGAAGACTCCAGCTCTGGGCCAGGCCCTGCCATGCTGGGTGCCACAGTGCTGAGGGAAAGGTGGCTGTGCCCTCCCTGTCCCAAACAGCCCATGATGCTAACACAGGTGTCAAGGTCTGAGGCCCCTGTGCCCACAGTTGCAGCATCTGTTGCAATTTGGCTGGGGGGGCCCTCAGTTACCACCTGTTCCCAGCACGTGGTTGTCTCTACTGGGAAGAGCCAGGCACCTGGCATGGGCCTTGCTGGTTGCCAGCGCTGGCAGAGGAAGGAATGGGATGCTCCAGCCAGCCTTGGAAAGCGATCCCTAAGATGCCAAGAGCATCAGCTGCAGACGGGGGTGCTGAGCTTCTGGGCCACGTGAGTACACAATGAGGGGCTTGGGCAGGGACACAGCCAAGCACTCTCCAATTTCTCAATTAGGAAACTGAGGCAGAGTGGTTAGAGGATCTGCCTGAGGTCCCAGCTATTTATTTGAATCCACATCAGGACAGATGGATTCAAGAGAAGATGACGCTGAGGAAAACCAATCCAACTTAGGCCCCAAATACAAGAGCAAAAGCATCTTCCAGGAAAAGGCTGAGCATCACAGAAGGTGGTGGCATGGTCCCCTTAGTGCCCGGCCTGGGTCCCCTGGTGCCTTGGGTAAGGATGCACAAGTTATTCCTCCCTGCAAATCCCCATCCCAGGGCACCGCTCACAGGATAAGTGGGAGCAGCAGGCCCCAGCGATGCCCGGGTCCACAGCCCTGAGTTCACACCTACCGCTGCCTCTCATCTCTGTGCCTCAGTTTCTCCGCCCATACCAGGAAAGGAGGGTGGTACCTCCCACCAGAATACTCAGGGGAGCATGGCACCTTCATCAAGAAGCAGGTTCTTTAGCGAGAAGAGGACCAGCGTGGCACCCTGGACCCCATGACATGAGAGACAAGGCAGGATTCCCTGAGCTAGCGCCCTCAGAAGATGGGCGAAGGGATCTGGCCTGCCCTGTCTGCTTAGAGGCCCCCAGGCCACTCTGCAGGGGCTAGTCCCTGAGCACAGCTCTGGACCGGCCTGGCCTTGAGCTTTCCAGCCTTTCGCAATCAACTGGGAGTCAGCCTTCCCAGACTGGCTCTTTATCTCACGGGCAACTTCTAACGCCACAAGAGCTGATTGTCCTGTTCCCCCGGGTGCAGAGAGTCCTATGCCCGCCCCCCACTCCCTGACCCCTTTTTAAAAATTTGACCACTTTGGAATTATAATGGATCCCGTTGTGATTGGTCTGTTCAGGTGGCAGCATGGCCCTGGAGTTGAAGGGCAATGGGGGTGGAAGGAGGGTGACAGGGGAGAGGACACCAGAAGCTACCATGAGGGCTGTCCAGGGAAACTTAGAACTTCGTCCTACACGCCTCACTGTGGATTGGATAGCACTGCAGAGACTGCTGGGATTTGAAAATCCGTATTTACGTGTCAAGCCACTAATGTCTATTTTTATTCAATTTTTAAGCAAACAAATTAGGTTGGGAACTCTCACCTCCTGCGCGTGCCGGGCCAGGAAGGCTGAAGCGGGCTAGGGTTGAATGCGAGGGGGCTGCGATGGTAACCTGAAGGCCATCTGCAGCCAGCCTCAGGGGCCCCAAGCCACAGGGGCGTGGGCAGGCTCTGTGGACCCCTGGGGTGCGGGGCACCCCCTGTAAACAGGGAAGGTCAGGAGCCCTGCCCACCTGGGTAGTCCAATCCAGGTGGTGGGGTCGCCAAGCCACAGCTGCCAGCCTGGACTGCCGGTCAGCACCCCCACCCCCCACCCTGGCTACCACCGGCCTCCAGGGCCCCTCAGCCCTAGGGGACTTCCTGCCTCACCCAGATTCCCAAGAAAGCCCTGGGGTGGAATTTCTTAGAACATTGAGCAGTTGCTGCACAGTCAGAGGGACTTGGCAAGGGTCCCAAGGGCAGGGCAGGGAAGCCGGCTAAGTTCAGAGTACTGGAAGTCAGGGTGCTGGTGGGACAATTGCCGGCCAGGTGTGTGGACAGTGTCGTTGCCCCTTTGTGGGCCCTGTCTCTCTACACCCCTCTGCTGGTTGGGGTTAGATGGAACCTGTTTTTCTGGCATGGTAGTGAGTGATGGGAATTCCTTGCACACTGGGAGGCTGAGGCAGGAGGATTGCAGCTTTGCACAGGCAACTTACTGACTTAGTGAGACCCTGTCCGAAAATAAAATAAAATAATACAAATAAATAAAGGCTGGCTGGAGATGTAGCTCAATGTAAAGGTCCTAGGTTCAATCTCCAATTTAAATAATAATAATAATAATAATAATAATAATAATAATAATAATAATAATAATAATAATAATAATAATAATAATAATAATAACAATAACAAAAAGCACCACACCTGAGACAGAGATGGCCTAAAGGCACAAGCATCTTTTGAGGGGGACCTGGTGGCTCCTCTCCTCTGG
This sequence comes from Octodon degus, assembly GCF_000260255.1. NCBI lineage: Eukaryota > Metazoa > Chordata > Mammalia > Rodentia > Octodontidae > Octodon > Octodon degus. The sequence goes on from NW_004524688.1 coordinate 8,549,814, forward strand.
CTAGTCCACTCACAGCCTCTGGAGACACCCTGGGGCCTGCTCACAGCTCAGCAACCAGAGTCTTGGGGGCAGAAAGCAGCCTCAGGCTAAACAGGGACACTGAGGCACTCAGAAACCACAGGGCAGGGGCTGAGAGCAAGCGGCCATCCACCCTGGGACAGGGGCTAGGTTTGCCCTCTGATCTAGAACTTCTGAGGCTCCCCCAGAATCACATGAGCTCCAGGAGCTGTGTGGTACTGGAGGGTCTGGGGACCCTGCTCGGCAGATCAGCGCAGAAGTCCTGAAGCCCTAAAGCACAGTGGGAGAGCTCAGTGCAGACCTGGGAGTGGGGCTGGAGGCAGGGGAGACCCAAGGGCCCAGGCAGCCATGAGGAGCCCGAAAGGGGGGTGCACCTAGCCCCACAGGATCAGTGACAGAGCCCAGGAGCCATAGGGCAGGCCAGGCATGCGGAGGCAGGGGTCTGCCCAGAGTCCTTACAGAGGTGATAAGGCAGATGCTTAATGGAACACACTCAGGAAGTGGCCAGGAGAGGCCCCCGGCACTAGTGGGGACAGCCGAACACCCCCGGGAGTGGCCACCCTTCTGCCAGTCATGCTACCCTAAGACAGCAGCCTGCAGCCCAGCTGCCTCTGCAGAATACCAGAGCTAGCTGATTACAAACCTCTTGCCAAATAGGCGGCAGGAAATCCTAAACTATTTGGTTTTTTTGATTTGGCTTTGTTTTCATTTAACCTACAGAAGTGAAACTCACCGTTGTAAAGGGCACAGCTCTGTGGCACTCAGAGCAGTGGCGAAGGCACACCACGGTCACCTCTGGCTAGTTACACTGTTCTCATCCCCCCAGAAGGGCACTGTCCCACTTAGCAACTTCTTCCTGTGGCCCCCCACCTTCCCTCCCCTGCCCTGCCCCCACCGATCTGCAATCCCTGGCCAGCCCTGTTCTGGACTCTTCATCCCCTGAGGCTTTTTTTAAACTTTCTTCAAAGCTTTATTCCGGAGGGGCTCAGTCCTTCTTGGCAGCTGCATTCCTCATGGTGGCCAGCACGTTGCTCAGCTCCTCATGCTTCTTCTTGGCGCAGATACGTGTCCTCACCCTTTTCTCGATGAACTTGAGGGTACACTTGTCCTTGGAGACCTTGAGCAGCTCCAGGGTGCACTGCTCCTAGGGGGTGAAGCCGCACACCTCCCAGATCATGTCCCGCACAAACTTGGTGTGTTTGATGAGACATCCACAACGGCGGCTGTGCCTTGTTTTGCTCACATTCTTAGTCACCTTGTGGCCCTTGTTGAGGCCCATGGCCATGGGATAGTGGAGGGCCATGGCTACTCATCTTTGATGGTTGCTGTGGCAGAAGGCCTCTGAGGCATTTTTAAAGAGAAGAAAACAGCAAAGAACAGACATGCAGGCTGCAACCGTGTGGGCCCGAGCACCTGCAGCCTCAGTTTCCTTGCCTGTGAAATGGACATAAGAACACCCCCATGCAGGTTGAGGGCTAAGTGTGGTGTCTGCCCTGGGAGTCTCGGGGCCTTTCAGCTCTCAGTGATGTGAGAGTTGGGGGTGAGGATGACTTGGGACAAGGACAGCTAGAGAGCCAGCCTGGGAAAGTGACCTGCTTCCCTGCATGCACAGCCGTCCATATGACTTTAGGCAGCTTGCCTAACTGGTCCAAGTCTCCACCCTCCCCGCTACTGCTCCTCAGTGCCCCCATCTGTGGAATCAGGCAGACTTGGTAGGATTGGAGCCTGGCATCCCAGTGGGCAGCAGCAATGGGAGATCCCTGGAAGGTATACTCTGCCCCCCAGCAATAGGGATCAGGGCAGCCTTGTGAGGAGATTCCTAGAGGGGGCACCAGCTGGTGATGCCCAAGGCCATGTGACAGGGCTATAGGGGACACTCTGGGCCCCAGACAGTCAGCCAGGGCCAGCTCCTCCCGGGTATCCTTCGATGCCAAGCTTTACACAAGTGGCTGGTTGCTGCCCACCCTGCCTGCCCTTCCATCCGCCCAGCTGTTCCTCTCTGCATCCCGCCAGGAGCCGGTGAGTGGCCATAAATGTACCCAGTGCCCCCCCCCACAAGTCGCCCAGGTTTTATGTTGTAAGAACACCGTGGGGCGTCTCAAACACACCGCTAATGACAGGCATCATGAAGCAATAAAAGTGATGGGGCTGGTGGGAGGGGGTTGGTGGGAAGGGGGGCCATGTCCCTGGCTCCCCTGGCGGCGGCAGGAGCTCTCTGAGAATTGATTAGTCTTGGACGTGCTGACCTTTTTGTTCTTGAAAAATTGCTTTTGAGCAGCTGAGGCAATAAAAGTAAATTGATTCAGAGAGAATGAGGATGAAATTTGCGTTAGGCGAGGAGCAGTGGATAAACGCCCTGTGATGTCAGCACAGCCACCCGGCCCCTGGGCAGCAGGATGGTGGCCCTGAGTGCTGGGGGAGAGCTGGGGGCCAGCAGGGCCTCCTGAGTGTTGGTGGCAGAGAAAAGATGCTGAGAGTGGAAGGAGGAGGGACAGAGACAAGCAGGCTAGAGCGGGAGAGGAAGGAGGCCGAAGGGAAGAATGCCCAGCGGTAGCATGGCCTGGGAAAGGGAGGGTGGGCATCGAGACTGGGTCGTGTCCGAAAAGCTGCGCTCTCGCCCCTGTTTTCCAGAAGGAGGAAATGTGGCTCTGGGAGGCTGAGGAGCTGCTCTAGCTCTCTAGCTAGGAAGTAGTAAAGCCCTCCATGAGTCGGCGTCTTTGTCTGGTCTCATCTCCAACCCCAACTCTCAGAGCACCAGCAGCTACAAGGCCCCCCGAGGCTCCCAGGGACAGACACCACACTCAGACACCCCCTGTGTGGGTATTACTGTGTCCGAGCTACAGGCAAGGACACCAACGCCAGCCACGGGGCTCCCAGGGTGGGCCTGCCACTGTTACTGTCAGCCTCAAGCAGCTACTGGGGAGCAGGGGGGTGTCTTTCAGTTTGCAGAAAAGCAGAAATATCGCCATCACCAGGGTCCCTACTGTTAAGTCTGAGCTGACACCCCCTTCCTCTTTCCTCCCTGGGTCCTGAGGAGGACATCCAGCCCAGTGTGCAGCGGGTGGGTGCTGCCGAGCCAGAACCCACCAGGGCCCAAGAGAGAGCAAAGCTGTGTTTCTTCCTGGAGCTGCCCCAAATTCCTCCTTTTCTCCAGAGTTCAGCTGGGATACTTCTCTGAGTTCCAGATCCACACCCATGGACTTGGTACTCAAGGAGAAAAAGGAAGAATCCTGTAGTTTTTAGTCAGAATGCCTGTCTGCTGCATCAGGCAGTGCCTCTAGGGGTCAATGTCTCCCCAAACTGCAGGCACCCTGGGGGGCAGTTAGGGTACAAATGTACCCTAAATACAAATGTATCAGTCCCCAGCTCAAGCTCTAGGGGTGATCAGCTCCCAGCCACCAAGAAAAGGCTAGTCCCAGCTGCTTCCCCCAGTCCCCACAGGGACCCATTTGGAGTTGGATGTCAGCGCAGGCGCCCTGATTCCCTCACCTGCGGGACCCCCACTCACACCACCCCTGTTGTTAGCCAGGAGTCTTTGCTTTACGACACCACCCACACTGCCACCCACACTCCTGCCCAGGGAGGAGCCTACCCACCTCCCTGCCTCTAGTTCCCCAAAAGGAAAGGAAGTTGCCAGGATGCCAGCAAGCAGCTACCCCCCTTGCTCCTCACTCCACATGCTTTCTGCATTCTTTGCTGGCTCCACACCGCCACCCAGGTTCAGCCAAAATAATTGGAGACTACAGGGAGGGAGTGACTCTTGGAAGTCTTGGGCTTCTCATCACCTTCCCCACCCGGTTCCTCAGCCACAGGCACTCCCACCCCTCGATTCTCAGGGTCCAAAGGGCCTGGGGCAGCAGGCTTCTGGGTGACCGCGTGGTTGCTGGTGGAGACATTCACCCAGGGTTGGGAACCAAGGCTACAACGAGGGCTGGGAATCCTCTGGGAGCTGACACCACCTGGCACACACATACCTGTAGCACCCTGCAACCTTCCAGGGCCCATTAAGCACTGAATGAGGCCGTGCTTTCTCTGGGTAGAAAGCAAAGGCAACTCTACATTCCCTGTCCTGCAAAGGCCTAAAATGGGAAGGGGCATCTTCCAAGCGACGCTGGGAGACTAAGCAATGTAGTAGCTTACGCAGGCTTTACTGCTAGGGAGAGGTAGAGCTGGGACAGAACTCCTCTGTCTGCTCTATGCCCCGTCTCCGCTGCTCCCAGCTGTCATCCCTAGTGAAAATGCATGGACTGCTCCATCTCTGGGCTGCATCTCTTTCTCAGTGCCTGCCGTGGGTACAGCTTGGCTGGGCTCAGGGCCGAGAGCCACAGCCCCGCCCAGCGTCTGGGAGAGGTCCTGGCAGTGCCTATGGTGAGTAAGGCCTGGCAAGGCGCCGGGGAAGGGTGTGCAGAGGTCAGCAGGGAGGGCTGTGCTATGGCATTTGTGGACAGGCTGCCAGGTGCAGCCGGACCTGTTCCGCTGGGCCTTGGCTGTTTCACTTCCCCTGGAGCAGGGACAGCTGCAAGAGGAGGGTGGAGCCAGGCCCCTGGCTCCGTGGACTCCAGGATGGAGGTTTTTATGACAGGGTGCCCGGCCAGCAGTGGGCACGGGCAGGGAAACGGCACACATGCTGGAGCTGAGGACAGGCACCTCCACAATAATCAGATGCAGACCTGAGCTCCCTTCTCCACAGAGCTGGCCTGGGGCTGGCACAGCCTGCAAGGGAGGTCCCCTCCTGGTGGTCCCTGCCTGTGGTGGCCCCTGACTTTGTCTTCTGCAAAGCTCCAGGAGTCTGGTGTCCACAGATGCTGGGTGAAGGTCTGTGATTCCTCATTCATCAGAAATTCCTTCTGCACCCTCAGTTGTCATGATCTTGCTGTGACAAAATGCAAATTCCTCCAAAAGTGCTGTGGAATTGAGAATAGTTCTTGTAACTCTCAGAAGGAAAGACAGGAGGGTGTCTCAGGCAGGTGTGACTCTGACTGTAGGAGGGGCTCCTGCAGAAAAAGCCTCTGATCTAGAAAACATGTGCCCCAAGTTTGCCTCTCTTCCCAGCACCCAAGGTTGAGGAAAGGGACAGCCTTGAGTGTTCCAGGGTTTACCCTAAGGTGTCCACTTACCACACCCCAGCTGGGCTTAGCCCTGGGGCATGAGGCCTGGCGTATGGGGGTTGGGAGGAATCCAGGCCATGCAGGCACCTGCCTGATAAGGAACAGAGGCAGAGGCAGACAGACGGGAGGCATCTTGGACACCCTCGGGGGAAATGGATCTTCTGGCTCACGGGGAAAGAAGGCAGCAGGATTCCTGCTGTGCATCAGGTGAACTCTGCTCCCCATTGTGAAGTCCAGCCAGAGCCAGCAGGGCGAGTCTGGCAAGCCAGGCAGCCCTCTGGGCCTCTTTGGGGGCCCTTTGTGGAAGGGCCAACTCCAGGCTTCATCCGTTGCAATTCACACCACATGCAGAGCACCTTGCTGGCCACCAGAGGCCACGTGGGAAATAGGAAAACCAAGATTGCCAAGGGAACCAGGCGTGCTGGGGGAACTGCATCATTGCGGCCATGGGGGAGATGGCCCCGTAGGTATGGGTGTCGCTGTGCGTGCGTGTATGTGTGTGTGTGTGCGCGCGCGCGCGCGTGTGTGTGTGTGTGTGTGTGTGTGAGAGTGTCTGCAGGTGTGTTCATGTGTACTCCACCCACTGGAAGGTGCTGACCTACAAAGAGTATAAACAGCGAAGCCCAGCTACATGCTTGCCAGGGTGTGTTGGGGCCACACTAAGCATTTTACAAAACAAAAGACTCCAGGGATGCTGAGGACTGGCACCTCCAAAGAGACGAATAATCTTTAGCTGGTGCCCACAACTGCACTTCCCAGCCCTGATACACAGGGAGAAACTGAGACAGGCTTCCAAAGTTCCCAGATTCACCTCAGCACTGGCATTCCTCCGCTTCCTCCATCTACAGAACACCTAGTGAGCTGGCATTTGGGGACAATCCATGGTGGCTTTAGTGACTGACCATGACTGAGAATATTTTGGCAATTCCTCTTCCTTTGTGACCTTATTCAGGTTTTGTCTGGTTTTACCCACGCTTAGGCAATCAATCCTCCTGCTAAGCGCATCACTCACCTCTTTTAACCCACACTCAGTGGTTCTTTCCAAGGCCCCCCTCCATCCCCACCAGGAAAGATGTCTCAGTCACATCTTCAGAAATTGAGAATAAGAGGTGCTCAAGTGCAGTCTCTGTCAGAGGAGAGGCAGCCCTGGTCTGTGGCCACCATCCAATGACTGACGAGTCCCTGCCCACCACACTAGGAAACCCTTATTAGCAATGAAGAGAGCCTGTTCTTCGGTGAAGAACAAGTCATCACATGAGCATGCTCTGTGCAAGGGTGAGAAGGGCCCTCAAGACGCTATCTATCTCAAGGGGCCAGAGAGATGGCTCAGTGGAATAAGCACTTCCTTGGCAAGTGCAAGGGCCTGAGTTCAATCTCCGGGAACCATCAGCACAAAATGCAATACTCAAAACATACAAATCGGGGCTGGTGAGATGGCTCAGTGGTCTAAAGCACCTACTTAGAACAAGCTTAGCAAAGCACAAGGAGCGCGGTTCAATCCCCCAGCACCACATGCCAGCCAGCCCCGCCCCCTGGTGGGCTGAGCTGGCCACACACACGCACACACACACACACACATAAATAAATAAAATTAAAAAAAAAAAACACATGCAAATCCATAGATGAGTGGTTTTGCTGGGACAAGGCATCATCGCTGATGGGTACAGGATTTCTTTCAGGGATACTGAAACTTCTCTGGAGTTAGATTACAGTGGTGTCCCACAACTTAAAATTTACCGAAAAACCACTGAATTATATACTGTCAATGAGAGAGAATTTGTGCTGCATCAGTTGTATCTCAGGAAAGCTGTAAAATATCTTAAGTCTCATGGGGAAATATTCCTGAGGTTATGAATTGGTAAGTATGCTCTGATTTCATCATTATATATAAAAAATATAGACACAGGTAAATGTAGTAAAAAGAGGAGAAGGAAATGCATCCCACATTAGCAACGCCTTAGAGAGAAGGAGCCTGTTTTCTTCTGAGGTACGATCAGCCAGGGGGCAGGATCTGTTCAAAGTTCCAGGAGATGCTACCGCCCTGCCTAGCCCTGGACCAGCCCCTCCCCGAGGCAGACTGGCTGCTGACTCACTGAAGGGGCTTCTGGCAGCCCGGGGTCAGCTTCTTCCTGGGGAAGGAATGCAGCAGAGCTGGCAGGGTGGACAGGCAGGCGGGCGGGCACAGTGGGTGTGGTGAGCAGGCTGGCCAGGAACCCCGTTCTGGCTGGTTCCCCCAGGCAAGCAGGCAGGGGACCAGGGATAATTATTCCACTGGGCAGGCTTGGCACCCTTCCTTCATTCCCAAGGAGGGAGGTCACTTTAGAGTCCTGGCCTGCCCTGGTGGGGTTGCCCCAGCAGCAGACCTGGCATATAGTGACTGGTGACCCTTTAGAACCAGCCACATGGTGGGGCTGGCTCAGGACAGAGTCTGCCAGAGAGCTAGCGTAAGGCTTGGCACTCTGGGTAACCAGCAAGCTCTTAACCAAGCTGAGTGGCTCCTCTGCCCTGCCCTGCCCCGCTCTGTCCCTGCCCAGGCCTCAAGTGCACCCAGAGAGAAAGCCGGAGCCCATCGGGGGCATCAGGCCCTCTGCCACCCACCCCAGCTCTTTTTCTTCCCCAGCACTACCAGCCTTCCTTCTAGGGCCCTTCATGCCCACCTCCAGTGCCCACTTTGGCCTCCAGGCTGCTGCCCTAGACCCAGCTCTGCTCCTCTGGATGCAGTCAGCCTGACCTCTCCTGGCTCTTGTCCAAGGTCACTTTTCACTGTGGCCTCGCCTGCCACTCACCTAAACAGCCACACACATGCATACATGTGTGCTCACGCACACACACACACACACACACACGTGTGTATGTGCAGAGGAGTTGGCTTCATAAAAGCATGGTGGACAGATGCATGAAAATGGGACAGTGGTCTTGAGTGTCACCTCCCAGTGTCTGGAGGCAGGCATAGCCTTGTAAGGGAAAGTGTCATTAAAGTAGGGTCATGGCTGCCAGCACTGAGTCACTTGGTTATTCCTGGCTGTGGAGGCCATTGAGGTGGGCATGGGGCTGAGCAAGGGAAGCCTGAGCACAGAGTAAGGGCCCAAGAACAGTCAGAGGCACTTCTCCCTCGTGGGAGGCCCGACCTTGGGGAAGTCAGGCAAGAGCAAGGGTGTCAGGGGAACAGCCCCCTGGACACAGGCTTGGGTTGGAAGGCTGAGGCCAGCCTGGCTGCTCTGGGAGCTTCACCTCGGGGATGTGTCTCCAAACCAGGCACCCCCACAGGCATGGATGCAAAGGCTAGGGCCTGGCGCTGCACACCACCCATGTGGCTTCCACTCAGCCCCAACTGCACAAGCCTGGGCTGTGACCATGAATGAGGAGCCACAATTAGTGTCCTCCTTCCATTACCACATTGCTGGCGGGGCCCTGCTGGGGGCAGGGAGCAAGGTCACCGAGGAGACTTCTGCTGCGTCTTGAGCCCAGGGGAGCTGGGACCTCGCTGTAGATTGGACAAGGGGCTCACCTGGGCACAGAGGCCAGTGGAGATAGTGAGAGACCCTAAAACTCAGGGTTTAGATCCAGCTCTGCTTTTCCAGTGAGTGAGCTCAGGCAAGTCCTGGCCCTCTGTGAGCCCTCTACACCTGTCCTAAGGTGCAGTTGAAGCTGCGCAGAGAGCAGTATGAAAAAAAGCAGCTGCCAAGCCCAAGCGTGGGGTCTGTGCTTAATATGTGGCGGGAGTCATCGCCTTCCAGGCCATTCTGTGAAGAACAGAGTGAATAACACCATTATGACTGTGACAAGGCAGTCCCAGCATCGCTGACCTGGGGGTCCCAAGGTTTCATCCCACGTCTGCTTTGACTCTGCCGGGTTCTCAGTACCCACCTCCTTCATCCTTTAACTCACCCCTGGCTCTGCGGCCATGAGTCCCCGCCCCCTCTTTGACACCTTTCAGAATGGCATGGCCTCTTGCTGATGCCACATGGCTGCTTACCCCGGGGGCTAGGGCAGGGCTGGCATGGAAGGGACATTCTTGTTCTGTCCCCTGAGCTCCTGGCAAGGCCTGGCCTGGCAGCAGGGCCTCAGGGAGGCCGAGGACAGAGGAGACAGGGATGACCTCTGCGGTCACCCCATCTATTTTTATACCCCTCCCAGAAAGAGTGAAGATGGCCAGCGCTGAGGACTGTCACTCAGCAGGGCTGTAATCCACCAAGAATCTGGTGTCCTTGGGCAATCAGACCCAGCTGAGAATACCCCTAGGCCCTTAGTCCTTGCCCCAGAGCCTGCAGGAAATCTTTGGCTGCCAAACACAGACAGACCAGTTTGAAGCAAGGCACCAGCCTTGGGAGCTGGTCCAGCTTCTTCAGAATTGTTACACAATGGGCAGAATGGGTAATCACAGTGGCACACATCTATCATGCCAGCCACTGGGGTAGCCGAAGCAGGAAGACTGCTGGAGCCCCGGAGTTCAAGGCCAGCCTGGGTTCAAAACAAGCAAACAAATAAAACATGGGCTCTGACCTCGGCTCTGGGGGCAGCTGGCCCCAGTGAGGGCAGGGTCTCGGGGGTGGGGGGCATCACTCTCAGGCAGAGAGGCTGGCCTGGGGAGTCTGACCAGGAGCTTCAGGGCTTGTGAAGGGAGGGGAGGGCAGGCTGACACCGCTGGGCCACATCCGGGCTACACAGCCCTTGAAGGAGCTGGTTCAGAAGTTCCCCAGGCTCAGGGCCTATCCTTACCCACAAGGGCAGCGGCTGTCACCCAAGACAAGGTAGCCCATGGGAAGGGAGGAGAGAGGATCCTCCTGCTGGGTGATCCAGCTGGACCTTTCCCATGTCTCTAGGACACATACCAGGAGTGGACAGGGCACCAATAAGAGTCAGAAGGTGGCTGGGGCTGTCCCCCTGGTCCATCCAATGGCAAGCCCTAGCCTCCTCAAAAGAACTGATCTGCCGAGATGCCAGGGCCTCCTGCTGGTGCACAGGTTTGTTCTGGTGTTGTGGCCACCAACCGTGGCCATGAGCCTGGGATGGCCTGGCTACAGGTGGGGTAGCCATGACCAGGGACCAGAGTAAGTGTGGCCACAGCCTGGTGGGCATGGGCATGAGTCCAGTGGGCAGCTTAAAGCAAAGAGAGCAACACACTGACTTGCTCAGACAAGCCAGCGCCACAAAGAGGAAAATGCCCCCCCCCAACCAATGGTGCCACCAGTGAGAATCTCTCACCTGGAAGAAAGGGCTCCTTTCCCAGCTCAGCTGCTTTCTGAGCTGGCACTTAGTGAGTGACACTGACACAGGAGCAGCCTCAGCTGAGGGCACTCCCTCCAGGGCAGTGCACATCCTATAAGGTTGGGGTATAAAGGCCCCGATGGTCCCCAACTGAGGACAGCCTGAGGAGCCGCCCCACCTCCAGCACTCCCCAGGATAGATAGGTTTCCTCAGAACTGGGGGCAATTGGCTTCTCTTCTGCCTGCTGTTACCCTTTCAAGTGTGACCCCAAGTGCTATGTGCCCCTCAACCAGGCCTCTTTTGGAGTCTGATGCAGGGGCACCATCATGCAAACTGCAACCGGGTCTTCTGGGTCACCCCGAACCACCCCAGTTTCCCCAACAACATAGCCCCTGGGATTTCTGTAGTGGGTTGGATAATATCTGCCACAAATTCATATCCACCCAGACCTCAGAAAAAGGAGAAAATGGGTTCTTCGCAGGTGTCATAAGTTAAGGACCCTGAGACAAGGTCATCCTAGATTTAGGATGGACCTTAAACCTAATCACTAGTGTCCCTGGAGGATGAGTAGAAGACACAGGGACACAAACACACTGAGAGAATGCCATGGAAGATAGGCAGACATTGGAATGTAATTAAAAGCCTGGAATTTAAATCAAGGGACATAGAGGACTGCCCACGCCACCAAGAGCCAGGGGAAGAGCACAGAGCAAAGCTCCCCTGGGAGGAATCAGCCCCCTGAAACCTTGACCTGGGCTTTCCAGCCTCCAGAGCAGAGAGAATGTCTATCTCTGTGGTTCTGAGCCACCTGGCTTACGGCAGCTTATGACAGCAGCCGTGTGGAACCAATACAATTTCAGAAGAGAAATGCCCAAAGACATGGAGGAGCCATCTGTCTGTCCAAAGCTGTCTTCCCAGACGGCATTTGGTGCTGAGCTGCCCTCAACCCATCAGGGGAGGCAGAGGAAGAAGGGTTGAATGCCTGGCTGTGGGTGAATTTCATCCTGAAGTTGGAGTGAAGCAGAAGAGACAGAAGCAGGGATTTAAGTTCTAGAAAGAACAGCCTTGCAGCTGTCATCAAGCCTTTGCTGAAGAGAAGTTGGGGAGGGGCTGGTGAGATGGCTCAGTGGTCTAAAGCGCCTATTTGGAACAGGCTTGGCAAAGCACAGGGACCGCGGTTCAATCCCCCAGCACCACATGCCAGCCCGCCCCGCCCCCTGGTGGGCTGAGCTGGTCACACACACATACACAAATAAACAAATAAATAAATAATTAAAAAAAAAAAAAAGAGAGAGAAGTTGGGGAGGAGGAAGAGATGCTACTTGTAGGCCAATCAACTGCCCATTTTAGCCCTGAAGATCCGACTCCCCAAGGAGTCCTCTAGGGTACATCAGGGAGAGAGAAGGGGACAGGCCAGGAGGGAATGAGCTTCCCAGGTGTTTAGAGACAATTGATGTACGCGGGAGAGTGAAGGCTGGCAAGGGGCCTATTCTTGGGGAAGTCGCATTTCATCTTTGACAGCCAGAGGCTGGTATTCCTGTGGGCCACCTGGATTTAGGGACTGGCCCAGGAGCTGCCAAGACTGCCGGACTTGCGAGACCACCAGAGTTGCAACCAGAACCAGGGGGTGGGTCCCACAGCGATCCTTAGTCAGTGGTGATGCTGGAGCAGGGGGCAAAAACTGTCATCCTAGGGGCCCAAGAGAGTTGACAAGTCACCCGCACCAGGGGACAGGAGCAGAAGAGGCATCAGAAGAATCTTGTACCACTTTGGTCTTTAAAGAGTTTATTTTTTCATGTGCACAGCAGATTAGAAAAAGTGATGGAGCCACAATAGAAAAAAAGGAGAAAAAGTCACAAGAGGGAAAAGTCGCCCTATGAGGAGAAGCTGGACGAAGTCGGCCTCAGCCAGGTGCGTGAAGACCACACCAACACGGCACAAGGGTTCACAGCCTGGCCCTGCTGTGCTATGATGAGTGCGTGTTTCAGCCCAGTGTCTGCTCCCCAAAACACAGGACTCAGGATGGCCAGCAGGTAGGTCCCTGTGGGGACACTGTACCAAAGCCCCGACCAATGCTCTTTACACCTGTCAAGGTCATTAAAGATGAGGGAAGTCCAAGAGGCCAACACAGGCCAGAGGGGTAGCTGCAGGAGGTGTGAGGACAGGCTGTCAAGGGGCATCCTGGACATCCAAGGGACATTAGGAAAAACAGAGAAACCTGAATGACTTATGGGGTTTAATGGGTCAGGGTGGTACACTGGTTGCTGTTTTTAAACATTTATTTATTTGGTACAGGGTCTCACTACGCAGCCCAGGCTCATAATGATCCTACTGTCTCAGCCTCCCCAATGCTGGGACTATAGGTGTCCACCACCACGCCCAGTTTTGGTGGCCTGCACGGGGGCCCCCAGGCTTCCAGGGCTGGCATGGCTTGTGGTACTGGGGGTCAAACTCAGGTCCTTGTGCTTGCCAGGCAGGCACTTAGACCGCTGAACTGCCTTCCCAGCCCAGTGCACCAATTACTCTTGATCTTGCTTGCCAATGCTGGCAATGGAGCCCAGGGCCTCCCAAGTGCCAGTGAAGCTCTCTACCACTGAGCCACACTGCCAGCCCCTTGGTTCATGTGACAAACACCCCACACTGATGAGAGATGTGAATGGCAGAGACATAGGTGCAGGACACATGGGAGCTCTCAGCGCCACTCAAAAAGCTTTTCTGCAAGTCAAAAAGTAATCTAACATTTAAAGTTTAGCAAAAAAAGAAAAAGCAAAGATATATCATTGGAAGAACAACAAGGGCTGAAGAGATAGCTCAGCAGACTAAGCGCCTGCTTAGGCAAGCACAGGGACTGGGGTTCGATCCTCGGCACCACATGCTGCGCCAGCCATGCCCTCAGACACGCTGAGCTGACCACAGAGACAAGGGGTAGTGGCATATGCCTGTAATCCCAGCCGTGGAGATTGCTCCTGAAAACAGGAGGATCACTCCGAGTCCGAGCTGCATAGTAAGACCCTATACCAAATACATAAAAAATTAAAAAATAAAAAGAAGAACAACAAAGAGCTCAACAAGCATGCAAAATCCTCAGTCTTAGTGGTAACTAAGCAAAAGTAAAAGCCATGTCTTATTTTTGCCTGTCCATTTAGCAAAGTTCAGGATTTTATTTTTTCTTTTGTGACACTGGGGGTTGAACACAAGGCCAAGCAAAAGCTCTGCCTCCAAGCCTCACTCCAACCCCCTGGTAGAGATTTAAATCAGCGTTAGCAGTGTGTGGCGTCTCTGCGGCCCAGCTGAATGCAGACCATGTGTCCAGAGACAAGCTCTGGAGTAGGAGTCGCGCTCTTTCAGTGATTCTGCATACGCATCCTCTGCTCTTGTGTTTGCTATAATGGTCAGCACACCCTATAAAGGTAAGTGGCGAAGTGCTTTCCAATAATGTCAGTTTAAATTTTGTCTTCTGTTAAGGTGACATTCAGTGACATCTTGACAAGCCAAGAGCCTGCATCTAAGCACCTCTGGTGATGCTTTTGCCCTTTGGAGAGAGGGCTTATCTACAGTGAGGGAAGGAAACACGGTGGCCCACCAAGGCCAAAAAGAGCCTTGAGGCTGAGCCGAGGCTGCGCTGGGACTGGCTCTCCATGAGGCTGGGCAGCCCACAGCCGTGCTCCCTGGGACCCTGGGCAGTTGTCTGTTCATCAGCAAAGCAACAGGCAGTGAGGGGGCTGCAGGTGGGCTCCCTGGGGGAGCGGCTGCCCAGATGGGAACAGAGTGGCCCCAACATAGATGGGGATGATGGGGCATTGCTGGCAGGCAGGGTGGGCACGAGTCCCCTCTTAATCAGCCAGGATGAGTTGGCATGTGGGGACAGGGAGGCCATGATCCTCAGAGAGCTCTGACGGTGGCTTCTGGAAGAGTTCCATGGGGCAAACAAAGACACAAAATAGAGTCATGCACGAAATCATGACCCAGTAACACTCATCCATGCTCCCCGGCCAGTGTTCAGACCCACACCAATCCCCAGACCCAAAAGCCAGTGACTCAGTACTGGCCAAGATACAACAGGGAAGGCCCACAATCCCACAGACCGCACACAGGCCCCAATTCCCCAGCCCCGCAACCTAGGAGGACTATGGACCAAGTCTACCACCTACCAGAGACAAGGGGTTAGCCACACAGTGTCTGACTTGGCCCTCAGGAACCCAAGGTGCCACCATGGTCCCCTGTGAGAGCCTGAGTATGAGATGATCAATGATACACACCACTCACAACAGCGGGCACCTCAGCCCCCATGCAGCCCTTGGAAGGAGCCAGGTCCCAGTGGTCATTTTTTGGTTCCCATGACTTCCCTGGATCAGTAGAGGAGCTACTGTAGCAAAGAGAGGTGGCCAGAGCCGGGAGCTCAGCCTCCTGTAGTAGGCCAGGGTCTGAGTCTATAAACTCAGTGGCTCATAAATAACTGGCATGTGTCACTCCTTGTCCAAGTTCCTCACAGGTGTGAGCACCTTCAGAGGGATGATCCCCTGGTTCCAAGAGGGTACCTGCTTGACGTATCCTCCCAGGTAGAAGAGGATATGCAGCTCCCTTAGGATCCTGTATGGTTTATCTCCTTCAGACCTCCATCTTTTTTTTTTCAATATTAGGAATTAAACTCAGGACCTTTGCACTGAACTACATCTGGAGGCTTTATTTTATTTTATTTTATTTTGAGACAGATTCTTACTAAGTTACAAAGTCGGCCAGGCTGGGCTCAAACTTGTGATCTTCCTGCTTCAGCCTCCCAAAGTGCTAGGATTACAAGGTGTATGTCACCTGGCTCTGCAGACCCGTCCTCTTAATACCATGCCTTGGGGGAGCAGCTCTTAGCTTGAGTTTCAGACCAAAGCAGCATGGTGACAGCCCCCCAAGTCCCCATGATGGTCCCCAGCGTCTGTGTCTGTGCCTCCTCAAGTGGGAGAGAAGTGAGGCTGCTGACCAGCTGAGTTTAGGGTAGCAAGATTGTTCTGGACTCCCCGGTGGAAGCCTTTCTTCACGAAGGTCCTCATCAATGATGGAAGAGAATGTGACTAGGGAACAGTCCTAGTGATGGCTTTTGAGAAAGTCTCAGTCTGGTGACCTAGAAGCCAGAGTAGGGATAAGAGCCACATCATGCGGGGGTCTGACGCTGGACAGTGATCTCCCCTGCAACCCCCAGAAAGAACCAGGTCCCTGACACAGAGTTAATTTTAGCCCAGCGACACTCATTTTGGACTTCTGACCTCCAGAACCATACTATAATCAATCTGGGTTATTTTAAGCCAGTAACTTTATGGCATGCTGCTACAGCAGCAATAGGACCCTGACACTCCCTGTGCATCATTCGAGGGCAATGGCAGAGGTCCGTGTCTTCTCAGAGACTTCCCAGGGACCATCCCAGGTGTAAGAGCGGCGCTCCCACCCACCTACCCCAGGGACCGTCCCAGTCTCACAAGTACCGATCAGTTCTGGAGGAGGCAGGGGCCACAGCAAGACCAGCTCTTTGGTAGCCCCCACTACAGCCACCAACACAGTGACGCTGCCTCAGCCACCAATCCAGCCAACATGTGTTTTCCTATCCCCATCAGAGAGCAGGTCAAAAGTTGTGTTCTTGGGAACTGGGCCCGGCACACATCAGTGTCTAGCCCGAAGATGTGCTGACTCTCCTTCCTTCAAGTGTCCTCTGTCGCCACGGGCTGGAGGGATCCCAGATCCCTTGGGGAACGTCACGAGTCCACTGTCTCAGTGTTACCAGGTCAGCCCTCAAGAAGAAGCAGTGAGCTCTTTGGAGACCTTGGAGAGACATGTATGTCCCGGGGGGCAGATGATGCCCCTCTAAAGTGTAGGGGTCTGGGTGGGCCAGTGAGTGCATCTCATACCTGCCCTGATGCAGGGATGGTGGTGGGCCCCATCTGTCCCAGAGGCACTTGCACCACACGGGGAAACTCTGATAAACTGCCTGTCTAGAGCAGGAGTGGGCTGTGCAGCAGGGAGAGCCAATTCCCACCCCCAGTCACCGGCCCCAAGGACCTGAGGGTCTGGCAATGTCTATGCACAGAGTGGTGCCATGTGTTGCTGATGGCAATTCCAAGTCTGCAAGTCTTAGGTGGACCCCTGGGAACTCCGTGTTGTCTGGAAAGTGACTGTGGCTCTGCTCTTGACCCACCCTGGCGATATGGCACTGGCCACCAAATGTCACTGAGCAGGCAAGGTCACATCAGACCCACCACACCAGGTCAGGCAGACCTGGTAACTAACCCTCATGAAACAGACATGGCCCATTGGTATCTGGAAGTAGCTTCCCAGAAGTGAAGACAGGTTTCCTCCAAGCACAGAGCTCTGAGGACAGAAAACAAAGCCCCCGCATAGGACCAAGGGACCTGCTCACAGCCAAGGTATGTGGGAGTGGCCTTCCCTGTGGGACCTGCTGGTTGTCACACACAGCACCACCCTGAGGCCACTGGCCTTGGAGCAAGAGAGTGGCCTTTTGCAATCGTAGCTGAGATGAAGTGAAGGTGTGACTTCAGACTCCCCACACCCAAAGCCTGAAGCCATTCTGGGTGATGTGCCCCCTTAGGAGGAATGCAGGGGTTCTAGAGGGTCATGAAAGGAACAAGGAGCAGACCCACTTGCTGTCCCTCTGGTGTCCACATGCATTTGCCTTCCAGACCCTCGACTCAACCTGATCCCCAGAAGCCTCCACTGGATTCCCACCAAGAGTTCCAACAAGGGCTGGCCAGATAGCTCAGGGGATTAAAGTGCCTGTTTACGCAGACACAGGGACAGGGCTTTGATCCCTAGCATGCTGTGCTGGCCTTGCCCCTGGCCGCACTGAGAGCACAATGAGTCTGGGCTTGGTGGTGCCTGTAATCCCAGGGCTTGGGAGACTGAAAAACAGGAAGTTCACTAGGAGTCCGATCTGTGTAGTGAGACCCTATAGACCCTGTCCTAAACACATTAAAAAAAAAGTTCCAACAAACTGGAAACTACAGCTACTGACTGCACGCTTGGGATCCTTTGTGCCAAAGGCCAACAAACAAGAGAAGTTCCCATCCTGCCAGGAGTGATGGCCCTGCTGGGGAGGGTCTGCAACTACATGGGTGTGGGTGGGGGGAGACTTGGAGCAGCACCAGTGTAAATCCAGGGAAGCGGGAGGGTCTTGTCTCTTGCCCAGCTGTTTGTTTTGTCTTTTATTCTGGTATTCAAACCAGGATCTATGCACTGAATGACATTCCCAGATCTTTTCAAAAATTTTTATTTTGAGACAGATTCTCCCTAAGGCATTAAGTTGTCCATGCTGGGCTTGAATTTGCAGTCCTCCTGCCTCAGCCTCCCTCCCAGAGTTCTGCAATTATAGGTCTGGACCACTGTGCTCAACTCCTGTGCCTAATTTTTATGGTCAGTGCTTTATTTCAGTGACCACAGCCTGAGAAGGGTGTGGTAGCCAAGGCCTCAAAGGACTTGAGTCTGGGTCCCCACAGGGTAAGCCACCTAAGCCAGGAAAGGTGCTAGCTGGGGGGGCGGGGGGAGGGCGGAGGATGGAAGGTGAATTGTACAGGAGGAAGATGATGTCACCTTTGGCCTCAAGACCAAATGCACAGGGAGCCAGTGTTCGAACTATGAGCCTCCCCTTCCCACCTTCACCAGGCAGAGGGACTTCCATGGGTTGAACAGCAGTCTCCAAAATGTGAATTCAAGACCTAACCCTGGAAACCTGTGAGCATGACTTTACTGGGGAAAAAGATCTTTGCAAGACATAATTAAGTTAAAGATCTCAAGATGAGATCATTCTGGATTACCCAACTTGATCCTAAATTCAGCAATAAATCTCCCTGTGAGAGGAGAGTTAACAAACACAGGCCGAGCACTTGGAGCAACCGGGGGCTGGAAGAGGCAGGCAGGGTTTCCCCCAGGGCCCCTACTGATGCTTTGATTTCAGACTTCTGGCTGTGGAGCCAAGAGAATGTGTTTCTGTTGTTTTCAAACCGCCAAGTTTGTGGTTATTGACTAGAGCAGAACTAGGAAGCGGTTCCAGAGACCAGCCAGCATCCTAGATGTGTTGTTCCCTATGGAGTGAACTTGCTACTTCAAATAAGTGAATGTGGGCCGGGGAAATGGCTCAGTGGAATAAGCACTGCCCTGGCAAGCACAAGGGCCTGAGTTCAAACCCCGGTTCTGCCAAAATAAAAAAAAATAAAAAAATAAAAAAAATCAAATAAGTGAATGCCACCAGCACTGGACTGGATGGCAGCAGATGGTGTGTATAAAAGTAGAAAGCGTGGACAGTGGCAGATCCTGTGGATGGTGGTAGACAGTAGTATATACTGGTGGCGGGCATTGCTCAGAGCCTCACTCCAGGGCTTGGACACAGGTAATACCACCCAGCAATGCCTGCACTGAAGTTACACTCCTGCCCAGGCAGCCAGGACTGGGTATTGCCATGTCACCAGACACAGCACCACTGCAGGTTCTCTGCAGGAGCTTCCCAGCTCCAGAGCGTGGCACAGGTGACCTGCGATGTTTTTCTCTCTGCACTGAGGCCCAGCGCTGTCTCTACCTAGAGCAGCCTGCTGACACACTGAGGAGAGGAGGGGGATGAAAGGCTACACTGGGGCCGCCCAGGCCACACGTGGACCACAGTCAAATCTGAAGCTCACGCCCAGTGCCAAATAAATCCTAGCTGGCTCCAAGTTTGGACAATTTAGTGAGCTCTGTAAGGACCCATAGAAGCACCTGGGTGGCGGTAGGCACCTGTAATCTCAACACTGTTGGAGGCTGGAGCTGGAAGACCACAAATTTTAGTCCAATCTGGGCAGTTTAGCAACTTAGTGAGACCCCATCTCAACAAAAAATAGGAGGAGTTGATGTGGATGTAGCTCAGTATAAAAGTCTCAGTTTCAACCCCCAGCCCTGAAAAGCAAACAAGCAAAAAGCAAAAAAAAAAAAAAAAAAAAAAAAGGAATTTTGAAATGACCTTTCTAAATTCTATTCCCAAGCCCAATGCCATAAGAAAGAATAAATTTTATTTTTTTTTCTTTATTTTCTTCCTTTATTTATTTTGTATTTTAGGGAAGGGTCTACAAGGTGTTCAGGGTCTCACTACTAGATCAGACTGGTAGTGAGCCGAGTGTTTACAGCCTCCCATGAGCTGGGATTACAGGCGCACACCACCATGCCTAGTCTCAAGAAGAAAAAATTTGATTACAATTATTATGTTTAAATCTTCAGAGCAAAAATCACCATAGGCAAATACAGAAAAAATTAAAGACTGAGAAAAACATTTGCAATCACAAAAGATAATTTTCTTTGAGGACAGAATTACAAATCTATTTTTTTTTAAATGTATTTGTTAACAGAGCCTCACTACGCATCTGGTCTCGTTGTGATTCTCCTGTTTTCAGCCTCTTCAGCGCTGGGATTACAGGTGTGTGCCCCATAACCAGTCTCAGTGAGCAGTTCAGCACGGCCGGGCGCGGGGCCGGTGCAGCCTGTGGTGCCCGGGGATCAGAACCCTGGTCCCCGCGCTTGCCTCAGCAGGCACTTAGTCAGCTGAGCTATCTTGCGAGCCCTACAAATTAATTCTTAAAAATCCACAACTCAATAGGAAAATGGGGGGGCCAGGAAGATGGTAGAATAAGTAGAATAAGTGCTTCCTTGTCATGTGCAAGGGTCTGAGTTCAATCCTGGGTTCCGCAAAAAAAAAAAAAAGAAAACGGTCAAACAAAAGCACCAGGTCTCAGACAAAGGCATGCATATACCTCTTGGATACACTAAAATATATGCCTGACTCTACTTTTCTGTTG
>NW_004524688.1:8570262-8583791 GCF_000260255.1 Octodon degus
CAGCCCACCAGGGGGCGGGGCTGGCTGGCATGTGGTGCTGGGGGATTGAACCGCGGTCCCTGTGCTTTGCTAAGCTTGTTCTAAGTGGGTGCTTTAAACCACTGAGCCATCTCACCAGCCCAAAATTAATCATTTTAAAGTGAACAACCTAGAGGCCTTTAGTAAGAACTACCACCTCTACTTCCAAAATGTTTTCATCATTTTATTAAATAGTTCTTCCCTCCCTTCTTCCCTCCCTTCCACTCCCCCAGAAACCCTGGTGACCCCCAATTCATCGATGGGTGTACTCATTCAGGGCATTTTGTATAAATAGAATCATGAAATGCAGGGTTTCGAGTCTGGTTTCTTTCATGCACTGTTTTCAATATCTCACCCACCTGGAAGCGTGCGGCAGACCCCCTGCTCCTGTCTGTGGCTGAGACAACCATTGCATGCAAGGACCAAAGTCTGTCTTCCTGTCTGCTGTTGCCATGGGGTTCTCTTCCCCTCTGGTGACTGTGCACAGCGCTGCTGTAGACGCCTGCTGCATGTGTGTTGATTTTGCATCCCTCTTTCCACTGCTTTAGGGTAAAGATGAGTTGCTGGGCCAATAAGCACTTCTCTAGGGCTCAATCTGAAAGAAATGCCAACCTGTTTGCACTGAATGGGTGGAACTTTCATTCCCTCCAGCCTTCTACAAGACTTCCTTTCTCCACGCCCACAACCCTTGTAATTCCCAACCTCCTTTTTAAAAACATCATGTGGGCCGATCAAATAGCTCAGTGGATTAAAAAGCCTGCAAGCAGGCTCAGGGGCTGGGGGTTCGACTCCCCAGTCTGCTGTGCCAGCCCTGCCCCCTGGGGCGCCCTGAGAGGGCAATTGAGACTGGGTGTGGTGGTGTGTGCTGCAATCCCAGCTCTTGGGAGCTGTAAACAGGTGGACCACTACGAGTTCAATGTAGTAGTGAGACCCTGAACACCCTGTAGACCCTTAGAAAAATAATAATAATAAATTCAGAAATACTCTTAGTTATTTATCTGGCAAAGATAAAAACTTTGATTATGGATGTATTGTTGGATAAATAAATTCCTCACAGGCATAAACCACCTAGTACAACTTTCTTAGACAGCTTTTTTTTTTTTTTTTTTTTTTTTTTTTTTTTTTTTTTCAGTTTCACTCCACTGTGAAGGTTTGGTTTGCTTCTCTACTTGGCAAATGCAGATCCAGGAATTTTTCCTCAGTGCCCTAGCACCCTGAGAAGTCTCAACCAGCAGCACGCAGGGATGTGGCAGCTTTGTGCACTGTAAGTCAGAAGCCCCTTCATCAGACCTGTGCACCACTGCTTGGTTTTGCTGGAGGAACGGAAATGCCCTCCTGCCCAGGTGAAGTCTACGGATTCAGGTGAAGACAGCTGAGCACAGGGAAGCAAGGCAAAGCACTCACACCCACACGGCCACTGCATGTCATGGAATGCGGTATCTCTGACAAGGCACAGAAGGAACAAGGGCAGTACTGTTACTTGCGGGGTGCTGAGATCTTGGTTTCCAGGTTCTTTCCCTCTCAAACACAGAAGGACTTTTTTTTTTTTTTTTTTTTTTTGGCTGGCTGAGGCTGCCTGAAGGGCAGGTCTGGTAAGGCACGTGGAGCTGGGGATCGAACATCAGTATCCTGTGCCTGACTGTGCTTGCATGAACAGGTGCTTAAACAGCTGAGCTAACCGGCAGGCCCTCCCTGCCTCTCAAACACAGAATTTACAGCAACAAGCAAAAACAGTGACTGAGTTTATTTGAAAGGTTAAAAGGGAAGGGTAAGGGGGAATAGTTCAGTGGCATAAATACCTCCTGGCAAGCGTACGGTCCTGAGTTCAATCTCTGGTACAATCAATCAATCAATCAATGTAGGACTGGCCAAATAGCTCAGCAGATTAAAGTGCCTGCAAGCAGGTGCAGGGGCTGCTGGAGGTTCGATCCTCGATCCCTGGGCCTGTGCCGGCCCCGCCCCAGGACGCATTGAGACTGGGCATGGTGACGAGCTCCTGTAATACCAGCTCTTGGGAGGCTGTAAACAGGCGGATCACTACGAGTCTAATCTAATAGTGAGACCCTGAACACCCTGTAGAACCTTCCCTAAAATACAAAATAAGTAAATAAATAACTAAATGTGAAGGGTAAGAAGAGCCAACTTGGACCAGATAAAAGAGAAAATAAATAAATAAATAAATAAATCAAAGTACACCCTGGGGAACACAGGAAAATAAGCTATTATACTTTCAGTGACGTCCTGTCTCTGTATTTTCCACGTATCTTGGGAACCCTTGAGAACTGTACACACAGGGACTTGGCAATTACCTGGCTGCGTGTCCTGGCATCTTGACATTTACAGGTGCCACGTACTCCCCCAGCAGCCTTTGCCAGGCCCTGCCTTCCTGTCTCACTACTGGTTGCTCCTTGAGAAGATGCCAGCCTTGTGGCTGTCCTCTATGAAGCCCCTGGATCAGATGGGCTCACAGTCAGCGTCGTGCTCTCCCATCACCATTGTCACATTGCTTAATATTATTTCCAACTATTTGATAAAATGCACATAACATAAAATCTGCCATCTTCACAATTTTTTGGTGCATAGTCAACAACAGCAAGCTCATTCATTCAGTGCCATGCAGCCCTCACCCCCGCCCAGCTCCAGCGCTCAACATTGCACAGAACTGAAGCTTGTCCCGATTAGGCACTAGATGCCCGCTCTTCCCCATTCTGTCTCCATGAGGGTTGGTTGGTTGGTTTTGATTTGTGTTTTGTTTTTGTTTTGTGGAACCGGGGATTGAACTCAGGCCCTTGTGCTTGCCAGGCAAGCGCTTATTCTACTGAGCCATCTCCCCAGCCCGGTTGGCTGGTTTTAAAATGCTAGGAATTGAACCCAGGTCCTTGCACATGCTAGGCAAGCTCTCTCCCACTAGGCAACACCCCACCTCATCTAAGAATCGGATTATGCTAACAACATCCTACAAATGGAATCATACAATATGTGACTGTCTTATTTCATGTGACTGAGTATGTGACTGTCCTCAAGGCAGATCCAGGTTTCCACCCTTTTCAAGGCCGAACATTTGCCGACTGCATGCGTACAACACATTTTGCTCATCCGTCCATGCATTCATGAACTCTTCAGTTGCTTCTACCATTTGTCCATTGTGAATGACACAACTAATAACATGGGTGTTACCAGTGTCTCTTAAGACTTAGTTTCCATTTTTTTTTTCCAGTACTGGGGATCAAACTTGGGATCGTGAACATGCCAGTCAGGCTCTTATGCCACTGAGCTTTCTTCCCCGCCCACCAGTTCCTCTGAATATTCTTAGTCTGTTTGCGCTGCCTCAACAAAATGCCTGAAGCTGACTAATATATAAAGACCATCAATCTCTTTCTTTCAGTTCTTGAGACGCCCAAGGTCAAGACGCTGATGCTGGTGTTTGGTGAGGACCTGATGTCTGCTTTCAAAATGGCACTGTGTCGCTGTGCCCTCCCAAGGTGGAAGGCAGGAGGGTCAAGGAGCAAACTCACCCTTTTATTTTTATTTTTATTTTTTTTAAATTTTTATTTATGTGTGTGTGTGTGTGTGTGTGTGTGCGCGCGCGTGCGTGTGTGCGTGGCCAGCTCAGCCCACCAGGGGGCGGGGGCGGGGCCGGCCGGCATGTGGCGCTGGGGGACCTAACCGCGGTCCCTTTGCTTTGCCAAGCCTGCTCCAAGCAGGTGCCCCAGACCACCGAGCCATCCCACCAGCCCATAAACTCACCCTTTCATCCGGGTGCCAACCCATCCATGAGGACTGCTCCTTCCTGACTTAATCACCTCCTGAAGGCCCCACTTCTTCCTGCTAACACACCAGGGGTTTGGTTTTAATCTGAATTTTGGTGGCAGGGTTGCCACTGTTCAAGCCACAGCAAGTATGTGCATATGTCCAGAGGTGGAATGGCTAGGTCCTATGGTGATTGTGCTTTGTATCGTTCTGAGGAACTACAATGCTGTTCTTCACAGTGGCTGTTCCCTTGCACATTCTCACCAGCAGAACACAGGTGATGTGGGAGACAGGGCGTGGCAAACCAGGCAGGGGAAATGAGTGGGGCCTGTCAATCACAAAATCCCAGGGCAATGCGGAGACCCCGTATGTAGAACTTCTCGCGAGCTCCCACGAGACTTGGACAGCATAAAACCGACAGGCCATGGCGGAAAGCCACTACCAGAGTGAATTTGAACAGCATCGTGAGCTACGTCTAGACACAAACTTTTTATCTTTGTTTGGCCTAAGTTCACTCTGCAGAGCTGGTTTCTCGCATACCTGTTTACCTCACACTTTCCAAATAAACTTTTTGTTACCATTATTGGTTTGTATCGTCCAGTTCTTTGAGGCAAGAAGAACTTAGAATATTTTTGATTGGCAAACTATTTATAAAGGAACTACTAAATAATACAGGGGCTCCGGTTTTTCTACATCCTCACCAATGAATATTTATTTTCCGTTGGCGTGGTTTTTCTGTAGTCGCCGTTCTCCTGGATTTGAGGTGGCCCCACATCAGGCCGAAGGACCATAAGGAACTGAAGCTCAGAGGTGTGCCTGTCAAGGTTCCCAAGAGCTGCAGACTGAGGTCCCGGAGGCTTCCTCCCTGGGCAGGGGCATGGGGAGCCTGGGTATGGATAAGAACGATGAGATGACAATGACAGTGGAGGAAGATGAGAGGAACCCATGCTTCGGGAAGAGGGCACGCCCTATCTCTGTGTCTCCATGGTGTTGGGGAGCCTGGAACCCTGTGTGTAGGCTTGGGGGAGGCACTCAGCCCTGAAAAACTGAGGTCAACCTATCACTGACCCAGAATGAATTTCCTACCTTTGGCTGCTCCGGCTCAAAATTGCCCAGGGCCTCCCACCACCTTCAGGATAAAACCTAGACCCTGACCCTGGCATTAAGGCCCTTCCTGTCTGACAGTTGCTGCTCCATGCTGTCCACCCTGACCCCACCCTATCCCCCTCTGGACTCTACTGATCAAGAGGCAGTCTTGTCTGTCCCCATCCCACCCCAGGCCAACTGCCTGAACCCCCTCCCCCAGCCCCCAGTCCCTCCGTCCTCTCCCGAGTATCTGGTGTCCTGCAGATGTGGCCCCAGAACCACCTCCTGAAGGGAGCCTTCCCTGACGCTACAGCAGGTCCAGTCTCCCCTGTGCCGGCACAGCCTGGCTTCACACCCCTCCAGCTGAAACCCCTGCCCAGAGTCTGCCCAGCCCCAATGCTTGGGCAAGAGCAGTGACACTGTGCTTTGGGTAGGGACACAGTCTCCTCCGGTTCTGCGTGGATTCCTCTGAGCCTGGAGCAGGGACCCTCACTCCCAGACCCTCATCTCACCATGACGGTGTCCACCCTGGTGAGGACATCCACTTTCTCATAGTCAGAACCTTTGCTCCTGGTGACAAGGGAGGGGCGTGGCTTCTGGGCAAGTCCTCTGGCTGGAGCTCCCACACCCTCCTTAGGAAGCTACTTTAGGGGTGGACTGACAGGAAACACCAGGAAGCAGTATGGTTTCCTCCTACACAGAGAACACATAAAATATCCCTACAGCCAAGCAGTTCCCCTCCAGGTGTACGCCCTAGAGAGCTGAAAACAGGAACTTAAATATGTGTGTGCACATGTTTAGACATGTTTATAGGAGCACTGGCCACAACAGCCCAAAGGTGTGGACACAGGCTAAATATGATAGATGGACAAATGGCCAAGTGGCTATACACACACACACACACACACACACACACACACACACACTATATCTATCTATCTATCTATCTATCTATCTATCTATATCTCCACATGGTGGACTATTACTCAGCCACTAAAAAGAATGGGGAAAAAAGAGGGAAAAAATGGGATTCTAATACGTGCTACAACGTGAATGAGACCCTAAGGGCAAGCTCAGTGAGAGAAGCCAGATACATAGAGCACCGAGCTATGACCCCCTTACGTGGGTTGTCCAGAATATGCAAGTCTACGTATCCAAGGACGTGTGCAAGTTTACCAATGAAACCCAGACTTAGGGTTGCCAGGAGCTGGGGGAAGCTGGAATATGAGGAGTGATTGCTTAAAGCGTACATTGTTTTTTGTTTGTTTTTGTTTTTTATTAATTTAGCATGGGGTCTACAGGGTGTACAGGGTCTCACTATGTAGATCGGACTCGTAGTGATCCTCCTGCTTTCAGCCTCCCAAGAGCAGGGATTATAGGAGCGCGCCACCCTCCCTGCTCTCAGTCGCCCTCTCAGCGCACCCCGAGGGCGGGCCCAGCATGGCACCCCAGGGATCAGATCCCAACCCCACCGCTGCGCTCTGCTGAAGCAGGCGCTTAAGTCTGCTGCGCTATCTGGCCGGCCGGAAGGGTATGTTGTTTCTACAGGCAGAGGGCCTATGCTCTGGCAACAGGTGGAGGTGGTGGTCAGGCAACAATGCGGATGTGCTAAATGCTAGCAGAAGGGTACGCCTGAGGACACCTGAACTTAGAAGAGACAGCCGCTTTGGCGGCAGTACTGGAGGTGGGGCTGGGAGAGGTGGTGGCACCAACAGACTAGCAGCAGTACTGGAGGTGTTAGAGACGGGCACAAACAAAGCCTCGCTCCATCCAGGCAGGATGGTGAATAGGGAGGGGCACTGGGACACAGCTGAGCCCCAAGAAGGCAGGGCAGAGTGCAGCAACTTCAGGGGCTCTTCTCCCGATGGCCTATCCTTGGCGGGGTCTCCGGAGACACAAAACTGATGGGACGTGCAGCAAAAGGCAGTGCGTCAGTCGCACGTCCCCTACTGGGGCAGAAGACCTGACATACACAACAGGCTCATGGTTGCAGGGGCTTCAGGGCATGGTCAGCCGACTCGAAGGCAGAAATGTCATGGGGCAAAGGTGTGGTGGAGCCAGGAAGCAGAGACAGGGCAAAGCAAAGCCAGAGGAAGGGTCTAAAGGTAAGATCGGTCCTTGCAGGGCGCACTCCAGGGAGCTGCCTCTCCAGCGGAGCCTGTCTCCTGACAGCTGCTCCAGCTATGAACTCATCAGTGCTCCAGCCCATCGCTGATGCGGGCACCCTCAACTCATGGGGGTTTTTACATTGAAATCCTAACAGGTGGGAAAGGAGTTAACAGGGACACTGGCTCGCTTAGGGATTCCAGAGGCAGAAGAGTTGCATGCTGGGAAAGCTTCAAGAGACTGGGAAGCCACTGTCCAGGCTCAGTTCAAGTCCCAGCGTCACAGAACCAGTGATGCTGAGGGTGTGACTCTCATTCAAGGGCAAAAGCTAGGGAGTCTGTAGTGATGGTCCCAGCATCTGGGAGCCAGAGAAACTGAGTTCTGGTGTGCAGGAACAGGAGGAGAAGGACATGCCTGTTCTGAATGAGAGAGCAAGGATTCACTCTCCTCTACTTTTGTGTCCTCTCTGGGCCTCAGCCTACCCGCAGTGCCTACCCACAGTGCCCACCCACGTGCCAATCTCCTCTGGAAACACCCAGTCAGACAACCATTCTTATCAGGCACCAGCAAGCTGAGCCTCCCTCTTAGCAGAAGGCGGATGAGCGCTACACTGACTACAGCCTCGAGATTATCAGTGGGACGATGAAGAAGCAATACTCCACCAGCTATCTGCGTGTGCCCTAATCCAGGCTAGCAGATGCCATCATGGGGGCTTTGTCTATTGTCCCCAGGTCGGAAGAATCCAAACATGTGCCAGAAGCAGGCTATGCACACCAAGGAGAGGACATTCTGAGACCCAAGGAGGAAGCCAAAGCTGGAATCCTGCAGCCCAGCTGTGCGCTAAATTGTTATGGACAGCATCCTAATAATACAGCCATTATTGATCTTCAACTTTTAGTACCAAGCTATAAAGGAAGCATAGACCATCATTGATTGCAGCACAGACTACCAACCCCAGGCGTGGTAGTCAGTGCAGACACAGTTGTGGGGCTGGAGTACAGAGGTGGAGAGAAGGACAGTCCAAAAGGCAGGGCAGGGACCACAACAGCTTGCCTTCCCAGAGAGGAGCCAGCCAGAGATGCAGTTCCATGGGTGGGCAGGCAGCAGGGAGCTATGGTGTTGGGGCCACTTCTACTGGAAGGGCAGGAGCGGGCTTGGGTTTGATCTTCAACCTTTACATCAGGAACCCAACCATGTCTCCTCCATGTGGATTACAAGATAAGACGTGAGTGGTGATCTCAGTCTGGCCCACACATTAGATAGTATGTTTTGGCCACCAGCTGCCACCTCCAGCCAAAGCACAATTCCCACTCCAGTGCACTCATCCAGCTAGCAAAGGATGACCTTTGTGCTTGACTGTCGAGTGCTCCGCGTGGCTGGAACAGGACGCCCAACTTTTTCTGCCCCTGCACACCCAGTCCTCGCCACCTTAATTGTTGACTGCTCCATCATTCCAATTGCTCCAGAACATGCAAGTCACAGCAGCCTCAGTTGCCTCTTTCCTTCGGTCTCCCATCGAATCTGCCAGCATTCCTATTGCCTCTACCTTCAGGATTGATCAAGCACTGACCATGGAGTCTACCTGCATTGATGACCCAGCGAGAGAACTCAAACGGAGTTTTGTTACAGGAAAAGAAAACTACCAACCCAGCGGCCCTCACAAGGACAGTTGTAAAAAGTCTTAAGTTTTAACAAATCCAATCCAATGATATCTTAAAAGTAGAGCTCATCTGGGCCATATGGGCTCTGCCCCAGGGATAAAGTTTGACCTCACATTTATAAAGCAATCAATGTAGTTCATGGTATCCACAAAGGAAAGAGAAAGCTCATGTTACTAGCTACAATAGAGGCGAAAACAAATTTTGGACAAAACAAAAAACCTCCTAAACATAAGGATTAGCAGAGAACACCCAAGCCTGGGAAAGGGGCTTCTATAAGAGCCCCACAGTAAATGCTCCCCTGTGGGAACAGATGCAGCCCAGAATGGCTTCCCACCACCGCCTCTGAGCCATGCACTGGAGCTTTCAGCCCAAGAGACAGGCAGGAAAGAACGGCACCCAGATAGGATGGGAAAAGGCGGGCTGCCTTTATTTGCAGACAGCATGTTCTTCTATGCAGAAAATCTAACAGAAACTTGAAAAAAAAAAAAAAAGCTACTGCAATTAATTAGTGAGTTTAGTGAGTTTGTAGGCTATTCATCAACATAGAAAAGTCAGAACGGGCCAGATAGTTCAGTGGACTAAAGCGCCTGCTTAGGCAGAGAGCAGGGGCCAGGGTCTGATCCCCTGAATGTCATGCTGACCCCACCCCCTAGGATGTGCTGAGCTGGCGAATGAGTCCAGGCGTGGTGGTGCACACCTATAATCCCAGCCCTTGGGAGGCTGAAAACAGGAGGACAGGAGGATCACTATGAGTCTGATCTGTGTAGCAAGACCCTGTAGACCCTGTCCTAAATACATTTTAAAAAATAGAAAAGTCAATTTTAGCCAGGCATGGTAGCATACCTACAGTACCTGCTTTCTCAGGGGCTAAGGCAAGAGAATCACAAAGTCTAACCCAGCATGGACAACTTAGCAACTTAGTAGACCTTGTTTCAAAATTTTCAAAAATAAGGAGGGGCTGGAGTTATGAAGGACCTCAGACCCTCTGTTCAGTCTCCAGTACTACACATAAAATGTCAATTTTATTGTATATATTAAAATTTTTAAGTATCATTTACAATAGCACCAAAAATACAAAACACTTAAGGAAAAATCAGAGAAAAGATGATGAAGCCCTGTACACTATGGGCTGACAAGATAGTTCAGCAGTCTAAAGCGCCTGCTTAGGCAAGCTTAGCAAAGTGCAGGGACTGAGGCTGGATGCCCAGCACTACACGCTTCGCCAGCACCCCCCCCAGGAGTAACTGATTTTTTTTTTTTATAAAAGTGCCCAAAAATGAGTAATTCTGCAGAGAGGGAAGAGCCATTTTAACAAACAAGGCATGTTTTTGTATATCTACATACATGAAGAGACTTTAAACCATGTGAAGGGCTGGAGAGATGGCTCAGTGGTCTAAAGCACCTACTTGAAACAAGCTTGGCAAAGCACAGGGACCGTGGTTCGATCCCCCAGCACCACATGCCAGCCAGCCCCGCCCCCTGGTGGCTGAGCTGGCCACACACACACACAATAAATAAATGTAATAAATAAAAATAAATAAATAATTAAAAAATTATTAAACCATGTGAAGCACCATATTAAAAAAACTTAAAAATGAATTATTGGTTGACCCATATGCAAAGCCTCAAACCATAAAACTTCTAGAAGAAAATATATGAAAATTGTTGTGGCTTTGAATTAGGCAAAAATGTCTTAGCTACACCATAACTGTCATTCAAAGAAGGATGAAGAAGAGGAAGAGGAAAATGAAGGAGAAGGAGAAAGGATGGACAGCTTTATTAAAATTCTAAGCTCTCACGAGTACTTGCCTGCGGATCAGGGCAGCAGGAAAGTAGCTGACAAATATGGGACTTCTTTTGGGGGTGACAAAAATGTTCAAAAATAAAACATTGTTTCCATGTATTTTTGAACATACTAAAAATATTTGAGTTTCACACTTAAATGGCTGAATTGTCTGGAATATGAATTATATACCAGTAGAGGTATTATAATTTTTAAAAGAAAAAATTAATTTAGCTGGGCATGATGGAACATGCATGTAATTCCAGCTACTTGGGAGGCCAAGGCAGGAGAACCCCAAGTAAAGGCCATTCTGGGCAATACAGTGACACTCTGTTTCAAAAATAATGTAAAACTTTTTATGGTTCTGTTTGTTGAGACAAGGTCGAACTATGTGGCCCAGATTGGCCTTGACCTCTCAGTGATCCTCTTGTCTCAACATCTGGAGTACTGGGATTAAGCCAGACATGGTGGTACAGACCTCTAATCCTAGCACCTGGAGGCTGAGGCAGGAATATCACCATGAATTCAAGACCAGCCAGAGCTACATAGTGAGACCCTGGTTTGTTTTTTGTTTTGTTTTGTTTTAACGTATTTGGTTGTTGCAAGGTCTCACTACACAGTTCAGACTTGTGGTAATCCTCCTGCTTTCAGCCTCCTTAGCCTTGGGATTACAGCGGTGCACCACCTTGCCCAGACTCTGGCAGGCTCAGCCTGCCCTGGCG
The DNA here is from genome assembly GCF_000260255.1 of Octodon degus. Classification (NCBI taxonomy): domain Eukaryota; kingdom Metazoa; phylum Chordata; class Mammalia; order Rodentia; family Octodontidae; genus Octodon; species Octodon degus. The sequence goes on from NW_004524688.1 coordinate 8,581,389, forward strand.
GCAAGACTGGCATAGCATGTGGTGCTGGGGATTGAACCTCAGTCCCTCTCCTGGCCTAAGCAGTCACTTTAGTATGCTGAGCTATCTTGCTGGTCCCATGAAACCCTCTTTTAACAAACAAAAAGAGGGACACAGAGGGCACTATGGCACATATCTGTAATCCCAGCACTAGGCTGAGGCAGGTATTGTCTCCAGTTAGAGACCAGTCTGGGCTACCTAGAAAGATACTGTCTAAAAAAAAAATAAGTGGGAGGGCCGGCGGTATAGCTCAGCGGACTAAGCGCTTGCTTAGATAAGCGCAGGAGCCAGGGTTCAATACCTGGCTCCGCCTGCCGCGCCGGCCCCACCTTCGGGTACGCTGAGCCGGCGATGGAGTCCGGGCGCGGTGGCGCGCACCTGTAATCCCAGCACTTGGGAGGCAGAAATCAGGAGGATCACTACTAGTGTGGGCTATGCAGTGAGACCCTGAGCAAAAAAAAAAAAAAAAAAAAAAAAAAAAAAGAAAAAGAAAATAAAAAATAAATAAATAAATAAATAAGTGGGGTTGGGAAGTCCCGAGACTGTAACTTAGTGGTAGTGTTTACCTAGCATGCCTTCACCTTGGGTTCAATCCCTGGTGTTGTTACCAGGGTTCGGGGTGCTGGAGTCTCCTCCTTGTAGATGTGATTTCTAGATTCTTTATGTCTGGAACAAAGAATTTATTGAAACAAGCAGAAACACTGACATTTAACATTTATTTATTTTTTATTTTTTATGTATTTGGTGCAGGGGCTCACTCCGCAGCTCAGACTCCTAGTGATCCTCCTGTTTTCAGCCTCCACAGTGCTCGGATTACAGGCCTGTGCTAGCACACCCAGTCTTGGTGGCCAGCTCAGAGGGTCCACCTGGGGCCCCGGGGCAGGGCCTGCATATGGGGCTGGGGATCAAACCCAGGTCCCTACACTTGCCTAAGCACGTTCTTAGTCCACTACGCTATCTCGCTGGCCCTCGTTTTATATTTATGAAAGGTGGAAAAAAAAAAAAAAAAAAAACAGGCCCTGCGCAGTGAGTTTGAGTCAAGTAAAAGTAGGAACAAAGGGAGAAAAATCATTTGAAATACCCTGTACAGCGTGGGATGGACTATCACGAAAACTTAAGGATTGCTGCCACTTTTTTATATTTCTAGGCCTGCATCTGGTCCAGGTCATCCTGCCAAAGCCTGCTTGAGTTATGGAGAGAAGCTCCCAGGCGGGCAGGGTCACAGCTACTTTCTCAACTCGTTTGAGCCACACCCTCCCTTCCAGCCTCAAGGCGGCAGTTCATTACAAAACTTTTCATCTTTAAAGACACCCTTGGGCTGGGGATGTGACTCAGTGCTAGGCTCTTGTCTAGCCTGCACAAGGCCCCTGGATTCAGTCCCCAACACCACAAAAAGAAGAAAGAAAAAAAAAAAAAAAAGACCCTATGAAGAGCTTGGAGACACACAAACCAGGAGAAAATCTTTACAATTTTCCACTGAAGCACGCATACGAAGAATAACCAAAAGAATTCTCAAAACCCAATAAACTCCTCACCACCCTCAAATTAGACATAGGCTTTGAACAGTCTTCATCAAAGAGGACAGATACAGGCAAACAGCACATGAGAAGATGCGAAACGTCAGCAGTCATTGGGGAAACGCAAATGAAAGCCACACCCCCACACGACTGTGTGCCTGCCCGAAGGCCTAAAATAGCAAGATGGGGGGTGGGGGTGAGCGCCTAGAACTCTTGCAGGCTGCCAGTCAGCTGGAAGATGGCGCGCTGCTTTGGCAAAGCTTGGCCGTTTGCTTAAAAGTCAAAGACAGCCCCGTGGTAGGGTGCAGCCATTCCATTCCTAGGCAGTGAAATGGAGGCTGAAGTCCTAGGAAGACTGCACAGTACTCGTGGCAGCTTTCTTTGTAACAGCCCGCAACTAAAAGCACCCCTCAGCAGGTGGTGGATAAACACCTGCTGTTGTTACCTGTGCTATTTCCATACAATGGCACGCTCTCTCCACTACTCCAGCCACACAAAGAAACAACATTCACACCGGCGGCAGCAGCGCGAAGGAATCTCTGCAAAATTCTCAACAGAATGGTGCTGAGTCAAACAGACCAAAGGTGGGAGGGGGGTGCACGGGTTTCCATCTACCACTCACACTTGCTTATGGTGACAGAAGGTACTGTAGCGGTGACCTCAGGACAGGGATGGAAGTGAGCATGCAGGGCCGGGTCGAGGAGAGGAGGTTCTTGGGAGTGGTGGAAGCTCGGTATCTGATCAGGGTACTGATTTGACAGGCACGGCATGCATCAAAACTTATCATATTAGACCATATAAGTATGTGAGTTTTGTAGCTCAACTGTACAACAATAGAGTTGTATTAAAAGACAGAGAGAGAGAGAGA
>NW_004524688.1:8583891-8587989 GCF_000260255.1 Octodon degus
CAAAACTTATCATATTAGACCATATAAGTATGTGAGTTTTGTAGCTCAACTGTACAACAATAGAGTTGTATTAAAAGACAGAGAGAGAGACAGACAGACAGACAGACAGACAGACAGACAGACAGACAGACAGGCAGGCAGGCAGATAGACAGTGAGAGACAGTGACAGAGAGGAAGGAAGGAGGGGAGGGAGAAAGGGGAAAGGGAGGGAGGAAGGAAGGAAGGAGGGAAGGAAGGAAAGAAGGAAGGAAGGAAGGAAGGAAGGCAAATTCAAGCTGAGCATGATGGCACATTCCTATATCTCAGCATTATGGGAGGTTGAGGCAAGAGGATTACAAATTCAAGTCCAACCTGAGTAATTTAGCAGCTTAGCAAAATTCTGCCTCAAATTTTTCTTTTTTTCCTAACTCAGCGCAATGGATTTGGGTTCAACATTCAGCACCCTCCCCACAAAGGAATGTCCTCATTTTACCAAGGAAAACAACACAAAGATAAATGAGGACAGGTCCATCCTCCTCCAGTTGGGCAGGGCCAGCAGCCCGAGGCAGGCCACTGACATCAGTGCCTCCGTGCAGGGCGCTGAGGTCTACTGCTGGGGGTTATTAGTGCACGACTTTTAAAAACTTGACATTGGGTCAGCAAGATAGCTCAGCAGATTAAGTGCCTGCTTTGGCAAGCGCAGGGACCAGGCTTTGATCCCCAGTCCTGCAGGCCCCACCAGCCCCACCCACAGGGCGTGCTGAGCCAGCAACTACAACCAGGCATAGTGACGCACACCTGTAATCCTAGTGCTGGGGAGGCTGAAAACAGGAGGATCATTACAAGTCCAAGCTGTGCAGTGAGATCCTATACCAACTACATAAAATGGGAAAAAACAAAAACTCGACATTGTCTCTTACATCTTGTTTTCCATTCTTTACAAAATATTTGGACCTTCTTTCCTTTTCTATGTCAGTGCACATGGATTTTGTCCATTCTCTTCTGGTGCAATGTACCATGATTTATAAATCATTCTCCTAGCAATGTGCATTTTGATTGCTTCCCATTGCTATATATTTTGTTTCTCTTTGGTCTTGCCCATCAATCTTTTTTTTTTTTTTTTTTTTGTATTTAGTACAGGGTCTACATGGTCTCACTATGTAGATTGGACTTGTAGTGATTCTCCTGTTTTCAGCCTCCCAAGCGCTAGGATTAGCACCACCACGCGCCCAGTGTCTCAGCAAACCCCGGGGGCAGGGGGGCAGGACACATCAGGGACCAAACCCTGGCTGCTGAACTCTGCCTGAGCAGGCGCTTTAGTCTGCTGATGTATCTGTCTGGCCCTTAATCTTTTACATCTATTTTCATCTACTGTTGTTTTTAGTTAGAGGGCCCCAAAAGTGGGACCAATGGACCAGAGCTTATGTGTATTATGTCCTTCTTAGTAGTTTTTTTGTTTTTGTTTTCTGTCTTTTTGAGTCAGGATTTCCTTCTGCAGTTCAGGGTGGCCTGGAACTCACTTTGTACCCCAGGCCAACCTTGAACTCACAGTGCTCCTCCTGCCTCAGCCTCTTGAATGCCGGGATTTCAGGTGTGCACCACCGCACCTAACTAGATATTACTTTTAGTAGATTATTCTCCCAGAGAAGTGTCCCAATCCCGTTACCATCAAGCACTAGGAAGTATCTATTGCCCCACATTTTGCTACCTTGTATGTTAGCATTTGGATTAAATTTTAGCAACCTAAAGGGTGAACAGTGTATCATTTCTTGTCTTCATTTTCATTTCTTTGTGAGAGAGGCTGAGCATTGTTTTCTGTTTTCCCCCTAGGACCCAAATAGTCACTCCTTGAATCTGAATCTTGGTATGGTATATTTTACTAGGGTTACAGGTTACATATGTCTTTTTTTTTTTTTTTTTTTTTTTTCTGAACTGGGGATTGAACTCAGGCCCTTGCGCTTGTCAGGGAAGCGCTTATTCTACTTAGCCATCTCCCGGCCCCTACATATGTCTTAAATGTAGCAGACTGGGCGGGGGGATATATGCCTAAAGCATAAATGCCTGCCTGGCAAGCACAAGGTCCTGAGTTTAACCCTCAGTACTGCAAATAAATAAATAAATAAATAAATAAATAATAAGCTGAATCTCTTTTTCTACAAATTATTTGTTTATTATCAGTTGCCTATCTTTATGTTGAGTTGTAGATCTTTTTCTTATGAAATTTATTAGGTGTTTTTCTTTCTGTTTTGGTGGTACTACTGGGGACAGGACCTAGGATTTTACAAACAGCAGGTGCTCTTGCTCTTACCTACATCTCCAGCCCACTGAGCTCTTCATATACTGAGGAAATGAAACACAATTTACGTGGATCCCCACATGCACACGCGTGCATGTGCACTGTACATGTATGCACACACATGCAGCATAGCTGCTTACACACATATGCATGCCACATCACACACACCCACACATGTAAGTGGGTTACACACATGGCTGTGCATTACCAGAGACCTTCCAGCAGGAAGGCCCAGGGTTGAGGGGTCAGGTGTGAAGAAGAGAATAGACAGAGGGGCTGGGTGACCAAGACCATAGTACAGAACTTAAAAAGGGTTTATAGGATCTGCTGTGACAGCTTCTCTGCCTCCTAACCCTCATGCAGTAAGACCCTGGGCCCTGCACCTTGGCTTCCGGTTGTCTCCCCTCACCACCACAGAGAGGAGGCTGCACCTTGGGGTGACAGACGGGGCTAAGCCCTGCCCACCCCACCCCCACCCCAGCATCACTCCAGGAGCCTTGGCACATGCTTCTTCCCTGCCTGCTGTCTCTTAGGGGTGCTTTGGATGAGCAGCTTTTGACATGTTGAGCGGGAAATTGCTAACCCCCCCCTCGCTTATGAGATTCCACTCTTAAGACTTTAATTGCAGAAGGCTCTGGGGTTGCCGAGTGCTTGTCTTAGCCTGGCAGGTGCAAGTGATGTCAGCTCATGGAGCCTGGCAGGGCTGAGCCAGGAGGGGTCTGCTAGGGTACTGAGGAGGGGAGTACTACGAAGTGCCAGGATTCACTGTCATTTAACCCCTCATGTTCTCAGCCCTCTACTGCTCAGCGCCTCTCAGTGCCCCATCTTCATCACTGTCAGGGTATCTGCAGTCAGGAGACCTTCAGGGTACTCTCCCTGGCTGCCTTGTGTATAGCCTCCCATCACTCAAAGGATGCATCTTCACCCATGAGCTAAAAATGATCAGGCCTATCTGGACCCCAGTTCCAAGCTCTGGTTCTGTACCAGGTACTAGAGAGATTGCCGGTACCAGCCCAGGGGAGCTTCCTGCCCTCATTTCTCCGCCTCTCTGCATCTTCACCCCTCACCCCACCAGGTCCTCACCACTGCCTTCCAAGCTTACGCCCACACTGCACATCCAACTCTTAGCCAGGGATTGTAGGGTCGGCCTCCCTGCAAGGGGAAACTCCAGAGGGGTCCCAGGCCCAGAGTCTCTTGAACCCCAATCTAGCAAAAGAAAGCAAGGTAGACAGGTGTGTCCCTCCCTTGGATTAAAGGCAATTCCCACCTACAGCGCTGGCCAGTGGAAGGCACAGCAAGGCATCTAGAGGGAGTGCTCTGGAGCCGGGTCTCACCCTTCCACAGGCCCAAGCTTCCCTCTCCCACAGAGATGAGGACCCATGGGTCAGAGCACCCTTCGGCTTCCAATTTGGCTTCTCCCGGGCATACTCCTATGGCCCCTTAAGCAGCGGGGACTAGCAGGAGCCTCAGTGGTACCAGATGAGCCCAAACTGGAAACAAATGTTTCAGGAGATTAAATCGGGAACCACAACCTAGGGGAATCCAGACTCCACATGCTCCACCTAAGCTGAGTGACTGCCTGCTAAGGGAAAGGATTTAAGAAGGACCTGTCTCCTGGGTACAATAGAAGCCATCATAGAGAAGCAAGAAAGCCACAACTTGAGTGAGGCAGACACCCAGCTCCTGCCAACACGGAGATGAAACAGAGGCGGGAAAGACCCAGCACGGGGCTCAGAGCAGCATAAGCGTGCTTCGGCAAGCAACCACAAATCCTGTCAGGCAATAGTTACAAAAATTACAGAACAGAAAGCTTTTTTTTTTTT
>NW_004524688.1:8588094-8591348 GCF_000260255.1 Octodon degus
TCTAAGTAGGTGCTTTAGACCACTGAGCCATCTCACCAGGCCCCAGAAAGCTTTTATAATAGAAATGAATAAGCTATTTATTTATTTATTTATTTATTTATTTATTTATTTATTTTACAGAACCAGGGATTGAACTCAGGCCCTTGCACTTGCCAAGCAAGCGCTTACTCTACCGAGCCATCTCCCTGACCCCCTAGAAATGAATAAGCACAGTAGGAGAACAGTCGTGACAGGTACCAGGATGACTGAAGTGGGGGATGGGAAGAGAATTTGCCCAAGCCGAGGACAGCTGCAGACATCTATGCAGCAGTGCAAAGGGCCAACATACCCATCGCTAGAGTTACAGAGTTAGGACGGCAAATGTGCTGCACGATAGCTCAGCGGCACAAGCGCCTGCCTGGCAAGTGCAAGGTCCTGAGTTCAATACCTGGTGCCAAATAAAAGAGTAATTGAAGAAACAGCCATACATCGCTTCCTAGGGGGACTGTTTCCTGTAGAAACTGTCGTGTGCACTTACACAGTCCCACAGTGCATAGATAACCATGCATGTGGCTTTTCCATGCAATCAAGAGACTCAATAAACATGACACTACCAGGGTCCTGTCAGGATCAGGTGGCAGGACATTTTCTTTTCTTTTCTTTCTTTCTTTTTTTTTTTTTTTTTTGAGACAGGGTCTCACTGCGTAGTTCCAGATGGTCTTGAACTCACTATGTAGTCCCAGATGGCCTAGAATTTATAGCAACTCTCCTGCCTCTGCCTCCAAAGGGCTGGGATTACAGGCGTGCACCATCACGCCTGGAGGCACGCTGTTGTATGGTGAACATTTTCACCCAAGTCCTAAGTGGGTGTGCACTCCAAGACAACAGCTGAAAGCCTTATCTAGTCAGTTCACAACCACGAGCATAGTCATTTACCATCACCATCAAATAGGAACTAAACCTATACTTTCTTTTTTTTTTTTTTTTTTTTTTTTTTTGCGGAACCAGGGATTGAACTCAGGCCCTTGGCACTTGCCAGGGTAAGCACTTATTCTACTGAGCCATCTCCCCAGCCTTTTTTAAACCTATACTTTTATGTGAATGGCAACACCAGCATTGTCACAACAGGCACATGATGATTGCTCGCTGCTTTGTGACAGTTGTGTGGTGTGAGGGAGATGGAGGCTCCAACTGGCTTGTGGTCTTACGGAATCTCCAAAGTGTAGGTGTCACGTGAGGGGAGTGGTTGAAAACGCCCAATTTGCCGAAAGATATAAATCTACAGATTCAAGTGAAACAGACCCTAACTGGATAAACCCAAAGGAATCCATGCCAAGACACCTCAAAAGGGGCCAGGGAGATAGCTCAGTGGAATAAGTGCCTGCCTGGCAAGCTCAAGGTCCCGAGTTCAATCCCCAGTAATAGAAGAAAAAAAAAAAGACACCTAGTAAGGAGGCCTCTGAACACTGAAGGGAAAAGAAGCCTTGAAGGCAGTGAGAAGGGAATGTCACACTCCCTGTCAAAGAATGCCACTTCGGTGATACCACAGGGAGGCAGAAAGGGGGAGGTATTCAAGTGTTGAAAGAAAAGAATTGCTACCTGTGAATCATATCTGGTAAAAGTATTCAAGAATGTGGAGGAAATAAAGACGTCCTCAGATGTTAGCAGCGTCTCAATGAAAAATTACAGGCTCTCTAAAAGTGAAAAAATAGAAACTCTGTTTCTTTCTAAAAGAGTTTCATTTAAAAAAGAAAAACTTTTCACACTGGTCAATCTGCCTTTGAAGATCAGCCAGAGGAAGTTCGTCAAACAGGAAGAAAACGATTTGTTAAGGCAACCTTGGGGGGTGTAGCTCAGCAGCGCAGTGCCTGCCCGACAAGCACGAGGGCCTGGGTTCGATTTCCGGTACCAAAAAAAAAAAAAAAAAGGGATCTTGGAATATCAGGAAGGAAAGAGAAAAAAGGACAGAGCATAAACATGGGAACATAATCAACTAGCCTTCCTCAGAACTTTGTGAATCATGGCTAACGGTTGATGCAAAAGTTACAGCCCCACCCGATCCTCAAGACAATGGCATACAAAAGTGGAGCTGGGCATGGTGGTGGACGCCATGGTGGGTCTAGCTACTCAGGAGGCTGAAGCAGGAGGATGGCAGGAGCCCAGGAGCTCAAGGCCAGGCAGAGCAACACAGCAGGAGCCTCATCTGTTCACAAGAATAATTTCAAGCTAAAAACTGATAATGGGAAGGAAAGGTCAAAGAAGGTGAAAGGCAGTAACTCTTCCAAACTCTCCCATTTGGAGAACGTTACCAATGCATAGCGCCAAGTCAGGTCAAGATGGGATCCTGGTAGTCAAGCAACGTCATGGGGAAGCAACAATAAACAGAGGAAACAGAGAACAGATATTTAGTCAGACAGGCTGGCACACATGTAATTCCAACAACTTAGGAGGTAGAGGCAAGAAGATCTAAGGTTTGAGGCCAGCCTGAGTAACTCAGTAAGACCCTGTCTTAATATAAAAAAAAAAAAAAATTAAAGGGCTGGGGATATATTTTAATGCTCCCTCAGTTCATTCCTCAGAACCACAGGAGAGGAAAAAAACAAAAAGAGAAAGAAAAGACAACAGGTACCTAAATGGCAGACCTAAGTCCTAACATATTAAAAATTTACCGGGCTGGTGAGATGGCTCAGTGGTCTAAAGCACCTACTTGGAACAACCTAAAAGCACGGGGGCCACAGTTCAGTCCCCCAGCACCACATGCCAGCCAGCCCCGCCCCCTGGTGGGCTGAGCTGGCCACACACACACACACACACACACACACATAAATAAATAAAAAAAAATTTTTTTAAAAAAATTTACCTTACATCTGGATTTTTTTTTTTTTCTTTGTACCAGGAATCAAACTCAGGACCTTACACTTGCCAGGCAGGCACTTTTACCACTGAGCCGTCTCCCTGGTGCCACATCTGGGTTATTTAAGTAGACCAACAAGAAGGTAGAAATTGTTGATCTATTTTTTTTTCAATAGCTGCACTCTCTACTGTTTATAAAAAGTTCACTTTAAATTTCATGCTGCGATGATTAGTATCCGCCATCGGGCTGATTAAGAGACGTCTAGAGAGGGTCGCGAGGGCTCTAACTTCTTGAGTGGGTTGCTCTGCCGCAGAGAGCACGGCTGTGTCACGAGGGGTGAGGGCGGAGGAAGCAGGGCCTGCTGGAAGGAAAGGATGATGAGGCGAACCTTGGGAACTGTCTGGTCCCCCCCAGTCTGTCT
>NW_004524688.1:8591635-8643744 GCF_000260255.1 Octodon degus
TCTCTGTCTCTGTCTCTCTGCCTCTGTGTGTCTCTCTCTGTCTCTTTTTCACTGTCTCTCTGTCTTTCTCTCTGTGTGTGTCTCTGTCTCTATCTCTCTCTGTGTGTCTCTCTTTTTCAGTGTCTTCTCTGTCTCTGTCTCTGTCTCTGTCTCTCTCTCTCCCCCACCCCCCGCCTCCCCTTCCGCTCTACCATGAGCAGAGCACCTTGCCTGCACCACACCTACATGCACCCCATGACCCTGGACCCAGCTGACCATGGACAGAAACCTCTGAAGCCCAGCACCAGAATAAATATTTTCTTCCCTAAGCCATTTCTCTCAGGTATGTGGCCACAGCAATGTAAACTGACCAATACTTGGTGACATTTCACTGAAAAGGAATGTGCTGAGACAGGATTTCAGCCTGAGCAATTAAAACCATGATAGAGCCCCACCAACACCTATCAGGGGAAAACAAACACAACAAAAAAGAACCAGTGACCACAGCTAAAGCTGACAAGCCAGTATATTGCTGGGCGGGTGGGGAGTGAAATGGTGCCGCCCCTCTGGAACGCAGTTCGGCTGTTTCCTATAAAACCAAACACGTCATGGACAGGCAAGATAGCTTAGTGGACTGAAGTGCCTGTGTAAGCAAACTTAGGCAAAGCGCAGGGACCATGGTTTGATTCCTGGCACCACATGCCGCTCCAGCACTGCCACCAGGGCAGGCTGAGCAGGCCAGGGTCTCAGCATGGTGGTGCATGCCTGTAATCCCAGCGCTGGGAAGGCTGAAAGCAGGAGGGTCATCACGAGCCTGAGCTGTGTGATGAAACCCTGTAACAACCAAATATATATATCAGGACTGTGAGTCCCAGCAAGTGCCCTCTGACACACTCACCCCAAGGAAGTAGAAACCTGCACACGAATGTCTGCTGCAGCCTTTATTTGCAATAGTCCAAGCCTGGAAATTCCCGCTGACCTTCAACAGGCGACGAGGTAAGCAAATAGTGGTTGGGTCTGCACCATGGAGCCCCCGGGCGTGATAGGCAGAACCAGCGATGGATCCGCACAGCAACGCGCCTGAATCTCCAGGGAATTTTAAGGCGGGGGAGAAAAGCCAGTCCCAAAGGGTTCCAAGATGTATAATTCCACTTATAAAATATTCTCAAAGTGACAAAATTGTACAAATGGAGAAGAGCTTAATGGAGGAGGAAGGGGGTGGAAGGGAGGGAAGGGATGAGGGTGTTTATAAAAGGCAGCAGAAGGGCCCTGCAGTGTGGCAGCATTCATTGTCTCCTCGGGGCGGAGGGTACCTGAAGCCACTCGGGTGACAGATGCGCGTAAATGAGACACACACAAGGGCTAGTGAAGCCAGAAGTGGCAGTCAGAGCAGTGTGTAGAATCGGCAGCAATACCATAAGCGTCCTACTGGATGGTGGCTTTTGAAGGACATTGTGGAAGAAAGTACACAGCATCGCTGGGTGTCATTTCTCACAGAAGCCGTGTCAATCTACAAGCATTTCAACACACACACACACACACACACACACACACACACACACACACAGAGGTTCATTTTAAAAATAAATGAAGTCAAACCCTGTCCTGACAGTGCAGGCCTTCAGATCCTCCGCCTGTCTGTCCCCCACCCCTGGCGCCACCTCCACCCTTGTCAAGAATGAAGCCCTGCCCAGCGGCCAGCCCTATCACTCCCCTCTGGTCCCTCCTCGATGACCTACAGCACGTCCCCACATCCAAGTCTTTCCTTGACTTGCTTTCTCCCTGAGGCAAAACCTGTGATAAGGAAAGCCCTATCTGCAGGTGGTGTTTCTGGGAAAGTGATTCCTGGATGGAGAGGAGAAGGAGCCAGGGGTTGAGCTGGCGGCAAGGAATGGAGACTTCAAGGAGTTGCCATCGCTATGGCAACGGGTGTCCGGCCCTGGGGGCCTCCTAAGCCTGAGGCAGGGGATGGGGGAAATGGCATTTGTCCATCACATGTCCCCTCTGCTCTAGGAGAGGCCACAGTGGTCATTCCCTGTGCTCCTGGGCTGCACGCCTGTGACATGTGGAATCCCTCCGTCTCCCCGAGGAGGATGCAGGAAAAGCCAGACTTTAATTGCCAGGAAGAGCCTGTGCCCCTCTCTGGTTTTGGAGCCTGTCACTGGGAGACTGCTCTCGTAATCTGCACATTTCTTGTGGCCACAGAGAGGCTGTCACACAACAGCTCCAAGTAGTCGGCCCCTGTCCTTAGAGGCCATGAGCCTTGGGCCTGGCTGGGCCTGGGTTGCTGGGCTTTGGAGGGTGAAGAGAAGTGGGCACTCACCAGCGCCTCCCAAACCTCCTGCCTGCTCTGCTGAAAGTCATGGAGAAACCCAAAGTCCTGTTCACCTGGCAGGTGGGGGTGCAGGCACAGCCCTGTCCAGGAAGCTCCCAGAGCTCTGGGGACAGCAGAGCCCAGCACAAGGGGACAAGGACAAAGTGGTACCCACTGAAGAGCTGAACTGCCAAGAATCTGAGAGGGGCAAGAGCATCACAGCCGCAGCTCCAGGTCCAGCTGCGTGGTGTGGCCTCGGCTCCAGGGCTGCAGCCCAGTCGTGAGGGCTTTGCTCCTCCCTACACTGTGTGTGGACAGAAGCAGGATCCATAAAGACCTTGCAGCACTGGGAGCATAGAGTCCAGGGCTCAGGCTGGCTAATGAGAACTGTCATCCGTCCAGAGCCAGGGTACAAGTGGGCTGAGAGTCTGCGGGTCCCCAGACAAAAGCAGGGCAGGGACTTAGCCCCAGGCCTAATCTGACTACGGACAGAGGCCCTCGGGTCCAGGACATCCCCCTGCAAAGCCAGAAGCAGGTGTCCCTGGGCTCTTAGGGAATAGCAGAGACCTGGCTGGGGTCACTCGGGATCACTCAGACTGCATTGTACTTCGTGGCAAAACATTTAGAATTTCCTCTAAATCATTTTCCACCCTGACCAAGCACTAGGGTGATTTTGTTAAAACCCCAAGATCCAAGGGGGCCAGGGAGATGGCTCAGTGGGATAAGTGCTTCCCTGGCAAGCATAAGGGCCTGAGTTCAATCCCTGGTTGGCGGGGGGACAAAAATTCCAAGATCCTGCTGCAGAGTTTGGGTGGGGCTTTGTTTCCCCTGCAACAGGGGAAGGAACCCACAGCCGCACACCTGCTGGGCAAGTCCTCCGCCCCTGAGCACCCCAGCTCTGCATGGCACTGTTTCAAGGCTCCCAATTGTCCTGCCCGACCAAGTATGGAATCCTGAAAACCTCTCTGCACTCAACTGTAAGATGGGGTGGTGAGGATCCCCATATGGAGGTGCAATGAGAATGAGGGAAGCAACATTTGGGGACTCAGGACTATTTCCTCACCTGCCCGTTGTGTTGTCAAAGGCCCTGTCTCAAAGACAGCTATGCTGAGATCCTGAGTTCAAATCCTGATGCTGCCATCTTCCCCACAGCCAGTTTTTAAGAATATAAATCTCAGGCCTCATTCCAGGCCTACTGAATGGGGAGGGTCCTGGTCCTTCCATCAAGTCAGCACTAGGTGTCACAGGCAGCCAGTGAGCTCCCCAGGTTTGGTCCCCAACTATAAACCTGTAGGCCTCTGTTTTCCCATCTGTGAAATGGGGTGATAACAATAACCTAAACCTCTTTCCAAGGGTGGGAAGAGCCTGGACAGGTGAAAAGCAGAGTCCAGAAAGCCAGCCTGCCTCAACCCAAACCCCACCCCTGCCCTGGGCTTATGCACCTCCTCCCCAGCCTGCAGAGCCCTGTGTTACCCCCTCAGTGTTTCTTCCTTTCCCTGGAGAGCACTCTAGAGAAGACACCAGTGCATTGTCTGATTGGTGAGCTTGGAGGGAAGATGAGCCCCTCTGACTCAGTCTCCCCTCCATGGAGAAGAACACGCATCCATTTGCAGGTTCAGAACAAAAGGAAAGGCAGGGCCTTTTGTTCAGAAAGTATGGCGCCCTCAGGACACTGACTGGAGGGCGATGCTGCTACGCAGGACCCCAGCAGGGGTAGAGGACAGGGACCCCGCAGCCCCCACCTGCAGACAGCTGCCTCTGCCAGCCACGTGGGATGCGGACCAGCTTGCGGCTGGTACTGCCTCTCAGCAGGGCAAAGGGAGCCACCACAGTCTGCTGGAGCCATGGCCTAGGACGCTCCGCTCGATCCCCCAAGCCCTCCTCCATCCCAGATGCACTAGGGGCTGTTCTCAGTGGCCTGGAGGACCAGGACTTGGGCCCAGCCATGGACCAACCCCTCCTCTAACCTGAGACATCTGCTTCGGTGATGGCCCCCAGGCCCTGCACTGTTCCGGGGAGTAGACCACCCTAGCCCCAGAGCCCGGATTAGAAGCCCCTGGGGGAGGGCCCAGGAGGGGACAGAGTAGCCCTCCGCTGCCTCTTCAGTGTTTCCTCAGGGGAAAGGAGGCAGCCAGGCCCTGGTACTGCCGGGCTGAGACTCCCTTGTGAGGTGCCCATCCAGAGCCCAGTGGTCCTGAGACGGCTGGAGCCAGGAAGGGCGGGCAGCCCTCTGAGGTACTAAGAAGTGGCCTCCTTCCCTCTTCCCACCCCAGCTCCAGGCTGGTTTTCCTGGGGGGTGCTGACCCCCCCTCTTTCAGGGACCTGTGAGCACAGCCCTGGCGGGGTGGGAGGAGGCAGAGGGCTGCGAAAGGAAGCTGCAAACCCCGCCCCCCCAAGCTGGCACTTGATCCTCATCTCTGCTGCTTAACCTCTCCCACCAGGGACCGAGCACTTGAACTCCTTTTAAATAAGCCCTTGAGGGCGCAGAAGAAATTGTTGCCAGCCACTCAAAAGTCCCACTCCTTGTTCCTAAGGGCGATCGGTGGCTTTGTGGCCAGCTGTTGTGGGCTCCGGGCTGTCTCTGGAGATCTGCCATCTGGAAGAGGGTGCACCCTGGGGAGGTGGCATTGCACCCCGAAGATAGTTTGCTGGTTGCTTGGTGGAGCTTTCCTCTCATTCTTTTCAGCCAGAGCCAGAGGGAGCCTGTGCAGCGGGGCTAGGCTCAAAGCCTGTTTTTCCTAGAAACGGCATTGCAGCGCTGGTGAAGGGTAAAAGGGACTGTGATAAATCTCCCAGCCTGGCCCCCAGCAGGTCACAGGGCACATCCGTCCCCACCTCATGGCATGACCCAGGTTCCACCCTCTGCACACGGAAGTCCAGTCATCAGACAAAACCTAGGAAGAGTGCTGATGTCACACAAACAGCAAATCCTTTTTTAGCACGAATGTGCCCCAAATTAGTGGATGGGAGATGCTCTAGATTTTTTGTTTGTTTATTTGTTTTTAATTTTATTGAGAAACAAATAGCAATGAGACAATTTCAAAACCGACCAGTAAAAAAAAAATTTAAAAGAAAAAACAACTAGTAGGACAGTTTCAAAAATTAAAACATTGCATATTGTTGTCTTTTTAGTGGTTATTCATAGTATAAAATGCAAGCGTGATAACCTGTCCACAAACACTATTAGTACAAATCTTTCTATTCATTGAATTAAGAAAAAGTAGCTGTATATCTGTCCTAACTATTTTGAATATACAGATACAAAATGGTCATTCATTTGTATCCCCTTTTTTTGTTTAGTTTTGTCAGAGATGGGTATTCCATTGTCATTTAAATATTGTAGGTGTGTGAATTCAGCAAAATATTCCAATACAGTCCAGTAGTCCATAATAGTAGTGGGTTATTTGCCAAATCTGACAACCTTAATAACCGAAAGATGTTAAGTTACTGGGGTTAGGGTTTTAAATTTTTATATCTTACCCTGGTGAGAGAGAGCAACAACAACAACAACAAAAAGAAACTTAAGTGAAAGGAGGAATACAGTTCTATAAATATACTGTTATTGTTATTTGTTTTTAATTTTAATGTATACACGGGAGAAATGGCCAGACATAGGAAGAGAGAACAGGGACATGTAAGGGTTTGTCCTTTCCTTTCTGTTTTTTAAAATTATATATATATATATATATATAAAATTTTATTATTTTTTTGTATAGGGTCTCACTATGCAGCTCAAACTCATAGTGATCCTCCTGTTTCCAGCCTCCCCAGCTCTGGGATTACAGGTGTGCGCCACCACATCATGTCTTGATGGCCAACTTGGCATGTGGCACCAGGGATTGAACCCCGGCCCCTGCGCTTGCCTCAGCAGGCGCTTAGTCCACTGAGCTATCTCACCAGCCCCGTCCTCTCCTTCCTTGCTTCCCTCCTTTCTTCCCTCCCTGTGTCTCTCCTTCCCTCCTTCCTTTCTTCCTTCCCTCTTCTTCCAACACTTCTTAATGAAGATGGATGACGTTACAGTAAAAGACACAGTTTATAACAATCATGTGAAGAATCTGTTTTCAGCGTAGCTGCTGCACTGTTGAGAGATGGAATAAAAGAAACATTTCTCCTCACCTCTGCCCACCCAGAAACCTCTCCAACACCCCAGTAGATGCCAGGCAGGGTGCACTCCCTTCCTCCTCTCCCAGGCTGTGCCCAGCACACTCACAGCCATAGGGCCCAAGCCCAGGGAGCTTCCCCACCAGGCCGGGCTGTGTTGCACTTGGCTATCTATCTTTTTACTGTTTCCAGTTTCTGCCCTAGCTGGTAGCTGTCATTTCTTGCTGCGGCCCTGCCAACTATTCCCATTGCCATTCTCCTTCTAAGCCTCAGTGGCAGGTTGAAAGTTGCCAGAGTGGGAAGGGTGTGTGGCGATCAAGGCAGGCTCCAGCCTCAGTGCCTCCTCTTGGACCTGCCCAGCCCTGCTCTGTACACAGGCCCCTCTCCCAGCCTCTGAGCTCTCTGTGTGGCTGGGGCAGTATCGCAGGCGCCGGGGAGGGCTTGCCAGACAAGTACACCCACAGAAATGATTCTAGGTCCTACTCCAGCACCCACCCTTTATTGCCAGACTTCCAGCTTGCGTGGCTCCCAACACTCTAGGATAGAAAAGAAGGGGCCTTGCCTCTTGGAACTGGCGGCCCCAAATTGAGCAAGGCCACAGGACATAAGGATTTGAAGTAACCAGTTAAGGGCTGGGGAGATGGCTCAGGAGAATAAATGCTTCCCTGGTAAGCACAAGGGCCTCAGTTCAATCCCCTGTTCCGGAAAAAAAAAAATATAATAATAATAATAATAATAATAATAATAATAATAATAATAATAATAAGTAACCAGTTAAAGGTGTATCATTTGGTTCAGGTGGAAAAAAACAGAACCATTCTGACTATTGTGCAGGCATGAAATTAGGAGCTTACAAACCCATCAGAAAGATCAAGCACTGAGGGCTCCCCTGGCTCCCCAGAGGCCTCCTAGCTGTCCAGCAGGAAGTTGGTCCTCCATCACATCAGGAAGGTGGGTGGGGACACCTGAGCGGGCAGAGGGCTACCAAGGGTCTCAGCCGCCTCACTGCTGCTTTTACACCCCCACCCCAGCAGCCC
Source organism: Octodon degus (assembly GCF_000260255.1). Lineage (NCBI taxonomy): Eukaryota > Metazoa > Chordata > Mammalia > Rodentia > Octodontidae > Octodon > Octodon degus. The sequence continues at coordinate 8,599,067 of NW_004524688.1, forward strand.
TGGGGCTGGCCAGCCAGCAGCTCCCACCACTAGGAAGCCAGGAAGACCAGCCCAGAGGGTACCCAGAGGACAGGGCAGCCTGAGCAGGGCTGGTCCCAGTTCTGCTCTTGGGGAGCTGGCTGTCCTCTGTATCCTAAGGATAGGACCACGACCAGCTTGGACCTTACAGAAGGGTCCTCTGGAGGCGTACATGGGTGCAGGTGATGGGAACAACCCTCAGCTGGCTCTAGAGTCTGCCTGCTGTTGGTGCCGGGCACTTCATCTCATGATCTGATCATGAGCTGAAGTGCCCTGTAATGCTACAAAATGAGGGGAACCCAGGCCTGGTGCAACAGTTACTTGGTGGAAATCCTTTGTCTCTCCCTCCATAGTGGGCACTCCAAAGTGAGTCCTCGTCCTTGGCCTGACCAGGTCCAGAGGGACAGGTGGGCAACTCAGAGAGGAGACAGGGCCACATGGAGGTGCTACCTCAATGGCAGGAAGTTTCATGTACTTCCCACCAAGATGCATCATGCGTGTTGGCTGTACCTGGCTGTGAGGGGAGGATGCCCATACCACAGAGGTTGGCAAAGAATACAAACAGGGACTAGGGAGATGGCTCAGTGGAATAAGTGCTTCCCTGGCAAGCGCAAGGGCCTGAGTTCAATCTCTGGTTCCACCAAAAAAAAAAAAAAAGACTACAAACCAAGACCTCTATCCACATTCCTCAGAATTGAGTCTTAAACCTTTTTTGGGGGCAGGGGATCCAACTTGGTGGTACAGTGTTTGCCTAGCATGTGCAAGGCCCTGGGTTTTAGTCCCAGCTCAGGAGAAATAAAATGTCAACCTGCCATTGGTTAAGGCCGAGGCCAGGAAGGTGGGTGAAGCCTCTGACGGGCTGTGAGCTACAAAGACCTCCATTCCAGCTACATAGAGGGTCCCCTGGAGAGCTCTGCCCAAATCCCAGGCCCCAACACCTAGCCCAGTGCAAAGACTGGGAAGCCCAAGAAGTCACCACCACAGCAAGCCTGGGAGACAGGCACAGGCCGGCCAGCACGTGATTGCCTGTGAGCAGAAGGGCCTGTGATTGTGAAGCACCCCCAGTGCGGACAGAATGGAGTCAAAGGCCAAAGTCCACATGTCAGCTAGGAGTGGGGAGCCCCAGGGACAGCGAGGCTTGTGGAGACGGCAAGCACATGGGCAGGGGGATGTGGGATTGCCTCCTGGGACATTTATTTCAGCTGGGAGGGTTGGGGGGTAGCTGTGTTCTGTCCTCCGAGTTTACCTGCACAGAGACTGGGGGCTGAGGGAGGCAGCCGCTAACAGCACACGTGACCACCAGCATCTGGCAGAAATGTTTCTCCTTTCAGCTCTGTCTAAGCAACCAGGAGCTTTCTGTATTTGGAAAACAACAGTGCATGCAGTTGCGAACTGGAGTTAAAAACACCCCACAGCAAAGGAGGAAAATAATAATCAGCAGACCTTCTGCCTGGAGGTGCAGACAGTGGTGGGCACCTCCAGGGCAGCTGCGCTTCCCTGGCACCCAGCTCAGATATCTTGGCAGTGGGCAACCTGGGGCCCTAGACAGGTGAAGGAGAGTCGGTGGAGCTGGGCCACTCCCAGCTGCCCCAGTGAACACCAGCTCTCAGCCCGGACGCTGGCCCAGGCTGAGCCCCCTCCTAAGCCCCCGTCTGTCTCCTGCTGGTAGGCCACGGGTCTTTGTAAAGCACAGTTGTGCAACCTCAGCTGTGTGGATCGGCTTCAGAGAGCTCCCTGCTCAGCAGCTATTTCCCCTAATCTCCTGCAAGACCCCAAGAGGGGCCCTGGCCTCCCAAGTGTAGCCCAAGTAGCCCAATGCTGACCTGTCTTTGGCTTTCTAGGGAAGAACACAGCCAATGAGCACTTTCTCATACACACACTTGCGGCTCCACAATATGGGGCCTCGTCCTCTTCCCCTCTAGTCCCTGGCTGACCTGCCCCTATCCAAGGTGGCACCTGGTTCCCCTGCAGCTGCCAATCCACTTACTCCAACTCCCATCACACCCGCTTTGTCCCCGCACATGAACACCTTTCCTGGGTCCTGTTGCCCTCCAGCCCACCTCTACACTTCTGTACTCTGACAGTCTGCGCTGATGTGCTGGGCTGTCGGTCTGCGGTTGTGAGTGCGTATGCATGTGCATATGTGTGCATGCATGTGTCACCCTGTCCCTCTGTATCTCCCTGCGTGCTGAGGCTACTCTCTCTCTGAGGTCTTCTATGTCATCCCCAGGGACCTGCTTTGTGTACCCCCTGCTTGCCCATGAGCCTCTCCTTTTCCTTAACCCTGTCTCTGCTACGACTCCATCTCTTCCAGGGCACCTTTCTGCCAATACACTCTTTGGTTTTTGGCCAGCTCAGCGTGCCCTGAGGGCGGGGCTGGAGAAGCATGTGGTGCTGGGGATCGAACCACCACGGTCCCCTGCTCCTGCCTAAGCTTGCCTAAGCAGGTGCTTTAGACTGCTGAGCTATTTTTGGGCCTGTGCCAATACACTCTTGGCTGCCGCTGGGTTTCTGCTACTCTTCCCTTTGCTTTTTGCAACTTTCTTTTTTTTAATAACTTCTAGGTGCTGCCAAGGTCTGATGGCAGGATAGAGCCCAGATAAGATGTCCGAGGGTGCACCCTCCTGAAGGCCTAATGCCTGGGCCCTGGAAGCTGTGCTACCCTAGACAAAGACCTTGAGATCTGGCCCCTGACTATATCAGGCTGCAGGCCGGGCGGCTGCTGACCACACTGCTGCTGCCTTCTCCACTAGCTTCCTCTCCCCCAGCTGTGCTCATTCTACCTAGCCCTGGTCCACCAGGGCCCTCCATGCCCAGCATGGCCCAGCTCAGTCACCTCTTGTGCCCACTGTCCCCTTGGTCAGGTGTGGACGCTCCAGCCTGTACCGCCTCAGTAACCTGCTCTGTCTGCCTGTTCTTGTCCACCGCATTCCCGGCTGCCCAGGTAACCTGCCGAGTGCGCCGTCGAGAACGGAGCGCTGATCACATCACTTGTCAAGTGTGGGGTTGCAGCGTAGCTGTGATCAGCGTCTGGGGAGCTCAAATAAATCCTTTGGATTTCTGAAGGCCATTATCTCAGGGATTCTACAGACAGCGCTAGGCTCCAGCCATGGCCTGCTGGGGCTTGGAGGTGGCTCAGAAGCAGGGGTCACTTGGGGCGTCCTCCTACTCGCTAGGGTGGAATCCTGATTGTGCAGCCTGGGGCTTCTCCAACAGATACCAACAAATAGGGTGGCTCAAACAGCAGTAGTGTCTTCTCTCACCCTTCTAGGACCCAGAAGTCCTAAATCCAGATGTCAACAGGGCCATACTCTGGCAGGGGTGGAATCCCACCCTGCCTCTTCCTTGGCTGCTCAGCTGGTAGCTTCATCCCTCCCTGTCTGCCTCTCTTCTGCGTCTGCCTCCAAAGTTCCCTCTTCTTACAAGGATACCCGTCCCACTAAAAGAAAGGCCTGCACTCATCCAATACCACTTCATTTTGACAACCTGGTTACACCCAGGACAAACCCCATCTCCAAACAAAGTCATGTAACTCCAGCTGGCCATTCATTTTTTGGTAGGAAACACTATTCAACTGACATCAGGGTGGTCCCAGCAGAAAATAGGAAGTCTCAAAGAATCTTGCAGGAGAAGCCTAAAAGTGTCACAGACGGGAAGGACACCTCAACAGTTGCTGCTATCACTGAGAAGAGTTTAAAGAATAAGAGGAGGGCGGAGGGAAAAGAAAGAGACACAGAGGTTGGAAGACCTGCTGCGGCCCAGTCTGTGGCTAGTGGGGGAGGGTCAGACCCCCAGGACTGCCCTCTAGAAGCCATCTTCCTCTCAGTCCACTCAAGGTTCCAGCCCTTGCATCTCCCTGAGCAGCTGAGAGCCGGGCCACCAGCCCCACAAGACACACGCACAGACCTGTCCTCAGGGATGCAGCCCCATAATTACTCTCAGCGGCCCGCAACCCAGCAGCCAGTGTCCTTGTCAGTGATAAGCTGACTAGGGTGGGAGGTACGGCGGCCCAGACACCTAGGAGGTCCCACGTCCTGCTGACATCAGCGGCTTCGGCTGGGCTGCCTGTAACCAAAGCACAGCAGACGGCACTGGGAGGGCGAGGCTTCCCTAGGAAACCCGAGCTGGGCTGCGCCGCCTGCCTGAGGCCAGCCTGAGGCCACCTCCCTGGGTGGGAAGGTTCACAGTGAGCTCTGGTGAGCAGACTGCACGTTATTGACGTAAACTTTCAGGCTCCACGGAGACCTATGAAGGTCACCCCCTTGTCCTGCCTCTGATCTTAGAAAGTCCTCCTGGGTGGGCCTCTGAGGAGGGCAGCTGAAGGTGGCACTGTCTATCTGTGGTTGTTTGGCCCAGGCAGAAGCCCTGTGCCTGTTCTATTTTACTTTTATATATGGCTCCCTGAAATTTCAAATCATACAGGTGAGCCAGGTGCCAAGATGCACCGTCTATAGTCCCAACTGCTGCAGGGGCTGAGTGGAGAGTTTGAGGCCAGCCTGGGCACCAGATCAAGACCCTGACTCAAAATTATCATCACTGTCATCACATGGGTGGCTCCTCCGATGCACCTATCACATAGTGCTAACCTGGACCATTCCTAGAAAGAGCGAAGACCACCACCCTGCTCATTCCAAGGGGAGTCAGACCCACCACTTGCTGAGAGACCTCTAGCAGGACGCTTGACCTCCCTCAGCCTCTCCTGTGAAGCAGAGCATCCTCCTGTCTGACACAGCCCACCTGGAGAAGGGATGAGGAGTTTTGCAAAGCACTTAGTGTCCTGACAGCCAACAGAGGCATTGAGCCGGGAGAGTGCACGTCAGGCCAGTCCCTGCGTGACACGCACTGTATGCATTCCCGCAGAAAGAATGGCCAGGCAGGAGCCTGAGCACCAGCTGGGGATACAAGAAGATGCCTCAGAAATGGCAGGCACATCCCACCAGCCCGGCATTTACAGTCTGGTAGAGGAGATAGGGCACACATGCAAACAGGTGTGAAATGGGTTCAGTTGTCCTACTCAGTGTGACCAAGTGTCAGCGAGAGAGTGGCTGATGTGGGGGAGGAAGGGCGGGGCTGGGCAGCATCTCCTCAGGGTGCAGCAGAGCTGGGGCTGGCTGGGGTAGTCATTGGACACAGCAAGATCAGCACACTGGAGGGCTCTGGGGCTGTGACATGCACAGACAGACCACGGAGATGGCGTGGCACTTGCAGTCCCCACTCAGACCCTGAGAAATCATGTGGAACCATTTAGTCAGCACCGAAGCCTCAGTTTCCTCATTTATAAAACACCAGAGGTCGTAGAAAGGGCTGGCGTGTAAGTGAAAGTCTTCGCCCTTGCCTGGGATGCTGGTATGACCCTCACATCAGTCCCGCTCCTACATAGAGCAGAGCTCAAAAGGGGAGCCGTGGAAAAAGTGCTGTGCAAGGGCCTGTCCAAGAAAGGAGGGGACAAAGCCAAGGATGAGGGACCCGGGTGATGGAGAAGATGCTATGTGGGTAGACTCCAGTGTGAAGCTGAGAGGCTGGACCTCAACTTGCCCTCTCCTGGGGATTTGGACATTTGCACAGGACCTAGGTCAGGGGCCAAGGGAAAGGCAGGGCAGGACCTGAGATGTCCACTTTTCTGGACCTTTCCCTCGTCTTTAGCCAAAACTCTGGGGTTTGACTGGCACTGTGTTGTGGTCATTTAGCAGCCTGTTGTCTCTGTCCTTCATTGTACCTTGGAGGAACATGCAGGGAGTGATGTGATAGTTAATTTGGGGACCCAGGGGTTAGGGAGATAGCTCACTAGAATAAGCGCTTGCCTGGCAAGCCCAAGGGCCTGAATTCACTCTCTGGTTATGAAAAAAAAATTGGAAATCCAGCTTGGTAAGGTGAAAGAGAGCCCAGAGCCACAGGATGGGGGAGGAACCAAGGCCTCAAATACCCCAGGGGTCAAACTCCACCCAACACAACCTCTGGGGCCCCAAGCAACAGCACTGCCTTCTTTCACAGAGAAGATGAAGGTGTCATCTCCCTCCAGGAGAGCATGCTGCCTGCCCACTATGTTTCCTGAAGGTCCTCAGTGTTCCTGAGCTATGCTGCACCACTCAGCAGTGGCCCTGTCTCAAGGTGACTTCTGCAGAGGGAAGGGACACATCTATATGTCTCCTTTTCCACATCTTAAATGACCACCTGCTGTTGGGTTTAGGGCCTGCCCTAATCCAGGTTAATCTCATCTAGAGAGCTTCCCCTAGATTACACCTCCAAAGATCTATGCCAAATAATAGCCTCTCACATACTGCATCGCTCTGAGCCTCGGTGTCCCCCAGAGGGCTGAGGATAGTGACAAGTGTCTCAGGCAGTGGGAGCAGGGACAGAACAAGAGCACATCTACCAAGTGCTCAGCCTACGCGTGATGGGCCCATGAGCTGCCCGCACCACCCTCCCCAGTGCCTCCTTCTAAACTGTAAGCTGAGGGTAGTGGGCACCTGTGTCTGTTGAAGACGCTCAACACTGCAGCAAGCACTGGGCCCCATGGGCAACCCTAGAACAGCCGGGTAGAACCTGTCTTCCCCGTTGTAGGCAGGTATAAGACACACCTTTATTTCTTCATTTTTTTATTTTTAATGTATTTGATACAGGGTCTTATTACACGACTCAGACTCCTGATTCTCCTGTTTTCAGCCTCCCCAGCACTGGGATTACAGGCTTGTGTCACCACACCTGGACTTGGTTGCTGGCTCAGCATGCCCCAGGGGCAGGGCCAGCGCAGCATGCAGTATCGGGCATCAAACCCCAGTCCATGTGCTTGACAAAGCAGGTGCTTAGTCCACTGAACTACCTCGCCGTCCCCAAGATGCACCTCTGAAAGGAGGCGAGAGCCTGGTGTTCACGACTTCTGGGCATCATCATTCACAGAACCTGATGGAGCCAGCTCCAGTCCTCAGTGCAGACTGATGGGTGGCTCCTCAAGAGCTGGACAGCACCTCACCCATCTCCCCACTCTCCTTCCACCCCTGCTCAGGCAGGATACACATCAGCTCCATTCAGCTCTGCACAGATGGGTCACTCTGGCCAGGCCCTGTCTGTCTGAGGCTGGCACCAGGCCGGGTGCTAAGGAGCCCCCTAGTATACAAGCTTAGGATCTGACATGGATGACTCAGACCCCCTGATCCAGGCTCCACATCTCAGAGAAGGCCCCACCTAACAGCACAGAGTTCTGCCTCCCCAGGGTTGCTTTGACCCAGATCACGCTTACCTTTCATTGAAGACTTCTTGGGAGTCACTGGACCCTGAGTTTACCCTGAAGGAGGACAGCTTCCTCTGTAGTTGGGGCCAGTCACAGGAGGAGGAACAGAGCGACACCCGCAGCACCAGTCCTCAGCCCTACAAATTCCAAGGCTCCATAGGCTCACAGAGGCCTCTTGGCTCTGGAACGTTCACAAGACCCAGGGACCCCATAGGATGGGGGCCTGCCCTTAGCTCAGTTCTTTAAGTGGCTGCTTCAACAAAGCAGTCAGGCTCAGGTTGCTGTTGTTCGATCCCCACAACTCAAAAAAAAAAATCCTGCCACAAGACCACAAGACCCAGGGATGGGCTAGGAATTTAGCTCAGTGGCACAGCACCTTCCTGGCAAGCATGAGGTAATGAGTTTGATCCCAGTGAACACACAAAAAGACATCTACTTCCCCTGGGACACCACAGAGTAGGCAGCTCAGGTCAGCCAGAAAGGAGCAGAGTCAGGCCCAAGATGGAATTTACCCCATCAGGGAAACCCAGGCCCCAGACACCCCACATCTACACTGATCAGCAAGGAGGAAGGGCCAGCTCCCTGAATATGACTTCTGACCTGGCTTTGCTGCCCTGCGTATCTCTCTCTCTCTCTCTCTCTCTCTCTCTCTCTCTCTCTCTCTCTCATTAATTAGGGATTGAACTACTGAGTGAAGAGCCTTTGCAGGGAGCTACTCTTTTGAGAGACTCTCACTAACTTGCCCAGGCTAAGCTGGAACTTTTTTTTTTTTTTTTTTTTTTTTTTTTTGCGGAACCCAGGCTTGAACTCAGGCCCTTGCGCTTGCCAGGGAAGCACTTATTCTACTAAGTCATCTCCCCAGCCTTTAGGCTGGAACTTTTGATCCTGCTGCCTTAGCTTTCCAGAATGCTGGGGTTCTAGGCATGCACCACCACATCCGGATCTCCTTATCTTAATAATAAAATAAAAATCAAAGCTGCAATCACAGCTCACCTGCAAGGCAAGCTCCCTCTTGCTGGAGGCTGTGCTCCATTTGCTTGACAATCCAGTTAACCTGCAAGGGGTGACCAACAGTTTTATCCTAAGCCTTGTTTTATGCATGGGGATATAGGACAGTTGCTGGAGGTTACAAGGTGAATAAATAGCTTGGCTGGGATGCAGGCCTGGGTGCTCTGGCTACTGGGATTGTCAGCAAACAAGCACTCTGAGCAGGGAGAGATACAACTTCTGGGATATCTCCGGGAAGATGACAAGTTGAAGGAAAAACCAGCCACCAAGGAGGGCAATCACCTCATGGCTCTTGGCCCCCAGCACACGCTAAGACTGCAGGCTCTTTCCCTAGGCCTGCTTCCCAGGCAAGGACAATCTAGTCTGAACTCCCTGTCACATGCCAACCTGCCCCCCTACTCTGCTCCCCTCACCCACATCACCCCTTCCTCCGCCTTCCTTCTGACCCTCAAGCTGCCCGGGGCCTTTGCCCCTATGGTTGCTACTCCCAGGAACAACCCCTCCTAGCTAATACGTGATTGGCTCCTCCTCCCCACCAGGCTGCGATTAGAGTGGAGCTTCCTCAGCAAGGCCTTTTCCTGATCACCCAGGCTAAAGCATGCTTAATACAAACACATTAAAAAAAAAAAAAAAAAACCAGACCCCCACAAAAGATAATTCCTTCCCAAAAACAAGAGAAGGGTCAGGGCTGAGGTTAGACCAGTCTGTCCTTGAGTTCAGCACATACAGATAGGCCAAGAGAGCTGTTATGCTCGGTTCTGGGACTCAAGGTCCCCTGACAGCTGGGAAGACAGGGCCAAGGGTAACAGACATCCATGCAGGGGCCTCGGGCCATCTGCCTTCAGGATACCACCTCAAGTCTGACACTCTGGGACATCATGCAGCCCACATGAAGGAGCATAACCTCTTGGGGCCAGACATAGTTGCACTCCTGTAATGCCAGCTCTTGGAAGGCTGAGAAAGGAGGATCACAAGTTCGAGACAAGCATGGGCTACCTAGAAAATTTGAGATCAGACTAAGCTATATAGATCCTCCAAAAAACAACCAAAATAATGTCCTTGGAATTACAGCTGAAGGCAACTCTCCTCGAAGGCTGCTCCACCATCCACAGGCCTGGACTCCATCTGCCACAGCCCTGCCCAACATAGCCTCAACTCCATCCTCAGCCCCCACCCCTGATACCTGGCTCTTGCCACCCATGGGTCCTGGGTGGTCTCTCCTTCTGTCTCCTTGCCCTCTTGGGGGCTGGTTACTATGGAGCTCAATTAGTCTGCTTGCCTCCATTTTATAAAGCATATTCCACTTATTTATGCTAAGTTAAATACGTTCTATGGGCTGGACCCTGTGTAAGGAATTAGCAAATGTTTAGCATTATCAGCTGGTTCTATGGAGAAAAAAATACATGCACACTATATTGACTTATAAATTGTACTGCTACGTAAGTTGTGTAGCACATAATTAACAAATAATAACTAAATATACCATGGTCTTCATAGCAAATACTGTTCCCCTAGAGAATTCACAGAATCCTTATGTCTCCTGCCAAACTCTGGCGTCAGAAGCTAGCTACCTTTGGACTGGAGAGATAGCTCAGTGGACTAAAGCATCTACTTAGGCAAGCTTAGATAAGCACAGGAACCTCAGTTCAATCCCTGACACCAAATGCCACACCAGGCCCACCCCCAGGGCACACTGAGCTGGCCAGAATCTGGGCAGAGTGGTGCATGCCTATAATCCCAGCACTAGTAGCAGGAGGATCACCACAAATCCAAGCTGCATAGTGAGACCCTGTTACAACCAAATACATTTTAAAAAAAGAAGCTAGGGGCCGGGGAGATGGTTCAGTGGAATAAGTGCTTCCCTGGCAAGCGCAAGGGTCTGAGTTCAATCCCCGGTTGCACCAAAAAAAAAAAGAAGAAGCTAGTCATCCTTGCAAGCGATGTGAGTGGGGCCTCTGGTATGAATGGTCATCGAGATGACATATAAATTTTTTTTACAATAACTAGTAACACAAAATGAAAGGACAAGGAACTGCGCAAGACGGCGTTCTCGCAACAACTATGGCTGGCTTCCACGAACCAGATACAACCTTCCAACCCCAGGGGCATGTGTCCTCTGAGTGAGCATGTTAGCTGTGGGCAGGACACACCTTTCAGTGTAGCCTGCATAGTTAAGCATTGTCCTATCACTTCAATTGCATGGATATGGTACTAGGGACTGAACCCAGAGCCTTTGCATGGCCTACCTCCTTAGTTTTGTTGAAAATTCTTACTTTGAGACAAGGTCTTGGTAAGTCACTAAGCTGTCCAGGCTGGGCTCAGATTTGTGATCCTCCTGCCTCAGTCTCCCTGAGCGCTGGAATTGCATGCATGCTCCTGGCCTCTTTTACCATTTTGTTTAAAATTCTATTATCGGGACCAGGGAGACAGCTCAGTAGAATAAGTGCTTGCCTTGCAAGTGCAAGGGCCTGAGTTCAATCCCTGGTTCTGGAAAAAAAAAAAAAAATCTATTGTCTTCTTAAGTCTAGGAAGCCAACAGAGCATAAACCACACCCTGATTTGTAGTGTCCATAGATTTCCACAGCATAAAATCTTACCCCACTGCTGGTTTCAATTTTCCAGTGTGGTGCCCCTTGTCATGAACTGGGCAAGGCACATGGTGGCCCTCGGCATACAGCTTTCAGCTCTTCTACTGTAGTGGTGGGAACACCTATCCACATGAGTCTTCTGTTTTCTCTTACTTTACTTCGCTTTATCTACAGTAGTCAATAAACTCAGTGATGTAGTGAAAATTTTATTACCAAGTAGGCTTTGCGACGAATGCCTTCACTGGATGTGAAGATAAAGCAAGCATTCTGGGCATTTCCAGGTAAGCCCAGCTGACAGCCCAGGTGCGCAAGCTGCATTTTTACCTCGGATATTTTCATGATGAACTTATCAGGACAGACCCCCTTCAGTCAAGGAGATCTGTATTATGTTTCTAGCATACAGATGCAACAGACATAAATAACCTCCAAACCAGGGAAGTAGGAATGTGTTGCAAGGCATAGGAAGGAAATGATATGAGTATTTATTGCCTTTGTTCTTACTGCAAGTTACTTAATGGAAAATTTGAATATTTTATTTGTGATAATGATTATGTTTCGGAACAGGTTCTCAGGGCCAGCCAGGTAGCTCAGTGGATTAAAGCACCTACTTAGGCAGACTCAGGGGCTGGGGGTTCGATCCCCTAGCATGCCATGACAGCACCACCCCCCTAAGGCATGCCGAGCCGGAGATTGAGACTAAGCATGGTGGCAATGTGCCTATAATCCTAGCGCTTGGGAAGCTGAAAACAGGAGGATCACTACGAGTCTGAACTGCATAATGAGACCCTGTAGACCCTGTACTAAATACATTTAAAAAGAAAAAAACAACAGGTTTTCAACAATTTTGAAAAATGTAGTTACAGGCTGTGGCAGGCCAGTGTGGGTTCCCGCAGGCCAACATCTGCAGCAGAGGCTCCTGGAGCCCCCACCAAAATCCTACTCATGTAACAGTCACTCAGTAAGCACTTCCTGGGCATCTTCTGTATGCCAGGCACCATCTTAGATGCTGGGGATACCCTAGGGAAGAGAGCTGAGCCTGCCCTTGGGGGCCGGCGACCTGGTAGGAGAAATGGACTCAAAGCATGGTGAGTACACAGCCACTGGAGCAAGAGCAGTTATGGTTTATATCTAGGTGTCCTCATAGGTGGGGCTTTGGGGAGGTGCCTGGACTGGAGTATGGGATACTGGATTAGTCACCGATGGGATTATAAATGTTGAAAGGCAAAGCCTGATGGAATGGGTGGAGGTGGTCACTGTGGGCGTGACCTGGACACCTCTATATCTGCCTTCCTCCCTTTTTCCCTCACTTCCTGCATGCCACGCCACAGGGAAATGTCTTCTGCCACCCCCCTCTGCCACGCAGTCCTTCCTTAGAGCCAGCAGAGGATGGACGGAAACCTCTACTAACTGAGCTAAATAAACCTCTCCTTTAACCTGTGGGTGTTAGGTATTTTGTCCCTGCAATGAGAAAGCAACTAAGATAGATAGAGAGGTCAGGAATGTGGGTAGCAGCAGGAGGAAGCCCTGATAACTGGACGGCTCAGGGCCAGCTCATGGAAAACAAAACACTGGAGCAAAAGTTTGAACAGGAGAAAATCATGCAGACATCTGAGGAAGCACATTTGTGGCTGCAGCCACCTCCAGTGCAAAGGTCCTGTGACAGCAACATGCTGGACATGTTCAGGCTCAGCATTGGGGCACAAGTGGCTACAGTAGAGCATGCAGGGAGAGAAGGGTGGGAAAGAAAGCTATAGGGTAAGAGGCAGGTGGAAATGAGGAAGAAAGGTAGGTCTTCGAGGACAGTTGGGTGTTGAATAACAAAGTCTTCTTTCCCTTTTTCAGATGAATAAACTGAGGCCCAGACTCACACAGGTAACACCCAGACCACTCTGGCTCTAACCATTCTGCCCTCCTGCCCCTGCAGGACTGAAGGACTGCCAGAAGGGGTCAGTGTGCCCCAGCTCCAACCTGTCTCCCTTGTCTGAGGGTCCAGCTGGGGTCCAGCCAGGAATCTTTGACTCTCGGCACCTTTGATGTGGGAGAGCTGGGGCCGTGAGGAGGACTGAGACCCCCATCAGCTGTCGGCACCCTGGGTGTGAGGAAGCTCCCACAACAGAGCTGAAGACAAGTGCTGTCAGGAGCAGGACCGATGGCCGCGCTTGCCTACAGCCCTGTCAGGCCCCACAGGTGCATCTTTTCCCCACCAGGAAGGCTGGTTGACAGCAGCTGGAGGTGGGGGGGGAAGGACACAACCTTACTGGTAGGAGAAAAGGAAGGGCTCCTGAAGCTGGGAGAACTGCCAAAGATTTCAGGAGCCTGACCAGACCACACCTCAAAAGGCTGCCTAGGGCTGGGGAGATAGCTCAGCTGCATAAGCTCCTGCCTGACAAGCGCAAGGTCCCAAGTTTGATCCTTGGTACTGCAAAAGAAGAAAAAAAAAAAAGCCTGCTTAGCCCTGGGCCCCACACCACCCTCTCCTCCTCTGCCCCAGAAGCCTCACTGTCTTGCCAGGAGTGGAAATGGGACTGCATCTGATGTTCCCAACAGGGACGACAAGATTAAAGGGACCAGCTCTCTGCTGAGAACTTGGCCCCTGTGAGCTGGCCTGCTGAGGGTGGAGACCAAGAGGCCAAGAGGCCAAGAGGTCCAGGGAACCAGCGGCCTGACAGGAGCAAGGTCACATCCAGGAAGAGCAGAGAGGCCACAGTAAGCTGCTGCCAGGCGAAAGGACAGCTGGGCTTCCAGGGGAAACAGACCCACAGGGCTACCATTAGAGTCGCCTCAGGGTGGTTTCATGCTTACCATCTTAAAATTCTGAATAATCTTTGCATAAAGGCCTTCCTGGTTTCATTTTATGCTGCAATTCGAACCCAAAGGCCCCTAGACTTGTCGGGGCTAACAGGGAGGTGGAAAAACCCAGCAAGTGGGTCCCTCATGGGCTGGTCCCCCAGGATAAAATAGACAGGGAACTGGGATATTTGTGTCACATCAAGTCAGGAGCAAGGGTGAAAGTGAGGAAGAAAGGAAATTCTGGGTCCCCAGGCCAGGTATCCTTGCAGGGATGGGACCTGGGGGTGGGGGGCTCTCTCTTTTGGGAACCCAGTCCTCATCTTCCTAATCCTCTGGACCAGCTAGGACCCTGCAGCCCTCCAGGCTATTTAGGGAGTAGCAGGGGCTGACTGCTCGAAACAGACAATTATGGCCAGTTGGACGGGCCTGTTCAATACTCTATCGACAGGTTCACCTTGGTAACCTGCAGCCTGCTCCTCATCGGCCCTGCTACCTCCTGGTGCTGCTCTGTCCTTAAAGGCACATTTCCAGAGCCTCCCAGCCAGCACAGGACCCCAAGGGAGGGGAGGGGGCTGAGCACCTGCAGAAAGCGGGGGACCCTCCCTGCCTGATGCAGTCCCATTTCCGCTCTGTAGCAAAAGACTCCCCTTTGTGTCCCCACGCCCCAGTCCCAGAAATCTGACAATAAAGCTCTTGTTATCCAGGGGCTGGGGCTGCAGGAGGTGGATGTTCCCGCTTTAGCTCAGCCTTGGGGGGAGGCAGTCTGTGCTGGGAGAGAGGAGCTGTGTTGACGAGGAAATCACTGGTCTGCGTTGCACTAATCAGGCTTCTAATGAGCAACATGAAAAACGAGGGCGGCCTCATCAACACGGCTCAGGAGCAGCGCCGCTGGCTCTGTAGGCTGTGTCCACAGGCACCAGCCTTGCCATTCCAAACACCAGAGCTGCCCAGAGCTGGGACACGGTCCGCAGGACACAGGCAAGTGCCACAGCAGAACAGTGTGTCTCTTGGGAATCCTTTGGATGCATGAAAGTCAAAATGTGGGCGTGGTCCACCCTCTCAGCCTGAGAAGCAAGTGGGAAATGACCAGGGGCCCAGCTCCCCCGCTCAACCTCCAAACAACTACAGCCCTACATCTGTCTGTCTGTCTACTGGCTGTCAAGGGCTCTTTGGGGGAAGCCAAGGCAGAAGTCAGGTTGGGGAAAATGGGAACGTGTCTTTGTCAGTAGGAAACGGAAGAGATGAAAGTCCCATCAGCAGAGCGTGGGAGGGAGCAAGCCTCAGCGCACAGAACAGCTGTAGCCATTCTTCAGAATTCCAAGAAAGACCTCTCTCCTATGGGTGCTCCCGCTGCTTGTTATGGCATTTCTTGACATCTATGGTACTCGTCCTGGGTCTCTCCAGGTTGAAAAAATAAAATGCAGCAATAATCAGCGGGTCCAAAAAGCAGAGGGCCTGTTTTTCTGTGTGGTTTTTCTTCCATGCACTCTACCATTTCTCTCGAATCAAAGAAAACACCAGTTTCAAGTGGGGGAAGGAGGAGGAGGAGGAGGAGGGAACACAGGTCCATTTCTGAACCTTCCAATCCAAATGAGTGGAATAATACAAAATCACCCCATTATAATCATTACTGTCAAATCACAGGGTGATCAACTCAATGACACAGGCCAGACAGACATCCGGGAGAAATTCACAGTGCCAGAGCAGCTCAGAGCGCCACAGAGCTGAACTCTTTAGAGGACAGTGAGGCGGGCCTGTGATTCCGCCCTGTGCTTGCCATCACCATTGTTTCAGTGGCATCAAACGGAAGCCAGATTTCTGCAAGAACCAGTGGCCCAAGGATGCCCAGTGTTAGGCCACATACGCAGGTGGGCCCTCCATTCCCAGTATGATCAATCCAAGACCACCAGTGGACACCACTGGAGCCCACACAAGAGAGAACAGGTGATGCGAATCACCAAGCATCCCCAGTGGTGTTGATCTCAAGACCTCCCCAGGGCTGTGTTCTGATTTTCTTGGGCACACCAGCCTGCATATGCCCCTGCCTCCATAAAATTATTTTAATAAAAATGTATTAAAAATTACTTTATTATAAAATATATATGTTAAAGGATTGGCATACCAATGAACTCATTGATATTATAGATGAAAACATTCTGTTTTTTAATGAAAACATTCTGTTTGATCCCAAAGTGTTTTCCTTCCTCTTCTTATTTCAGAAGAAGTAGCATCTTCACACAATGGAGTATCATTCAGCCCTTTTAAAGGAAGAGAATTCTGACATGCACCACAGTGTGGGAGACTCTTCAGGACTCTGCTCAGGGAGGTAACCTGGCCACAGGAGGACAGACCCTGTATAATTTCACTTACAGGAGGTGTCTAGAATGGACAAGCTCACAGAGTAGGGGTTGTGGGGGCTGGGCAGGCAACTTAGGGTTTAATAAGGGCTGAGTTTAGGGTGGGAAAATTAAGCAGCTCTAGAGGTGACTGGTGGCCACGGCTGCCCAACTATGACAGGGTACTGCATGCCACTGAACTGTGCACTAAAAAATGACTAAAATGGTAAGTTGCATATATTTTTACACACAGTTTTAAATAATTTAATCTAAAAAATTAGAACATTTCATAGGACCCCCGAAAATATGGTGGGCCCGCACTGGGCCTGGATGGGCTTGGGGAAATGGTGCTGCCCAGAATCACTGGGGTGGGAAAAAGACTGAATTTTATGTGGAATTTCACCCTGTGATGATACATAATCCCAAAACATTCTGAGGCCCTTGCCCCTCCCAAGGTCAGGTCTCCATCCAGAGTTATAGGCCCCTTTCTCTAACCCCCTTTCTCTAACCACTTGGGGCTTCTCTCCTCAGGTAGCAGCCAAAGGGAAGCAGCCTTTGGGGCAATGGGGAGGCCCTTTTAAGAAGCATTTATTAGCCAGCCAACTCATCTTTAATGCATCTTGGTTTAGAGGAAACAGCTGGGCTTGGGTTCTAGGTCTCCCCCCTCCGGCCGCCCCTTCCCCCCATCACAGACAAGAGGCCCTGCGATGCTCTGGCCCTGAGAGTTCCCTTAAACACCTTAAATAAAAGGGGGAGGTGCGCGCGCACGTGTCATTCCCTCTAGCGCGATTCCTTCAGGACGAAGAGCGTTAAAGGACGAGTTTAGGAAAAAAATGGCCTCCACCACGGACAACTTCAGTTCTCTGCCCGCCGGGCTCCTAAGGTTCAAAGTCCCTCCGGAGCCGGCTGTTTCTAGCTGGAAAGACTGTATTCACCCCGAGGGGGCGAAGGGAGGGGCGTGCAAGGGGAAGGGCACGTGGGGCTCCCGAGTCCATCCCCGGCCACAGCCAAACCCTGATGCGCCCCAGTGTGCAGACCTCCTTTCCACTGCTGGAGAGGAGGGAGGGACCTCAAGGGCAAGCCCGCAGCCGCCAGCCAGCCCGAGGGGAGCCCGCCCCCTAGAGGAGGGCGCAGCCAGTGCAGGCACCTCTGCTCCCTTGCCCCGGCCCCTCCCCTGGTCACCTAGAACTGGCAGGTGAGGAGCCCAGCGGATGCCCCGGGAGTCTTCAGGGACCATCCGGAGAAACATCCTTTCGGAAGAAACTGGGGAAGGGGACTTCTTGGGCAAACGTGGACCATCTCTCTAGAGGTGGGGGTCGAAGACACCCACGCATTTCAAGGTTCAGGATGATCAAGGGACATGGAATGGTGTGGGCGGGGCCAAGAGATGGGTGACCACGTCCCACGACCTCGTCATCGCGGGTGGGGGTGGGGCTGGGACGAGGGCCTGGACAGGGAGGGACGAAGTTGCACCACGGTCAGACACAGCTCCGGAAGTGTCCAAATCCCGGCCCGACACAAACAATATGGAATTGGGGGAAGGGGGTGCTCGAGGCGTTCCCGCCCGCCCCCAGTGGGGGCCAAGCTGTGTGGTCTGGCCCAGCCCCAGCAGCCACCATCCCACAGCCACAGGATCGCTGAACACCCCCTTCGTTCGTCCTTCGGTCCTACAGGGACACACACACACACCGGGTGTCCGGCGGGGCTCGCCGCGCTCGCGCCCCTAGGGATCGATCGGCTGGCGGCGACGCGCGGTCGCGGCTCGGAGCCTCCGCCCCCTCCCCCTCTCGGGCTACGCAGGACGCGGCCTCGGAGCAGCGTCCTCGCGGTTCCGGGCCTCGGCCAGCCCGGGCGCCCCGCCAGCCCGGGAGGCGGAGACGCAGTGGGCCCTCGCGATCAGACCCGCCCCTCCGCCCCGGGGTGGGGAAGAGGGGACGCGCGCGAGCCCAGCTTCCATGTCCGCCGCGCCCGGCGCCCCCTCTTCTCGCGCCCCCCCCCATTGCAAATACCCTCTCGGGCGCGCGCCTTAACTCTCGACGCGCCGCCGGCCCAGGGCGGGGGAGGGGCGGATGGGGGCGGGGTGGCGGTGGCGCTTCGGCAGACGACCACTTCGGGGTCCGCCGAGCGATTTTCATTTCATTCTCGGGCTTGCTGCAGCAGCGAGCTCTTGGTTGGAAAAGGAAAGAAAGAAATCTACCCTGTGTGTGGGCCCCACTGGGTTTAGGCGCGCGACGGGGGCACCCGAGAGCAAAACGCAGGGGCAGGCGTGGAGCGGCGCACCTCTGGGACTGAGGGGACCCGCGCCGAGGCCGTGGGCAAACGAAAACAAAATAAAAACCACGCAGTGCGCCGAGGCCGTTGTGAGTGCGCGGCGGCGGCGGTGGCGGGCGGTGGCAGCGGCTCCAAAGATCATATTTGAAATATGGTCCCGGGGGCGCAGATCTCCAGGCCGGCGGAGCCTGGCGACTGTGCGCGGGGCGGGGGCCGGGTGGGCTTCTCCGGACCAGCCTGGGGCGGCTGCCTGACGCTGCGAGGAGACGGGCAGGCCGGCGTCGCCGTCAACCGCGCGTCTCGCTTCGGCGCCCGCCAGCCCAGCGTGCCGCAATGCAGAGGCGCGGTCCTGCAGACGCCAGTGTGGCCCCGAGGGGTGCCGGGCCCTACCAAAGGGCCACAGCTGTGCTGCGCTTGTGGCCCGGGTCCACGACCCCGCGCTCAGTCAGGCCAGCCTGCATTCCCGCACAGCCCCCAGGGTGGGTCCCGGGGGCGTCGGGAGCTTCGTCTCGCAAAAGAAAACTGAGCCCTTCGCGGAGAGGCAGCGTGACAAAGAGCAGAAACCTGGGAGCGGGACGCGGCACTTCGAGGGGCGCTCTTAGGAACAAAGCCTCTCTTCCTGCAGGTGCAGGGTGCGGAGCGCAGGGCTCTCGCAGTGTGTCCCCCACTCGAGCTGTCTTCCCAAATCAACTCCTCTTAGCTGTCACTAAAATTACAAATGCCGGCGCTAAGGGATAGAGGGGAGAGGAGAGAGCTTCTGACATAGCCAGGGCAACTCTGTAGGTAGCACGGGTGAATTCTCCCTCGACTGTCTGCAATCCACCTGAGGGCAGCTGGGCGGGAAGCCACAGGCCGCCCCTTCAAAGCAGAAGCTCCGAGCTGGGCACATTGCTTGGGTGGTGGCAAGCTCCTGGCCGAGAGATCCCATTCCGGGAGAGAGTTCCTTCAAGAAGTCGTTTATTTCCCCGGTTGACTCTGGCCGTGCCTCTTCTGAGACCGGACTCTCAGTAACCTCTCTCCAGTTCATCACTACTGAAAAGTTACTGACTTCTCCAGGACTTGCTCCTCAGTCCTCTCTTCTCCAGGCGCAATCCTAACCCCAGACTAGGGTGTGCTGCTCCTCTCTCGGGGGCCCCTGAAGGCCCCCAAGGGCCCCAGACCCGGTCGACATCCAGAGGGCTTCTGCCCTAAAGCAGAGCCTGGAGTGCGACCTGATCCTGTCTGGGAGGGGACAGTGTCAAATATAGGGACCAGTGACTCATAGCAGGGTTCCCCTGGTGGCTCTGGACATTCCGGGTCTGGGACAGGGGCCGCAGCAGAGGGCTCTGGGCTCTGGGAATCCTGGGTTTGGGGATAACAGGCAGCTAGAATAGTAGGGGCAGGCCCCATGGGAGGCTTTTCAAGAAAGACTGAAAGGGCACATAGGGAGTGCTGGGGAGCCCAAGAACCACTCCGGGACTTTTGTCTCCCTTCTGCCCTGCTGTCCATTATCGCTGTGTGGACCCAAGCTCCTCCCCACACCCGCTGGAAGATAAGGGGTGGTCTAGTGCCGGTGCGGAGGTTAGGACAGGGGTCCAGGAATCGCTTCTCCTCCTGTCCACACCCTGCTCACATGGGCAAATACACAACCTCTCGTCAGGGAAGCAAGTTGGAGCGTTCGTTCGGTGCCTCTGTGTTTCAGCCACATTTCCTAATCGTTCCCTGGAAGGCCCAGAGAGGGAGCTGTGGGGTGGTGGCGGTTCTGGACTTGAGTTGCCTCTGGGCGGCCTCTCCCGAAGTTTTGGGGAGCCGATAGGCTCTTGGTGCTGCCTCACTAGCAGCTACAGAAAGGATCTGCTGTGCTGGCGGGCGGGACTCCTCCATTCTCCCCATCTCAGCCCGCCTCCAGCGCAATGTCGCCGTCGGGGTACCGAGTCCTGCCGAGTGGCCCCCGAGGGCTCAAGCTTGGGTTCGGAGGGCCCTGAGCCCAGAGGAGCCGAACCGCCGCCGACACAATCGACGCCCCTGGCGGCAGGGAAGCTACAGCGGCCGTTCGACTTCCCCAGCACACCCGACCTGGACGCCGCGGAAACACCCTTAGCAAATAGGTTTTCCGGGGGATTTTCGAGTAAGGGGGCGGGCAGTGTCGAAAGCTCAACCTCTTCCCGGACAAGGGGACTGGCCAGACTTGGTCGCTGCAGACCTCCCGACGGACCGGCAGTATGAATGGCTCAGGGTAGACGCGTGACAGTTGCTTTCCGCGCCAGAGTTTTTCTCTATGGCCAAGTGTTCCAAAAAGTCAGACATGACAAGAGAAAAACCTTTTCCTGTCCCCTTCTCTACAAGCCCCGAGGGTCTAGAGAGTTGCAGCCAGCCCTCGGCCTGCCTTGCAAACCACCTCCCCTTCCTGGAGAATTCTAGGTTTGTCCTCTAACTCTAAGAAGATCAGCTGCTTAGCACCAACCCTCCCCCCCACCGCTCGCCCGCCGCCGCCGCCGCCAAAAGACAACTCCCACCCCAATACTCCTTCAGGGGACGCCACCTAGGTTTTGGGCAGGCGCTGTTGGACAGTAGGAGCAGAGGCTGCTACAGGAGCTGCAAGTCATAGGTGACACGGTGGAGTTACCGCATGTATTCAACACCGAAGTGTGCAGGGAGCTCTTGGGCTCCAGGGAGAGCACTAGCCCCAACCGGCTTTCGAGACTCGCTTCTGCACCTCCCTCCTCCCAGCTCTCCCCGAGGCAAACAGTCCCGAGCAGTTCTCAGCCAGACTCTAGGAAGTCCTACAAGGCCCAGATGGCTCTTTGCGCCCCCCTCGCACGCTCCACTCCTCGGCTTTTAAGGCTTTTCTTTCTCCGTGGACGCTCAGCCAAGCGATTGCGCAAGCTTCCCGCTCCCCGTCCTTCAAGGGCCCTGGGCCAGAAAGGGAGCACCCCTGGTGAGTCGCGACCCTGCCTCTCCCATTCGGGCCGTCCAGCACCTTGCCAGGTCCCCCCACCTAGACCCCACAGAGCTCACGGGCCGCCGCTGGCGCCCTCGGGAGGCCGAGTGGGGCGCAGCAGCTCCCCCAGCCGGACACTGGAGCCGCACGCCAGAACGCGCCGTCTGGCCGGCCGCCGGAGGTGCTAAACTTCACACTAGGAGGCTCCGTAGGCCAGGACCGCAGGACGCGGCTGGGCTGTTCTATCGGGTACCAGGGGACGCGGATTCCTAAGGTACCCGTTCTCAGGCCGTTCCATTCGCATTCCCTTCAGGAAGCCCGCTCCTCCACCACTCAGTCTGTTTCTTTTCGGCCCTCCTGCCCCTTCTTTCGAGGTTCCCCCAGGACCCCACCAAGTCTCTTGGGTCCCCAAGCCGACCGGAACATTCCCCATAGCCCTTGCTCTGTCTTGCCCGCCTCGCCTGCTGCAAACTGGACATCCCGAGCCGCTAAGCAAAACCGGGAGCTGTTCGGGACCGAGTGAGTTTGGACTGGAGCCTTTTCCTGGTGAGGCTCTAGATCACCTTGGCCCGGGGCTGGCCTTCCCCGCCCCCCTCCTTGCCTCTTCCAACTTCTTCACACCTTGTCCTTGGTCTCCTCCCCACCCCCTTTCTCGCCCTTCCCCGCCGGCCTAAAAGCTCGGAGCCTTGCGGGGCGGGGCGGAAGGCCTGGAGGGCGGGAGCGCCAGTTGCCCCCGCCCCGATTCCGCCCCCTGCCGGCGGTTCCCCGAGCGTCCGGAGCAGCCCGCCACGCAATTCGGAGCAACTATGAACTGCCGCGAATGCCTCTGTGGCCCCCAGCAGGGGTCCCCGGGCCGTGCACACTGGGAAAGGCCGGCGGGCGGTGGGGGGCCCGGGCATCGAGCCGGCCCTGCCGGCACACCTCCCCTCACGGGCCCCGCTCCCTCCCCAGCTCCCTCTCCAGGCCCGCCGATCCCTCCCCCGCACCTCCCCGGCCCTTGCCTCTGCCCGGCCCCCTCCCGCGCCCGGCCTCCTCCCCCGCCGCCAGGGCCCGGGGCCTCCGGTAGGCCCGGCTGCGCCAATCCGCGCCGCGGCCCGCCCCCTGACGCCGAGCTGGCCCAGCGAGGCCCCGCCCGCTGACGTCCGGGATTTGCATGAGTTCTTGTGCAGCCGCGGCCCGGGCTCAGTTGTCTGAGCGAGCGCGAGCTGGAAACCGGGTGGGCGCGGGCAGCAGCGGCCGGAGGGGCGGTGCGGGGTGGTGCGGAACTGTGCGGGGCGGGCGGCGGGACGCCTAGCCCGGGTCGCAGCTGGGTGCCGGCGGGAGCCAGCAGTGTGTGCAGCCGTGCCGGCCCCCGCGCCCCGGCGCGCCCGGGTTCGGCCATGGAGCTACCAGCTGTTGGTGAGCACGTCTTCGCGGTGGAGAGCATCGAGAAGAAGCGAATCCGCAAGGTAGGGTGGCGCAGGGGCGACGGCGAGGGAGCAGCGACCGGAGCAGCCCGCGAGAGGCGGGGAGGGGGTGGGGAGGCTGCGGGCCGGAGCCGGGGATCCCGCGGAAGCTGATGGAGTGCTGTCTCTTCCCCCAGGGCAGAGTGGAGTATCTGGTGAAATGGAGAGGCTGGTCCCCCAAGTAAGTGGCGGCGGGGGCGGCGGCCGGGTGCAGCGGCGCGGGGCGCCGGGTGGCCGGACCCGCCGAGCTGGTGGGGTGGTGGGGGAGCGGACGGGAGGCGGGGTGGAGGTGGGTGGAGGGGGGGTGGGGAAGTCGGTGGCAGGCACTGGGAAGCCGAGCCGCCGAGCCCGAGCCGGGCGCCCTGTGTTGTGCTCCGCTCTCCGGGAAATGCCATCACTAATTTATGCACTAAAAGGAGCCGGAGGAGCTGGAGAGACGCGGGGCCGAGCCGGGGAGGCCGGCGGAGGGAGGGAGGGCGCAGGCACTGACTGATGTGCAGCAGAAAATGGCTCCTTTCCCCTTTCCCTCCACCGAACGGCTCCATATTGCAAAACCAAAAAAAAAAAAAAAATTAAAAAGCGACGAAAATGCAATTGTGTGCCTTCTACCTCCTAGTGGTGCAGAGAGGGGACGAAAAAAAGCAGAAAATGTTGGGAACTGTCACTGCGGCGCTTTTGGTGGGGAATTTTTTTCTTTAATTTGAAATGCGAAGGCACCGGATGGAGACACGCGCAGGCACACGCACACACACACTCACACACACAGAGAGAGGCATATTTTTGTGTTGCTGAGTATCTGGGGGTTGCTTGCCTGTGACAGCGGGCTCCTGGACGGCGAGGGGGTGTGGGGGGGCCGCTGGGCTGTCGGTTATCGGATTAGGGGTCAAATGCAGAACGGCTGAAACCCTCGCGAAGACTCCGGGCTGGGGAGAGGAGGAGGGGTACTGCGACTTTGCATTTTGGCTGCTTTGCACGCAGGGTTCCTGGTGAGCAAAGTGGCTTTGGAACATGTCGCAGTAACATGCTTAAAATTCTTGACAAATGCAAAATAAACTGCTAGTTTCATTTTCCTTACCCCTCCCCTTTCTTCCTGTCCTGTGTGTTTATTTTGACTTGGGGGAGGCAGTGTTTCAGGGACTGTGTGTCAGGCCTGCAGAAATCTACCCTCCACATCCACAGTGAAATGGTTTTCCGTTCATGAAGACAGAATAGGGCCTTATGTCATTCCCCTCCTGGAGGCCGCAAAGCTGGCTTGGTGTTTTTTTACCCATGTCCCCCTCCCTTTTCCTTTGCAAGATATAACACGTGGGAACCCGAGGAGAACATCCTGGATCCCCGGCTGCTGATCGCCTTCCAGAACAGGTGAGCATCCCCCTGCAGCCACTGCCCGCTCAGTGACCCTATATGGGAATGGAAAGTGGGCGAAGCAGCAGTAGGAAAGGGGGATAAGGACTAGTGAGAGCCGCCCCCCACCGTGGGGCCTGGACAGCCAAGGCTGCAGCCTCTCTAACCAGTGTCCTTGGCAGTTAGTGTAACTTGGGAGTGGGGGCGGGGCAAGGCCCTGGAAGACAAGTCTTGTGTTTTGGGGGAAACTGGGAAGGGGGGGCCTGCAGCTGCCCTGAGAACTTCGGGCTTTGCCTGTCCCACTCATGCCCTCCCACAACTGTATAGCCCCACCCCTGGAGCCTAGGTGTTGCTTTCCTGCAGCCACTGGCCGCTTGGCACCAGCACCTCGCAGGGCAGCTCCAAAGGAGCTGGGGTTGTGAAACTGCCAGGACGTCATGGAACTGAATTTAACCTGTTGATGGCTCAAGAAGAGTTGGCAAGGCCTTAAACCCACACCCTCACCTCCTCTAGAGAGGCAGGGGATGGCAAGGGATAGATGCTGTTTAAAGTCCTGTGCCCTTCATGACTGTGCTGGGCTCTTTGATGGGCAAGGCCTCCATTAGGGCAGGGAGAAGTTGGCCCAAGGGGATGGGGTGAGTGCTGCCTGGTGGTGGAAGAGGGGAATCATCCTTTGGGGCATAGATGCTTGTCACACTGCAGCTGGACGCGCCCTCGGTGGCTGTGGTTCTGTTTTGGAGAAGACAGAGTGCAGGGCATGGTGGGGAGGAGCAGCAGCGGCCCTCGGACTTCGGCCACCCCATGGCCTCCTCCCGCCCCCCTTTTTATTTTGTATTATTTCCTGTGGCTAGTTTGGCGCTAAAACTAATAAACTAGACCCTCTGAGGTAGCCCCTGGTGGGGAAGTTGCTCTCCTGCGACACAGGGGGGCGCCGGTCCTGGATCCTGCCCGACTCCACCTGGGAGTTCAACATGCTGTAACCATGTCAGCGGCTGATGCCATGTTGCATAATGGGTCCCTGAAGAATTAAAACGCAGGCTGTTGCAATGCCACGCAATTTTGGAGTCAGTCCCCTGCTTGGGCCCCAGGGCATGGCAGGACTCTCCTGGGTTACTGCAGGGGCAGTGGGGTATGGTGGTGCCAAGGGCTGCTAGAGAGTGAGCCCCTGTCTCAAGAATGGGCTGCAACTTTGGCATTCTGGAAGGTACTTACCCCCTTCTATAGAGTACTCAACAGTGCCTGGGATAATCGGTCCTCAGGTAGGTCAACCTTTGGCTAATGTGAAGGTGGAGTCTAGAGGCTGTAGTAACCTGATGTCCCCGCCCATGGACTTTATTAATTAGGAAATCTAGACGTGTAGATCTGGCTCCAACAAGCTGGCTGTGCTCGGCGCTACCCCGCCCCGCCCACCAGCTCAGCTTGGGCGGTGCCGGTGCCTGGGAGGGTTCACCAGGTGGCTGAGAACCTGGTCAGACTCTGGCCGCAGGGGCCGGCCCCCAATCCCAGCCTCAACTCCTAATTGGCTCATTTGCCGCTGTGTAAACAAGGGCGCAGCCCCTCCCCCTGTTTAGTGCCTGACCTTTTAAGAAAACCAGGCCTATCTTCTGCGGCTGCGGCTCTCGTTATCTGAATCTTAATGAGGTCGTTAGCATCCCGTGCTTCAAGTGGGAAGGGATGAGGTCGGGTGCTCACCCGACTTGGGTTGCCCCTATTCCCTGGACCCCGTGCCCACTCTACTCAGAGACACTAGTCCAAGGGGGTATGGTGGGGCCGCCCTTCTTCCGGATCCATCTCTGGGAGCTGCAGGCCTCCCAGGCATAGAGCCTGAGTTAATGTGACAATTCAGATGAATCAGAGGTGGGAGCCCCTTGCAGAGGACTTTTGGGTAGATGAGGTGTGGTGCCAGCTTAAAAGGGGTTGCAGCTGGAATGTCACAGTGATGGACCTGCACCTGCCACTACCCTTTAAGGCCTCTACATCCTGCTGGCCGCTGCCTTAAACTAGAGGCGTGGCATCACTGAAGATTGGGAAGGTAACCTCAAGGCTAATTATGCTGCCTCTGTTCTGTCCCCAGGGAACGGCAAGAGCAGCTGATGGGATATCGGAAAAGAGGGCCGAAGCCCAAGCCACTGGTGGTGCAGGTGAATACTCATGGTTGCCCCGGGAACCCCTCCAGCCTTTCCCAGTTCCTCTACCCCCCAAACCCTGTGCCTGTGAAGCAGCGGTGGACCCCATGCATCTGGGGGATTGCCAATGCTCCTGGAGCTCAGTGGGGCCGATCTTCTCCCTCGTCCCACTTCCTCCCCCAGGTACCTACCTTCGCCCGTCGCTCCAATGTCCTGACGGGGCTCCAGGACTCTTCAGCTGAAAACCGCTCCAAGCTGGAACTGAGCACGCAGGGCAAGGGTCAGGGCCACCAGTACGAGCTCAACAGCAAAAAACACCACCAGTACCAGCCGCACAGCAAGGAGAGAGCAGGCAAGCCCCCACCACCGGGCAAGAGTGGCAAGTACTACTACCAGCTGAACAGCAAGAAGCACCACCCCTACCAGCCGGACCCCAAGATGTATGACCTGCAGTACCAGGGTGGCCACAAGGAGGCGCCCAGCCCCACCTGCCCGGACCTGGGAGCCAAGGGCCACCCTCCTGACAAGTGGGCCCATGGTGCAGCGGCCAAGGGCTACCTGGGGGCTGTGAAACCTCTGGCTGGGGCAGCGGGGGCTCCAGGCAAGGGCTCCGAGAAGGGGCCCCCTAACGGAATGACACCGGCCCCCAAAGAGGCGGTGACAGGCAATGGTATTGGGGGCAAGATGAAGATAGTCAAGAATAAGAACAAGAACGGACGCATCGTGATCGTGATGAGCAAGTACATGGAAAACGGCATGCAGGCGGTGAAGATCAAGTCAGGCGAGGCAGCAGACGGAGAGGCGCGCTCCCCCAGCCACAAGAAGCGCCCTCCGGAGGAGCGTCACCCCCCAGCGGACAGGACTTTTAAAAAGACTGCAGGCAGTTCTGAGGAGAAGAAGACGGACCCGCCCTGCAAGAGGCGAGAGGAGGAGGCACCAAGCACTGGGGACCCGCAGCCCCAGGACACCAGTTCCCGAAAGCTCTCCCCGACTAAAGAGGCCTTCACGGAGCAGCCTTTGCAGCTCACCACCAAGCCGGACCTGCTGACCTGGGACTCGGCCCGGGGCACGCACCCGCCCACCCATCACCATCACCACCACCACCATCACCACCATCACCACACTATGGGTCTCAACCTCTCCCACGCGCGCAAACGCTGCCTCTCTGAGACCCACAGTGAGCGGGAGCCCTGCAAGAAGCGGCTGACTGCACGCAGCATCAGCACACCAACCTGCCTGGGAGCTAGCCCCGCTGCTGAGCGCCCTGCTGCAGACCTGCCACCCGCTGCTGCTGCATTGCCACAACCTGAGGTCATCCTGCTGGACTCTGACCTAGATGAGCCCATAGACTTGCGCTGCGTCAAGACGCGCAGCGAGTCGGAGCCACCCAGCTCCCTCATGGTGAAGCCAGAGGTGCCAGCGACAGCAGCGGTGGTGCTAGCGCCGGTGACAGCGGCAGAGAAGCCTCCGGCTGAGGCCCAGGACGAACCCACAGAGCCGCTGAGCGAGTTCAAGCCCTTCTTTGGAAATATAATTATCACCGACGTCACCGCGAACTGCCTCACTGTCACGTTCAAGGAGTATGTGACAGTGTAGCCAGGGGCATCGGAAGGGGACGCTCTTCAGGACAGGGAACAGCCCTGGAAGCCTGGGGACTCCCCTCTCCCCTGCAGGAGCTGTGGCAGCCCCAGACAAGGGAGGACAGCACAGCGTGTTGGCCCAGGCCACCCGCGGCCATCCGATGTCTGCAGAGGTACCCGCCAGGGCCTGTCTCCTTCCACTAGGTGCCTGCGTTCTGCCCCTGCCCCTTCCCCATGCGAGACGAGAGTGTGCCCTCCCCGCGGACCTCCGGAATTGGCCCGGCAACCGCGTTGAGGTCTCAGAGTTATAGTATTATATTTTAACCGTGCTAACTTGTCAAGTGCTGACTCTACTCCCGTTTGTACGTGGTGTTATTATTGAAATGTATTGTTTGAGCTCAAAAGGCCCGACCATCCCCAGTCGGACTGATATATATATATTTATTTGTAGGTATTTATATATTGAAATATAAAAACCTAGATTTATGGAGTTTCCTCTAGATCATGTTATATTCTATATCAGACAAACTATTTTCTGTTGACCTTTCTTCCCCTTCATTCAGTATTTCAGTTGATTTCATTTCCTCTCCTCCAGGAACTGCAATACCAGTAACCTTGGTATATATTTTTTGATACTGTACACATGGATGTGTTGTTTCTATGTGCAAAAAAAAAAAAAAAGTTTGTTAAAAGGATAAACGAGCTCTCTAGAACCTGCTGCTACTAGAAATGTCTAAACTATAAGCTTCCAATTATTACCTGCTTGAATGTAAATATTAAATGGAGATGTTGAAGGTGCACTTTTACTGTTCAGAGAAAAGCGCAGAGGGAACTTCGGAGGTTGGGAGAAGCAATCAGACCCCGGCCCCTTTCCCACTCCACATCCGTATCTGGGAAGAATCCCACTGCGTCCTCGACTATTCGGCTAAACCTCTTTGAGCTGTACTGGAGCTGCGCCCAGCCCTAGGATAACCCCACTGGAGGAAAGGAAGGGTCAAGAGAGGCGCTCAACTAGAAAGGGAATTGGGGGGGTACCCGAGCCACCCTAGTGTCCTGGGCTTTCTGGATGGTGTTGCCCACCACGCTGGCAATCACTGGGCGCTGGTGGCTGAGGAAGGGGGATGAGAGGTGGATGGGGCTGTCTCCCTCCCCATGAGTGCTGCAGGAAACTGCTGACCTTTGTCCTCACCCCCACCCTGGGGTGCCACACAGGGCGAAGATCCTGGCGAGTGCAACGTTACTTATTACTTCCCTGCAGGTAGGGAAGGTTCCGCAGAGAGAGACCCCCACCCTCTCGGTTGTACCCTGCTGGCTTCATCCGCCCCGCCCCGCCCCGCCCCTCCGAGGAAGCGGCTGAGGCTTTCTCTGCCAAGCTGTCCCCGGAAACCACCCGACCCGAGGCTCCGGCAGGCTGCTAGCTGCGACCGAAAGAGCGCACGGTGGAGAAGGCGGAGTTGGGGGGGTGCCTCCTGAGGGAAGAATGGGGAAGGGGTAGAGGACAGCGAGCAAGGCCTTCCACCCGTGCTTCCTTAGTCGCGAATGATCTCGTATTCCTTGCTGACCTCCCCTTAGAGTGCCAGGGCCCAGGCATTTAGTGTAGCAGGCAAGGAAAGGGTTAAAGGCCTGTGTGGCTGAGGGGTGCGGCTCTGAGAGCCAGGCGGCCGTGACCCGCTTTCTACAGACACTGCGATCTTTCTCCAGGCCCGGTCACCCAGCAGGGATGGGGACCTGGTGGGCGCGCCGCTACGAGTCTCCAAAGCGCCTGTCTGCTGACCTAGGACTGATGGGGCCCTTCTGTGTGGGGCGCCAGGGCGGAAGTAGCCCATTTGATTAAGATCGGATAGGGGCTTCCTAGAGGAGCAGAGTTAGGAAGGCAGTCGACGGGATGGGGAGGAAAGCTGGGAGCCTGGTGTGCACAGAGTGGCCAGTGTTGGCTGTAGGCCACCAGCGGCTGGATGTGGGGGAGGGGAGGCTGGCGGGAGAGGAGGAAGGAGGGGAGGGAAGACGCACTTTATATAAAAAGCCTTTAGGAATGTCTAACCCTGGCTTTGGTGAATTGTCCCTACCATCACAGCCCTCACCCCATTTCC
The DNA here is from genome assembly GCF_000260255.1 of Octodon degus. Classification (NCBI taxonomy): domain Eukaryota; kingdom Metazoa; phylum Chordata; class Mammalia; order Rodentia; family Octodontidae; genus Octodon; species Octodon degus. The sequence continues at coordinate 8,628,811 of NW_004524688.1, forward strand.
CTTCAGTTAAACATGCCCCTACCCCTCCGTGTAAAAGTGCCCCTTGCCACTCTGCAAGTGGAAGAGGCTGTTAAGCTTCTGGCAGGCCTCCTGCCTGGCATTAGAACTGGCCCTGCCCTTAAGTGGCTGGCACACAAAGGCCCATGCCAGGCAGAGACCTCCATTCCCTATTTTTCTAATCGAGAACCCAAAGGTCCAGAATGCACAGGGAAGCCCCTGTTCAGGTCTACACACCAGGTCACTTGGGTGTGGGCTTGGCTCCTGCCAGTGGGGGAGGAGAAGTGGAGAACAGTACTCCCTGAGGGCAAGAAAGGAGTCCACTGACATTCCTGGAAAGGTATGGCTTGCAGACAGACGGTTAGATCCTGAGGGCTAGGCCTGGAAGCAGGGCTTTTGTGGGCCGGCCCTGGGCAGGGCCTTCCACCTACCTGCAGTCTGAAGGAAGATAAAGGGGAGGAGAAGCTAGCCCCAGGAGCTGTTGCGATGAGACTGCCAGGGCCTGGTGTCCAAGACTCCCGAGGTCCCAAGAGGGACATATCTGCTGAGCTCTGCAGGCATGCCAGGTGCCACCTGAACGCCTTGTTCTATGCAGGCCCCATAGGGACCGAGCTTCCTGTGGGACAAGTCCGAGATCCTATTGACCTGATAATTTGTCCAGAGCACGTGGCTGGTTGTGTGCTGATTCTGGAACCAAGCTGGTACAGAGAGCCACCTCAGGACTCATCCCCAGGGACTTGGCTCACAGGCCTTGGAAGACATGGTCAAGACACAAGATGGAGGTGCCTTGGAGGTAGACAGAGTCCAGAAGCCCCCGCTATTCTGGGTTCCTATGGTTTCTGCCTGGCACATCACAAATAAAGGATCACGGGGTGCTGGCAAGATGGCTCAGTGGTCTAAAGCACCTACATGGAACAAGCTTGGCAAAGCACAGGGACCACGGTTCGATCCCCCAGCACCACATGCCAGCCAGCCCCGCCCCCTGGTGGGCTGAGCTGGCCACATACACACACACACACACACACACACAATAAATAAATAAATTTAAAAAAAAAACAAAAACAAATAAAGGATCAGAAACCCTCCTTGAGCCCAAGTTCAAGGCAGAGAAGGAAAGTGGGAGTCTTGACCCTGCATGCTAGAACCAAATTTTTCTTTTCCTTTTTTTTTGGTTCAGTATTGGGGATTGAACTCAGGACCCTGATGCTTGCCAGGCAAGTGCTTATTCTACTGAGCTATCTCCCCAGCCCCCTAGAACCAAATTTTTGTCTTCTCCAAATGGATGTTTTTTTGTAAGACTAAGCCTCTAAGTCTCCTCAGGCACAGGCCAGAGCGACCCCACGCAAAGGGAGGAGCTACTAAGTTCCCTGCAAAGTCAGCATTCCTGCACCAACCCAGCCTCAGACTACAGCCTGGTCTCCCCCCACCTGGTCCCATCTCAGCTGGCTTTCAGAAGAGCCAAGTCCAGCCCATCAATGCCTACTGTATGCGGAGGGGGAGGGGAGAGTGTGAGAAGGGGTAGAAATCCACAAACCTGGGGTGCTTTGGTTGCTGATGGCAGATAAAAACCAAAAGTTCCTGGTTAAAATTGAATTTCAGATGCACGATATTTTAGTAAGTGTATATCCTATGAAATATTTGAGACATACATTTGAAAAAGGAAAGAGAATGAATGCATTATTCAGATGAAATCCAAATTTAGCTGGGGATCCTGGCAACTGTGTTTCAGGCCTGAAGAGTCACCATAGTCAGTGCCTGCCCACGAGGACCTTTCAGTCCCTCAGAAGAAACAGGCACAGAAAGCTGAGAACTACTAGTCCTGTATAAATGACCTTGTGCCCCCAGCAAAGGGTATAGAGTGGTTGCTGGGTGGTGAGGGAGTGGGCTGGGTGGGGTGGGAGTTCTCTGGGCCTGTGACACACAGAAACACAGAAGGAGGAGAAGATTAGCACAGGCCCTTTGTCTTTTGGCCCCTTTGGGGATCCTGGATTGAGGCGCTACCCATTCCTATCCACACCCAACAGCAGAATTCTAAATAAGAAGAGAAAGACAACAGATTTGGTTGCTGTGTTCCCTTCTCTTGACTCTAAAACCTTTACCTTTTGTGTGTGTGTGTGTGTGTGTGTGTGTGTGTGTGTGTGTGTGTGTGTGGTGGGTGTATGCTTCCTGGTTACCTTGAAAGCTGAGCCACCAGGCTCAGGAGGATGAACTGGGCTAAGAGATAGCCTCCAGCTTTTCTGGAAAACCCCTTGGATAAACACACAGGTTACGTTTTGTGCCCGGGAACATTAAATATACCAAGTCAGACCCAAATGTCCTCCAGCGGCTTCTGGCCTGCAGCCTTAGCTTGACCAAGGAACAGGCACACAGCAATGTTTACCTCGGAGTCACTGTCCTTGCTCACCTCCTCTCTCTACCACCTCGGCATGAGGGCCTCAGTCACTGTTGGGTAGATTATTTATGTCCCTAGGACCGTAGACTCAGCCCCTCCAGTTTTCCTGGAAGGCTGAGAATGACATTGGGACAGAAGAGAGGACAAGGTACAGACAAGCAAGACTGTGCTGGGACAAAACCAAATCCTCGAGCTTTTGGAAGCGAATTTATTATATGATCCTCTGTGTGTGAGCTGCTCATCTGAGGAGGAAACTATCTTAAAGGCTATTATTCTTGGATACAGGTCCCAACTTCCTGCCAACCACTACCGCAGAGCCCCGCCCCTCCCCCACCTCCCTCCTCCCCCCCTTCCCTCCCTTCCCAGTTAATGATAACAGTTTAACATTAATTGCATGCCTATTATATGCCAGGCACTTTAGGGGGGATTATCTCATTTAATTCTCTCCTGTCCAGGAGGTAGGTTCTTTTACCCCTATTCTATGTATGAAGGGATGGTGGCTAACCTGTCCAGGGTTAAAGAGCCAGTTTATGGGTAAAGAGGCAAGCATTCCCTCGAGGAGTCCTGCTCCTGGCCTCCAGAGTTCTGAGGATCTTCAGAGGCCACACACTCCCAGTCTGTTTATACTATTCCAGCCTTTATGGGGCCCTGTTCTGCGCAACTAAGTAGTTCACTGTGTTTACCATCCCCAACTTCCACCCACCCACTGTCAGGTGCACAGTGCTGCGTATTTTGGTGTGTTGATCTCTGGTCTTCCGTAGGCACGGCCCTGGGCTCCTGGAAGGTTGGGCTCTCATGGCACGTGCAGTTCTCCAGTAGAGACCTGGGAATCTGACGCTTCGCGTATGTTTGTGAGTATGTGTGCCACGTCCTGTGTGTCCACAGGCATATCTGAGTGGGGCTTTGAGACAGTGACTCTGCTTCCTGCGCTGCAAGCCGCTGACATCATCCACCAACCTGGGGCTCAGCACTGCCCCGGGGGCCCCATGTTTGGCAGCTCAGCTCCACTCAGCCACAAGGATGCTCCCTTTGTCCCTGCCAGGAGCCTTGCGCGGACACGCGGCTCAGCTGCTCTGGGGTCCTGCCGCCCCCTTGCTCCTCCACCTGATCCATTTGTGAGACTTTCAGGGGACTCCGGGTAATTATGCAGTAATTGAATTTAGGGAAACAGACCCTAAGGATAAGTCCTGGAGTACATTCCAGGCAGACTCCTGGCTTAATTTCTGTATCAGCCAGGAGGCCTGTCACATGTTTCCCAACAGCAGGGCACCCACCTCATCTTGTGAACCTACTTTTCGTGTGGCTCAGGATGGTGGCAATGTTGGCATACCTTCTTTTGTTCTCCGATTTGGTCTTCACATGTGCTGCATGCGTGGTAACACCAGGCACATAGGAAGAGCCTGCTAAATGTCTCCTGTGGTTATTATTTCTCTTAACCAGTTTCTGCAGTTTTCCAAATCTGGGTTGAGGCATGCTTGAAAGATGTTTCAGATATGTGCCCGTGTGTATGTGTGTGTGTCTAGGGCTGCCTCATGGGGACAGCTCTCACTTTTGCCCAGGTGAAGACCCTTTCCAATGTACCCTGCAGTTTACTATTGCCAATAACTGGCCCCAGAGCCTTTCAACCTGCGCCAGGTGTCGCCTAAACCCCCCTGGATTTCCTCCTTTTCCTGTTTCATCTGAGAAATTCTTCACTAATTCCATGGTATCTGGTTTCTCATTGTTTCTCTCTGCTTCAGACGCCTTCTCGAGGTGGGCTTTCAAAAGGTGTGTCTAATGCTCTGGGATTTCCAAAATGACACCAGCTCCACACTCACTCCCACCACCATCCTGGAAAACCTCTTAAGAGAGGTCGCTCGGGCTGTCAGAGGAGATAAGCACATGCCTGTCCCATAGTCAGAGAGTGGGCCTGGGTGGTCACCTCTGTCCTGCAGAGCAGCGGCCACCCTGGGAGAGGTGGGCCAGTGGGGTGAGGCTATAACACAAGGACGATGTGACAGTCACAAAATTAGGGTGAGCCAGCTACTCTTTGTTACATTATGTGCCATTAGGGCTCAAGGACACAGAAAAGGCAGGCCAGAGCAAGGAGGCCTGGGCCCAGCCAGAGCAACCCGAGGACCATGGTTCTTCGCTGAGCCTTGAGCAGAGGTGGGGTTATGAAATCATAGAAAGTTAGGGGTGGGGAGGAAAACCCAGAAGCAGAACCCCTCCTGTGGACAGCAGAAGTGAGCATCCTGGGGGCTGTTTTTTTCCTCCTTTGTTTACGGTGTTCCTGGGGCTCCCACCAGCACCACAGAGGGGAGAGAAAGGGCTGGAAGAATCAGGGAGTCTCGGCCAGCTGTGCTCCCCTCTGGCTTCCAGGCATCTTCCTACCGTCACCGCTCCTGGCATTGAAAATTATTTATGTTTGCAAATTGCTTTTGACTCACATGAGTTATTCCTCTTGTCTGCCAACAGGTCTGGGGATGGGAGCGATTGAGCTTGCAAGCTAAGGATCCAAGGGAGATGGATGAGGGGGCAGTGAAGTGGAAGTCATGAGCCTTGGGATTCAGCCCTGACTCTGCCGGCGCCGGCCATTATGTCCCCTGCCTGGGCTTTGGGTTGCTCCTCACCAGATGCCGTGTGAGCTCCCTGGGCCTTTGTGGCCCTGACATTTGCTGGGCCCATGTCACCCGAAGGGGTACTGCAGAGGGTGGCACTGGTTTCCTTGCTATTCCTTACCCTGTGCCAGGCCATCCCTGCTGCTGTGGAGTTCAAGACAGCCAAAGGTGCTGCCCAGCACTAGCCTAGCAGGAAGAACAAGCCAGGTGGCCAGGCATATTCTTTCCTTTGTCTTTTGCTTCATGCTGGTCCTTAGTGATGTTTTATTCCATAAATAAAGACAGATGTCTACAGAGGAAGCAGAAGGGTGGAAAGACTCTGGGGCTGGATTGGAAAGAAACAAACATGCCACATAGTCATCATTGCCCCTGACTGAGGCCCAAACAGGAGCACGCACGAGGGTGAATGAGCAGCCTGGGCTTCCAGAAGGGAAGGGCTGGCCCACTGCTGGCATACTTGGGCTCCTGAAAGCCCACAGAAAAGGCAGTCATAGAGTTTCTCCTCCAAGCCCCTCAAGCTACAGCTAGGGAGCTGAGCTCCCAAAAGACCAAAGCACATATCAAAGTGAATTAGTGTTTTCATGTAAGAGAGATCATTCCCTCTGTGCACGAGTGCCCAGGAATAGTGTTTACCAGTTTGCCTGCTATATGACTGCTTATATTGATAGGAGTGATGCCAACATAATTCAAAGTCCAGCGCTGTAGCGGTGAGCACATGGTCATGCACAGCTGGTGGAGTCCGGGCTGTGGTTTGGAATCTGACCTGAAGAGCTGACCCATGGGCCTGGCTGCCTCCAACCTAGTGACCACCAGTCGTGGACGAAGGCCTCACTGGGTCCAGTGGTTCTCCAAGGTGGAAAGAAACCTTCCAACCTCAAAGTTTTGAGTTGGCTCTGCCTGTCTTGGCAGAAGGATAGTATTTACCCAACGCTGGCCAAACCACAGTGAGTCTCAGCCCCTGGACTAGAGGGGTTTTGGGGTCCAGGTGCCCTTCTGTGGAAGGGGATTGATGGCTGGGCTAAAGGGGCCTGGAAGAGGAGCTTTCCTCCAACATCCTTGCTCTGGCAGCCCATCTTTCCCCTGCATCTGGAGATGAGACTCTAGGACTGAAACCCCACCTTGGGTAGATGTGGTACTACCAAGGTTATGTCTTCAAAGGGCTCTATGCTCATTGCCCTTTAATTCTTCATAGCAAAGAAGCACAAACCAGGGGATACATCTATGACAATGACTGGCTGTGGATTAAACTATGGTTTGTCTAAGTGGCTCTTGCTCTCTGGACAAATCAGCATTTTAGAGAGACCCACAAGAGATGAGACAGGACCAAAACAAAGGGAGGAGGCAGTAGTCAAGAGGAGAACAAAGCAAGCAGCCAGGCATGGCGGTGCATACCTGTCATCCCAGCACTCTAGGAGGCTGAGGTAGGAGCACTGCAAGTTTGAGCCTAGCTTGGGCTATTTATTGTTTTTGAGACACGGTCTCACTCTGTAATTCAGGCTGATGTTAAATTCACTATGTAGCCCAGGCTGGCCTCAAACTTATAGTGATCCTCCTGCCTCAGCCTCCTCAGTGCTAGGCTTACAGGTGGGCACCACCATGCCTGGCCTCAGCCTGGCCAATTTAGCAATATGGTGAGATCTTATCTCAAAATAAATAATAAAAGAAGGGCTGAGGATGTAGTTCAATACTGTGACCTTGAATTCCATCCTGTGATGAAGGAAGGAAGGAAGAAGAAGGAGGGAGGGAGGGAGAGAGAGAGGGAGAGAGAGAGAGAGAGAGAGAGAGAGAGAGAGAGAGAGAGAGAGAGAACATTGCACAGCAATTAACCACTAGGAAGAATGTATACAATGTGTTAATTATTGAAACTGTCCTACCAATTTGGTTTGAAACTATCTCATTGCTATTTGTTTCTCAATAAAATTATGGAAATAAAAAATTAAAAAAAAAAAAAAGAAAGAAGGAGCTAGCAGATCAAGGGGGCAGAGGGAAAGAAAGAGAAAGAAAGAAATATGAGACAGGGACAAGGGAGGAACTTGCTCCCAATAGAACCAGAGGGACAGAAGCAAATAACAGACCAAAATCATCGAGAAGGGGAAATACAAAGGCCAAACCATAGCTGGGAGAAACAGATTTTAAAAAAGAAAAACCAGAGGCCGGTGAGATAGCTCAGTGGTCTAAAGCACTTGTTTAGGCAAGCTTAGGCAAAGTGCAGGGACCACGACTGGATCCCGGCCTTCCTGCTGGAAGTGTGTAGCTGGGATCTGGCCTCAGCAAGCTTCAGAAGTCAGGAGCACAGGGACAGGCAGAGGCCCCGCCCCAGGGTGGAGGAGACGAAAGAGACAGGATGCTGATGTGGTTTGCAATGCTCTTAGAAAACAGAAATCAAAAAAAAAACAAAAAAACACTGAGGAATTGACAAAATTTGAGTACAGACTGCAGACTAGACAATACACTATAATGATAGGTAGACTGGCAGAGGTAAGCACTCTGATTCTGCTAACTGCTATGGGAAAGAGGAGGCCTTGTTCATAGGGACAGCTCTGTTCTACAGTACTGAGGGATAAAAAGGCTCAAGATGTCAAATTCACTCTCAGCTCAGAAAAAGAGGGAAAAAGTCTTAGAGAGAGAGAGAGAGAACAACGTGAATGTACTCAAATAGTGAAACCTGTTTAAGAATATTTGAAAGTGGGGGGCTGGGGAGATCACACAGTAGAACAAGCGCTTGCCTAAGTTCAACCCCCAGTACCGCCAAAAAAGAAAAAAAAAGAATATTTGAAAGTGGGTTGGGAAGATAGCTCAGCGGTCTAAGCACCTGCCTGGCAAGCACAAGGACCCAAGTTCAATCCCTGGTATTGCATGCTGTGCAGACTCCAGAACCCTAGACACACTATACCCACCACTGAAACCAGGTATGGCAGTGCATGCCTGTGATCCCAACACTGGGCAGGGGGCAGGGGACTGAGACAGGAGGATCACTACAGGTCTGAGCAGGAATCAGAGCTGTTTAGCTCCGACAAATAAATAAATATAAAAGAATATTTGGAAGCGATTTACTAATCACGAAACTTTTCTGTAAGGTGGTAAAAATGCTGGGCTGATACTGAAAGAGGTCCTTGGAACTGTTGGTCCTGAGCTGGGGAGGACATTAAGAGTCTCCAGCTGGGCAAAGCTGGGATCATGGACTGCCACGGGAGCGGGATCTAAAGGCTACACACCCATTTTCCTGTCTTCTATTTTATTTTATTTATTTTTGGGGGGGATGGAACTCAGGATCTTGCACTTGCCAAGCAGGCACTTAGGCCACTGAACTATCTCCTCAGTCTCATCTTCCTGTGCTTTACCCTGTAACTTCAGCACAAATGAGCAAGGGTCCATGAGGATGGGGTGGCAAGGGGCTGCTGTGCACCAGGAGGGTCCCCACGCCCTGCAACCCAGCCTGACCCCTCTCACCACACAGCTGAGCCCAGCTTCTCTCTGGGCCAGGGAGGAAGCAGGATGTGGCACAAAAACCAAGGATTAGCGAGCCAGGCAAACCTGGCGGTGCGTGCCAGCTGCTGTGCCCTAGCCAGCTCTGTTCCCGGGGCCCCAGTGCTCCCCTCTGTTGGCTCTCCCTTTCTGTTTAGTCTCCTAAATGCCGCCTCTTGAGAGACGTTGCCCCTGACCATTAGCCTAAAGTAGATTCCATGTTATTACCCTGCTTCCCTTCTTTGGAGCAGGTGTCCTTATCTGAAATTATTTTGTTTGCTCGCCTGCCTCCCTGGGAGAATGTAAACACGATGAGAGAGTATGTCCTTGTTGTCCTTGAAAGTCCTGCCCATCACGCTGTTCTCAGCAACTAGAACTTGACTGGGGCTCCAGAGCTATTTATGGAGGGAAAGAGGGAAGGGAAGGAGAGAAGGAAGAGGAGGAGGAGGAGGAAGGAAAACGAAAGGATATCCTGCTCCATTTGGCAGTAGGATGGAGGTGACAGTTCCTGGCCCAGGGACATTTATTCAGAAATGGGCAGAGAACTCCCAGGGCTGTGCGAGTCCAGGGGACGCAGGCAGGAGTAGGGATGAGGGCCAGCAAGCAAGGGCTGCAGCCTACAGGCCCCCCTCAGCCCTGTGCCCAGGCTGGGCCACAAATCGCACATTCTTGCTTGGTGAGTCTGTCATTATTAGTTTATCAGGAAAGGGCAGATTAGAAGGGGTGAGTGATTTTGTTGTGATGAGCCCAGGTGTAAGGCTACCTCCAGATGGTGGCGTGGGCCCCAGAAAATCTTAGTCATGCTCCTGGTGAAGATTCCAAAACCAAAGCACACCTGGGCCCCAACTCCCCCCTCTCCACGCTGACCGCATTCTCTGTTCCCATTCTGATCATTGTGATCATGGGTCTGAGAATTACGCCTCTCTGTTTTCTCCCTCTCCCTCCCCTAAAGGCAAGGGGACAAAGTCAACAAAAACCATCCACAAACTTTGAGGGCTAGTGGCATGACCAGAGATGGGATGAATGGCACCTGCCAGCCCTCAAGGTGGGTGCAGCTCACAGTGCCGGGCTATGTGTGACATTTTGGAAACCCTGAGCAGTCCCTATCTGGGCCTGACCTAGTCTTCCTGGGAAGTGGCATGGAGGGGGCGGGATGCAACATGCCAAGCTTGCTGAAGGGCACATCCCATCCCAAGTGGAATTGATTCCTTCCACAACCCAATAATGCCCCAGGGGGAAGAAATTCACAGAAGGTCATGTCGAGGCACTCAAAGAAAGACTGATGTCAGGCTTCACCCATGATGTGGTCAGAAGATCTAAATCCTCATAAGTGTGGCAGGGAAAGATATCCCTCACCAATTCACCTGATTGGATCTTGGCTCTCGGCATCGAGAGCCACATTAACACTGGAAGCACTGGTGAGATCTCCTGATCTGCTCCTACTGCCAGCCAGCTGGGCAGATATATGAAACAATGCCTTCGACTGGGCCCAGCGGGTCCCTCACAAGGAAGCCATCTCCTTGTGTGATCCGTGCCTGGTGTTTTTCAATGGGTTGCTGACAAAAGAAGAGAACAACCTGTGACCTAGTGTCCCAAATTCTTGTCCTCAAGAAAATAGCAGGCAACGAGTCAAACCTATGAGTACTGCTTTCCAGAGTGGGCCTTCCAGAAGTACCTCCGCTGGAGGTGTGGGTGGCTGGCTTTGGCTTCTCCTTGCTCTAACTTGGAGCTCACTTGCTAGTTCTCTCGGCCTCTGGAAGACCAGGGAGAAGAAGTTGTCTTTTCTTTTTTTTTTTTTTTTGGTGGAACTGAGGATTGAACTCAGGTCCTTGCACTTGCCAGGAAAGCACTTATTCCACTGAGCCATCTCCCTAGTCCCAAAAGTTGTCTTTTCTAAGAAGCATAGTGCAAGGAAGCCTGAGTCCCTCCCTGGTCCCCGTAGCCACAGAACTGCACAGAAATTAACTAGGGTGGAAAAGTGCCATGGTCCCCAGTTCAGCTCCCATGAGGGAAAAAAGCTCCCAACAAGTGACTAGGTAGTGTCCAGGATTCCAGAATGTTCTGAGGGAGCCCTGTCTTTCCTGTCTCCCCACCCAATAAACTTGTCTCCCGCTGGTGGGGTGGCCCTATTTTTACCATCTTCCCCTGTAGCGCCGCACAGTGTCCAGGAGACCTGGGAACGTGCAGATCAAATGAGTAAACATCTCAGTGAGCACTGTTGCTTCAGGAAAGAGCCGAATCCTAGGCCAGTTTTGGAGTCCATGCTCAATGCAGGCAGATGAGGGAGGCCAGTTAGGCAAGAGGCAAATCTGTTCTAGTCCTGGCTGACAGCTGTCTGTCTGGGGCCCAAGGTACATACACCTGGCCTTGGGGTAGCCTCCAGGAGAGGCTGCAGACCACTTGCCTGCTCAGTAGATTTGGCACCTCACTTCTTGTCCTACCTAGTCCCTGAATATTTTGTGGGGAGGGCGCTAGGGAAGAGGAGAGGAAGTGAGCATTTTGTGCATGCCACGCAAGCACTCTTCCAACAAGCTACACCCTAGCCCTAGTCTTCTGTGAAGTCTCTCCAAATCACCGGTTAATGAGAGGATACTCATTTCACTCCTAGTCCTTCTTGTTTCCATGACTGTTCCACTAATGCTCCAGTTGTGGCCATAACCCTGTAAACTGAGCTTCCAGCCCTATAAATCCACAGCCAAGCCAGCCATGGTGGCAAACGCCTGTATTCCCAGCACTGTAGGAAGCTGAGGCAGGAGGATCACAAGTTCAAGCCCAGCTGGGCAACCTAAGGATTTAGTAAGACCCTGTCTGGAAATTAAAAAATAAGAAAGGCTGGCAATGTCCCTCAATGCGAAGGCCCTGGGTTAATCTCAGCTACCAGGAAAAAGAAAAAAACTTCCAGAGCCAGAAGGCCTACTTGGCCAGGCAACTCCTACCTGTCCTGTGCTCTGGCCCTAGCCCCCGAAGACCTCTGCTAAGGCCCGGACTAGCACCCAGCACATACCCCTTGACAGTATTTCTCTGGTTGTGAGACTCATAGTGTGTGTGGCTTCTTGATGACCCTCCTCGTCACTTCGAAGGACTCCAGGAGGGCAGAAGCCAGGTCTCCTCCACTCACAATACCCTGCCAAGCCTGGGCACCAGGGAGGGTGCTCAGGAAGGCTGCTGGATGAGACAGTGGAGGGTGGGTGGAAGACCAGCTATAATAAGAGGGAGCAGAAGTCATGGGGTAGTGGCCCATTCTCAGTGGCACAGTTGTCTGGACTCTTCTTTGTGCTCGTGACACAGGGAACTTCTTTGAACCCTTAGGGCTGGGCCTCAGGAGATTTTCACAGCTGTGATGGCACACAGCTCCATGAGACACTGTGGCAGACATCAAACCTCTCCTCCCTCGACTTGTGTCATTTCCCCATTATCTTGCTGTGTAGACAAGATGAACAAAGTCTAGAGATACGGAGGTCCTACAAGGCTGGCCTTCCAACCCAGAGGGAGGCATGCTCCCTTTGGCTTCTTCCCTGGAAACTTGCAACCTCCTAGGAGGGAGAGCCCCAGGGTATTCGGGTCAACCTCTCCCTAAACAGCAGTTCCCCCCTGGATTTCACAAGACCTAGTGGCTCCAGGGAGTCCCTGGGGTCCAGCTGGCTCTTTCAGCCCAGGGCAGTCCCAGTTGTTGGTGGCTCCACTTTAATCACTTGGAGTCCAACTTCCCCAGCAACTTCCATCTAGTTGTGCCCTTGGGTGGGGTCCAAGCTCACCAGGTGGCTGTGGCAGATGTAGTGTTGGCAGAAGCGACCCTTGGCCCTCACCCTGCCATGGCCTGTTCCACTTGACCTGTAGCTTCACCCTAGGCTCCTACACAACTCCCCCAAGGACCTAGGGAGGGAGACCAGCCCCTGCCCAACATGGGGAGTTGGAGCAGTTGCCTTTCCTTGTATGTCTATTTCACCCACCCCCACCTTGTTTTTTATGACTTTCAACCCAGCCTAGGAGTAAGCCAGCAGCTTTTACCAGTTGTAGAGAGGCAGACACATAGACAGTTTGCCTTAGTGCCTCCTCCCTAGGTTAAGGGGAAGGGGAACCATAGGAGCAGGATGGATTAGAAGCAAGCAGCCTGGTCAAGGAGGATGTCATACATTACTGGACTGCCTGGGAGTGTTACCTCCTTCTCTGGCCCCCTAAAATCTAGATGTGTAATTGCAAGGGAGTGGGGCTATGAGAAGAAGTGCTCTGGGCCGCATCTTGGCCCTAATAATTCCCCAAGACTGAACCCACAGGTCTCAGCTGGGCACCCAGAATCATTCCGGTTCCAACAGAGCCCCAGAGAATGGCATCCTCCAGCTGGGCACCCCTGCCTGCTCTCCCTTGGCCCAATCCAGTGAAACCTGCTGGCATGTGGCCATTTCCCCTCCTTACCCTGGCTGTTCTGCAGATCAGCACTAAGCCCCAGCCCCCGACCTGGTGAAGACTGGTGGAGATCTGGAGCAGCCAACTCACCCTGGACCATCACCCGGAATCCCAGGCTGGGCAGCCTGCACTGTGGTCACTAGGCAGAGGTTGGGATTTGAGCAGCTGGGAACTTTATCTACTAGAGAGTTCCCACCAAAGGGGACTTCTGGCTGTATAGGGGACATGCTGCTTTTCTGTAGCTATTTGGAGACTTGTTCACGTTTGCAACATATGCTCTAGCGGGCTTCTCCGCCACTTGCCCACCCTCCCACTGCTACCTAGCAGCAAGAGCGGGGCATACAGGCTGCCCGCACCTATTTTACTCCTCCCCCTCCCAAAGTTGTCTGCGGGAGCCTCAGTTTTATGAAGCCACTTTGTGTGATGTGACCCCACGCAGCCTCCCACACCGTCTTCTAATGGTCTGCCACTAGATTCCAGACTCCGCACAAGGTGCCACCGCTTGTCAGCGCCTCCAGGGCGGCCGGTGCCTCTGCAGGTGCGGTGCGCATTGGGCAATTGCGCGGTCAAAGGCGGGTTTGGGAAGGGAAGGACCCACGGGATCGGCCCGGAGGCCCTGGACAACTCTACACAGCGCAGGCCAGCCAGGCGGCGGAGAAGCCTGGCTCACCCCACCCTGGGAGCGGGCCCGAGGCTTGGGAAATGCGCGAAGTGGTCAGACTGGTTTCCGGAGCCCGGCTCAAAATCCACGCTGGCTGGCAGGAGTCGGTGCGGGCTGCGCTGCGCGCGGACGGAGGAGGAAAACCCCCCGGGTGGGGGGTTATCCGACCCACGCCAGCGACCCCAGGGAGTTAGAGGATGGCTGGGGTTAAGGTTGTGGAAAGCCAGCTTTCGGGCGTGAAACAAGCCCAGCCGTCCCCACCCCCACCGCTCCTAGGCGTTGGCTGAGCGCATTTGGAGGAGGGAGCTTCCGGGGGCCCACGGACTTTCAACCCAGCCTTCTGGGGGGCCGGGGTGGGAAAGCGTCTGCGCTGCTCTAGCCCGGCAAGTGGCCTTACGCCAGTCGCTTAAGTTCCCACTTCCAGATTCAGTCTCCTCATCTACCGCATGTCTTGTAGCCAGACACTCCTGGGAGCCTAGGCAGACTCCGGGGCACGTGGAGAAGGGCACGAGGGGGCCATACCTGGGGGCTGTGCCCCCACTCCCATTGGCAGTCCTGAGGAAAACCCTGGCGTTCCCACCCCACAGCCAGGCCCGCCGGGGATTTGGAGCTGGGAAGATGGAATATTGGGGAGCTAATTCCCTATCAGGGAGAAGCTCGACGCTTGGCACTTGACGTGTAGGCTGGCAGGCGCTAGGCTCTTGGGTGTTTGGGACTAAGGGAAGGGGTGCCTCGCTCAGCCTCCACAGGACATAGCTCTGGAGTAGGAACCCCAGGGACGTCGAGGGTAGAGGCTGGGCAGGCTGGGGGCCGGGGTAACAGCCCTGCCATCCAGAAAATGGAATGTAGAATTTCACCGTCTGCGGGGCTGGCCGGCAGGGAGGGGGCTCCGGAGCAGCTTCCGCCGCGGGAAAGAATGGGGGGCACGAGGTTGGCACTATGGGGTGGGGCGGAGGGGCTCCAGGACAGGTAACACCTCCATGCCTATTAGGGAGAAGGACCCTGAGCTGGAGGTGTCCGGCAGCTTCCCTGACGCCGGGCAGGACCCCTTGGCTCAGAGGCGGCTGGGCGCGGGCGCGGGCGCGGGCGCAGCCGGGAGAGCCGGTGTGGACGACAGCCCCGCGGGGCACTGGGCGCCGGCCGCTGCCCGCGTACCCCACCTCGGCTGGGCGCGCCGCCCCTGGGAGGAGCGGGCTGGGGTGCGGGCCCCAGGGCCCCGGGCGGCCCCGCGGGGTGGGCTGTGGGGGCCCCGCCGGCCCGCGCGGCTTTGTCTGCGCAGCTCTGCTTTGGGAAGGCGCCAGCCGGGGTACAAGATGGCGGGGAAAGGGTGGGATCGCGGCACTCGCCACGCGGAGCCGCCGCCTCTGCCCGCGCCGCCGCGGGGGCGGTACGGGCGCCCCAGCCTCCCTCCGCCC
>NW_004524688.1:8643899-8685756 GCF_000260255.1 Octodon degus
GCAGCCCCGCTGCCTGCGCCCCGCCAGAGGCTCCCAGCCCGCCTGACCCTCGCGACGCGGGGGCGCGGGGTCCGCGGCGGGGGGCGAAGGCGGCGAGGGCCCGCTACTTAGCAGCGGAGGGAGACAGGGTGGGGGCGGCGGGGACGGTGCAGAAAGGGCGCCGCGGCGCCCTCCTCCACCCCACCCGCAGGCCTGGTGCCCGGCGAGGTCTCCTCGCGCGGGTGGGGAAATGCTAATGGGGTGTTGACTTTGGTGACCGCAAGCAACCCCACAGTCTGTGGAGATCACTGTTCCCCCCTCTGGCGCTGGGGAGGGGATGACAAGCTACGATGCTCCACAGAGAAAAAAGAAAAATTAATAAAAATAAATAAATAAAAGGCTGTGTGCTTGCCCCACGACTGAACGACCGAGGCCCGGAACTCCGCCGAGAAGATCCGGGTGGATCCTCGGCGCCATAAACCGCAGCCTTGTCGGCAGCTCAGCAGGTGCGGAGCGCCCACCCTTCTCTCCCTGAAGCCTCTTGGACCCCCGCTCCGGCCCCGCTGAGAGCTGCCGAAGCCCAGGAGGTGCCCGCCGCTCCCCGGCACCCCCGCAAATCACCCTTTTCCGGACGCCAAGGGGAACCCAGGGCTCAGGGAGGGGCGCACGGGGCAAGCTGGGGACCTGGACGAGGGCGCGGGCTCAGGATAGGACGGGGGCTACCCGGGAGGAGAAGCAGGAAAATTGCCCCGGGAGCTGCGGGGCTGAGGTGCTGAGGAATAAACGAAAAGTGAGAACAGAGGTTCCGTGGGTGGGGTTAGGCGCAGAAGTTGGGACTACTAGGCACAGCCGCCTGGATCTGTGCCCTCCTTCTCCCCCAGCCCCAGGGACCTAGGCTCCGAGCTGCCCCCGAGGCTGGGAAGAGGTGTGTCTGCAGAGTTGGGGCTTTATTTTTCCCTATCTGCAAGTCACCCCTCCGGCCAGCCTCGCTCTTCTAGCTATCTCACCAACAGTAACTGGAAAACTCAAATTCCAGGAATAAGGGCAGGGGCCAGGGACCTGGAGCCAACAGGTCAGGGAATGGAGTTTCCAGGTTTGGGAGCAGCTTCAGCTGCTGGGGTGTAAGAGTAGAGAAGGACTCCCTTAAGGATCACCTCATGGTTCTGGGAGAAGTCCTAATTACATCTGAGGTTCCGCATCTCCCTCCCCAACTGGGCAAAGCAGTCCATGTACCTAAACATATAGAAACTTGGGGATGGGACTATATTATGAACGACCTCGTTAAGTGGGTATGGACAGACGTGGGGCAGGAGAGGGCTGTGTGCTCCCGCTCCGAGAGGCTGTACCCGGGGTAGGAACGGGTTTCCACGGTTTAAAGACCTCTTCCAGGACAGAAGTCTGGCCCTGGACGCAAACCCACGGGGGCAACCCCTCGTCCCTGAGAGCACCCGTAGTTCCTTCTAAAGAGGGAGACTGCTTTCTGCTCGGCAAAACACCGAGACAGCAAATCTCAGCCAAGGTCAGGGAGGGATGTGTGCCGGCACCGAAGGATGCTGCGGCCACAGCGCTTCCTTCCGCAGAAACAGCGAGGAGGAGAAGGAGGAGGTGGCCCGAGCTAACTCGAACCAGCCGACAGTGTCCTTCGCACCCTCTTTCCTCGGCAGTGCCTGCTTCTGCCACCTTTCCTCGGAAGGGACCAGGTTGAGGAATTTCAGATTTGGAGGGAAGAGAGGTAGGGCGGGAGAGGATGACCGAGACCGGAGGAGGTCACGCGGGTCATCGTGTCCCCTCCCCTTTAGTGGGTCCTTCGGGATGACCCCCAGCTGCGCCTTGTTCCAGGTTCAGGCTGCCCAGTAGGGGGCATCGCTGGGCGCTTCCAGAAGGCTGCAGCCTAGAGGCGATCTCGGTCACAGGCGAAGTCCCCAGGGCGCCAGAGCGCCCATTGTCTTAACTGTCACCTTTGGGTCCCCGCGGGACAGAAGCGGATCCTCGAAGGGATGGCTCCTGTCCCCAAAGTGTAGCTAAGAGAACACTAGCCCGCCTCGGGAGGGGCCAGCTAGACACCTGTGCGTGCGTGTGCGCGCGTGCGCGCGCCTCTGTGCGTGGGGGATGGGGCAATGCGCCCCTGGATCCGCGGTGGGTTTTCTGCGGGAGTTGGCTGTGATTGGGAGTCTCCTCTCCAGGGGAATAGCGACATAGCGATGCCATCTCCATCCGCCGGTTCCTGTCCTGCGAGTGGGCCAGGCACCGGCCACCTGACCTTCCTCCCGCAACCATCGCTCCACTGAATTCTGCCTGGAAACCAAGAACGGCTCTTCTAGTGCATTTTTCATCCTGCACACAGGGTTTCTTTTTTCTCAACAACTGGCAGGTTTTTAAAGTAACCTTTAAATGAGACATCGATTTATCATTATCATGATTGCATTCAGAGATCCAGCCCGAAGGGACACCTTGGGAGATGCTAATTTAGTAGTACCTAGGGCTGCTGTGGCTCAGCACATCCTTAGCCCCGCGAGCGAATTTCTTCAGCAGCTAATTGCTCTGATTATGGGTGGGGGGTGCGGTTCTGGAGGGTGGGTGCTTGGACTGTTCCCAGAGCCCCGTGCGTGCGTGCGTGCGTGCTTGCGTGGACCTGATGCAGCGGCTAGTGCGGCGAGCGCGAGCACACACACACACACACACACACACACACACACACACACACACACACACAGAGTTCTCCCGCATCCGGGCCTTCCCGCTCCTCAGCGTTGCTCGCTGAGTTTGAGGAGGGGTTGTGGGATGGGAGTGTGCACATCGGGAGCGAGGACCGGCCTAGTGGCCAAGGGAAAATTTCTAAGGGGAGGGGAAGGGACGACCTCGGGAAGAGAAATTGGGGAAAGAGTGTAGGCAAAAAGGGGGGACAGGCGGCGAAGGGGCAAGAGGCGGTGTCGCCAGGGGAAAAAGAAAGGGAGGGGGCGGGGAGCGGGAGGGGAGCGGGCGGGGGCTGCTGGCTCCTTTCCACTCGTGAGAGCCGTTGCCGAGAGACGCGCGGGCCAATGAGCGAGCACCAGCTCAGCCCGGCGCCTGCCGTGTGTCCTTATATGGTGCGGCCGCTCGGCGGGCGCTCGCGCACATCGCCATATAAGGGCAGGAACCTAAATACAGGCTATACCTTGTTCTCAGCTTCGGGCCGCGGCCCTAGCGATCGATGAGCGCGCCGCCGAGCGGCTGTGGCGCGCTGGCCCCGGGAGCCGGCTAGGAGGGGGCCGCGGCGGCCACTACGCCCGGCCAGATGTGGCTGGCTCAGTGGCGCCTGACCAGCTGTGGCGCTCAGGAGGTGCTACCCGCCAGGCTCCCCCTCCTTTTCTCTTGCTCTCCCCCAACCCCCCGCGCGCTCGTCGTTTCCGAGGTGCAAATGCAAATGAACCCGGATTGAAATCTAATTGCTTTTGTTTAAAAAAATGTGAGCGAATGTGTGTTAGGTTTTGGCTGAAGGCCTGTGATCCAAAGAAATCAAGTCCAAAGCCTAAGGGGGAGGAGACTGGTTTCTGATTTGTGGGTTCTGGGCCCCTCCAGGTGTCTTCCTAGGCCGTTTGACTAGCTGTCATCTGAGACCTAGAGCCCCATTTCCCCACCCTTTGGCACCAGGCCTGGCCCGGGTTTCAGGTCGGGGCACAAAGGGTGGATGCTGCGTGTGGAGCCGGGTGAGGACAGGAGTAAGGGCGAGAAGCCGCACAGGCTCTGGGCCAAGGGGCACAAACACGAGCCGGTCAGGCTACGGAGGGAGAGGTGAGGGATGTTTCAATCACATCACTCTTCCCTTGGCGTTGCTCGCCCTACTTCCTGACAGTCTCCCCCTGGTGACGGGCTTGGCCCGGTTGCACCCAGCTCCAAGATTGGATTGCCTGGGCAAGACGAGCCGCTGGGGGAGGAGGAGGGGTCAAGGAGGAGGTCTTTGCCAAAAAGGCAGTTGGCCCAGGTGGGACATCTGGACATTCCTACAGCTTTCCTGAAGACCCCATTGCCCTGTCTCCAGCAGGGTAGCCCACCTACTGACTTTCTCCCTCCCTACCTCTGGTTGGTGCCTCTGCCCACCTGAAGAGGAGTTTGGGCCACACTAGAAGAAAGATCTGGACAATGGGAATGGCCCTCAGCCGGGATGTCCTGGTACTGTGTTTCAGTGGAGAGGACTTTGGCAGGGACCCATGCTATGCTGGCCAGGTTCTCCATCCACTGCAGACAAAGTGACTTCTTACAGGGAAATGCTGCTGTACATCCCGAAATAGCCGCCCAGCAGATAAAGTGCAGGCTGAGACCTTTCCCTGCTTCTCGTGGTCATTGGCAGCAAGCATCAAGACTCTCGCAGACTGAGCTCACCTGTCCCCACTGGATGGCCCTGGAGAAGCCTGTGTACCTGGACCAGTGAGCTTGCAGATGCTGGCAGGCAGAGCACTATTTTCCAATGCATACTGTGGCCCCTCAGGTGTCCCTTTGCAAAGGTGCAATGCGCATTGCATCAGTGACAACATTGCCTTGGCTCCTCCACGCCTAGCGATGCCGCTAAGATAGCCTCGCCCTCCACGGAGGCCATTTCCAGTAGCATGATGCCACCTATAGAGTGTACCTGGAATTAGTCTGAGCTGCAGCTGTGCTGCCAGCAGTGTGGAGCTGGGAGGATCATGCTGTGGATTGCCAGACTTTGGGTTAGGTCTAGAGAGATAGTCTCATCTTCTGGGCTCTTTTCTGACTCTTTCTCCTGCTGTTGGAGTCCTCAGGCCAGATGTTTGATAGCTTCAGGTGTGGTGTCCCTGAGGAAACTGAGGCCATTACCTGGTACTGAAGAGACCTGAATCCTCTGCTCTTTCTGGGAGTCCTGTTTCCTACAATCACAAACCACAGCGTTCTGTGTGTTGTCCTAGGTACTTGAATCAGTGGTCAGCAGTCAAAGGTCAAAAAGTTTTGGGGGGTATTGGGAATCAAACTCAGGACCTCATGCTTGCAAGGCTACACTATGCTGCTGAGCCATATTCCCTGTCCCCAGTATTTTCTTAAAAGTTCTTGGGGAAAAGAGGTCTGGACTGCTACTACAACTGCCCGAATGGCAAAACTGCCATCCCTACTCTGTGCATCAGCTGCAGGGACCCTACAGAGAGAGGGCTCCTAAAACGACCTGCTCCAAATGCTTGCTTCACTGCAAAAATGGATCAGAAGGAAGAGGGACCTAGCCAAGACACCTCAGTAGGCTGGGACAGAGAAAGCCTAGGACAGAAGATGCTGGATGTCTTAGCAACACCTTGGGCATAGGCACCTGGTCCACACCAGGGCGTGCTACCCTGACACGTCTATTTGAGTCCAGTCCTAAAGCATAATACATCCATTAGCAAATTACCTGACTCTCTGAGCCTCTTTTTTCATTTGTATTATTTTACTTTTTGAGACACCGTCTCACTATGTAGTTCAATCTAGCTTTGAGTTTACTATGTAGCCCAGGCTGACCTCGAACTTGTGGGATAGTGCTGCCTCTGCCTCCTGAGTGCCAGCATCAAAGATGTGAACTGACACCACCACCACACTGGGATGACTTTATTTTTATGCTGTTAATAAGCCTCTCTCTAAGGAGAAATATAGTAGAGTCCAAGAGGCACCTAGCCCAGGACAAAGCACTGAAGAGATCTGAATCCTCTGCTCCTGGGACAAAGCAGCCCTCAGTGGGTCACCTCTGACTCTTGCACCAGGTGGGGTGCCAGGTGCTGGGAATACCAAAAGCCACAAAACACTGTGACCACTCATGCCAGGCACTCAGCAATCCCCAGTGGACTCTGCTGGGGACTGGATAGTGGATATCGCCTTTAGCCTCCTTCCTGTCACACAGAATTCCTTCTTCATCCTTCAGGTCTCCACCCTTTGCAGCAGTCCAGGGCCCTAAAGTCCTCCACACACAGTTGCTCACTTCCAGGAGCATCCTCAGAGACACAGTGTCACAGTCCATAAACTTTCCTTTCAGGGAGAGGGATACTTGGCCAGAAATGCTGCCACCATTGCCACTGCATTGCGCTAGGACACTGAGCCAAGCACCCACTTCCTCGTCTTGGAAAGATGGCAAGTGTTCTGTGCAGGCAGTGTGGTGCCCTGTGCTCTTTGGATCCCAGGTACAGATCTGTGACAGATGTCTGACAGGGAGGAGAACCGGACCAATCAGGAGGCAGAACACTGATTTCCTAGAGATCTTTTGATGCAAGCACCAAGCTATTTCCCTGATTCCCTTGAGCTCCTGTCCCACAATGAAGAGGGGCTGCCGGTCTTCACAGTGGCAGCTGGGGGACATTTAGGTGCACCTGCAATGTTCTGAGGGACTTGAGGAACAGCAGTAGAGAAAGTGGTTTTGTCTTGTTGCTCCATGTCTCTTTCTGGACATTAACTTTTGTGTCATCCCCTCTCTCCCTTAAACTTGCTGTCCCTCACTCCGGGGACTAAGATGCCTCTGATTTCTGCTCTCCCCTGGACTGTGTCAAGCACCCCACAAACACACTTCTGGATTCTCCTTCAAGAATTTGCTTTTAAAAAGTTTCCAGCTCCTTAGAGCAAAGTATGCCAAGCGCACTGCTCCTCACTGGGGAGCTGCTGCAGAAACTGAGGCCACGCGGATTCGTGCTGCCAACCTTCCTGCATCCCAGTGGTACAGCATTAGCACCTCTTCCATGGGCTGTGCAGCATTCTCTTTGGGCTGAGTACCAGTTGGCTCTGGTTCTGGGACAAGTGAAGCAGTTGTTCCAGCCCTCCCAGATGTGACCCCCCCCCAATCAGGAAAGGGCTGACCCCTGTCTCTGGGCTTGGGATGAAGGTGGTAGGACAGTTTCTGGTGGTCACCGGGGCTGCCAAGCCGGCTATTGGAAACAAAGGTTGACTAGAAACTTTCAGGTAGAGCTGAGGAGTTCCTGTGCAGAATTGGCAATGCCCTGCAGGACTCCCTTTTGCTACTTTTCCTGCTGTTCTTCCTCTGGTCTTTCACACTTCAAAAGGGAGAAATTGAGGCTCAAATCTAGGACTAAATCCCAACTCTGAAGGTTTCTGACTATGAAACATTGGGGACCAGCTAGAGTCTTTGCTTAGGTATTGCAGGTGCCCTTTCCGAAGGAGGGACACACACACACACACACACACACACACACACACACACACACACACAGAGTGGGGGAACTGGCTGCTGCAGAAGCGAGAGTATCTCTGGATCAGAAGAGGTAAAAAAGTCACAATGGAAACTGTATCCAAAATGCAGAATAAACGCAGTAGTCTGCACTCTCCAAAGACTCTCTCTGCATCACACAGGTTTTCTTCTTCTTCTCCTTCTCCTTCTCCTTCTCCTTCTTCTTCTTCTTCTTCTTCTTTTTTTTTTGGTATCAGGAATCAAACTCACAACCTGGTGCTTGCCAGGCAGGCACTGTGCCACTGAGCTATATCCCCAGCACTCCTTTTCTGTACTCTCTTCCTTCTTTCCCCCAAAAGATAGTCCTGTAGGTGGGACTGAGATCCTCCCAACTGCTCATCTCATCTGGCAGGTTGCTCCACCCTGAAGCAATTCCTTTTTCAGTTTCCAACTGAACCCTGATTTTAAAAGGAACTTAAGAATTATACTGGACTTCTTGGTTGTATGCTAGAGCTCCATAATCAAACACAAAACTTGCATCTTTGTTGTCTGCAGAGGACCCAAGAAAGCAGCTCTTCTTTTGCCCCCTCCCGCTATTTATCGCCTTAGAGGAGATGCTGGTTTTGGGGAGAACGAGTTCGGCAGCAAAAACTCCCCGGAGCCCAGAATCCACTGAGAGTGGCTTCAGGATTGCAATTTTGCTCCAAATTGATTTGCCATATTTATTTGTGGATTTCTCCTTCCCACTCCTCTTCATATTAAGAAAGATCAAGAAGATTTTTAATATATAAAAGATGTTTCCTCCCATAATGACCCCATCACCACCCACACACTCTTTTATGCTACTTTGAATCCAACGACTTTTGTTGCTCCAGTGGGCGAAGGGATCATTCCAGAACAAAAAAGTGCTCTGCCTCCAACTCTCCAAAGGGTGGGATCAGAGCTCTAGAAGGTCCATACTCAGGTCCATTTAGCTGATCACCGGACACTGCCTTGATCTATTTGGATAGACTTCGGGTCTACCCTTCCCCACCTGGCCAAATTCATAGTCACTTCCACTACTCCCAAATGGAATTCCTGTTAGCCTGTTAGTCCGGGACTCCGGAACCTCCCACCATAAATGGGATGAAGGACTCAGTGTTTGTGCACACTTCCACAGTCCTTAAGCTCTTCATTGGTTTGGCCAAAAAGTAGCTAAGATCTAAGGCTGAAAGCAGAAAAATTAAAAAAACTCAGCAAAAGCACATTTCCGCTGCTCTAAACTTGATTTTCTCTGTGGTCCTGGTCAAAAACCACATAGCCTCTACAAAACTAGCTTTTTCTGCCTTAAGCCTCAGTTTTCAGGATCTCAAGGATGTGCCCAAGAAAAGAAAATCAATTTTGCTTCTGATTGCTGTTATTCTAGATAAGCCATTATTATGCAAATGAATACACTGGGCTCTCAGGGTGCATTAGAACAGCGCTAGCAGCGGAGCAGGACAGCCCCAGATGTTTGCATAATTACTTCTGCCCCAACTTAGAGAGTGCAGTGCAAAATGTCAAGGGAGGAAGTTGTGCGAATACATACAGTACCATGGTCCCCGAATTTGATTTCCTACAGAAAAGCGAAGAAGGCAACCCTAGCCTCCCTTGCCGATGGAAAAGGTGTCCCAGGGTTCCCCGTCAGGTCGTGCGGGTGCCAAGCGGCATTCTGTACCCACTCTCGGGGGCTGAGCCACTCCGCAGCTGCCTGCTACTGGACAAAGCAGAGTTCTCGCCCGGGAAGTTAGGCGCTTGCGTATGGACCCGGCCACCGCGGACTACTAGCTTTTCCGCAGCCTCGGAACCTGCAGCGCGGCTGCTGGGCGTGAGTGGAACCTTGGCAAAGCGGCCGGGGGAGCCTCAATGCCTGCCCCGCCGGGTGTGTCACCGACGGGGTTCCCCTCGCAGGCAGCGCCTGGGGGCGCCCTACGAAACCCTTCCTGGACGGTACAGCTAGCTGGCCACCCAATGCAGGATACCGAGTCTTTGTCAAGGCCACTAAAGTCAAGTGGCCCTGTTCCGTCCGTCGCAGTTTTCTCCGTCTACTCGCACCCACTTATGCTGGCGTCCCGCTTTGGGTTTGGCCTCTCAGGCTGGGGGCCCACGAGTAGTAGATCCCTCTGCCCCTACCACGTTTGCCTCCGCCAACTGTGCTCCCTAGAATGACCAGGAAGCCTTCCGTACTTCCTTTTTTTCTGCCCTCTAAAAGGGAAGAGTGAATTTTGGCTTCCAGTGTGCACCAACTTTGGGGACAAAAGATCCAGCTGGAACTAACCCGAGGTCTCCGGCGTCCCGGCAAAAAAAAAAAAAAAAAAAAAAAAAATCACAATTCCTTCCGCTTGGGGGCGGGGTAGGAAGCGAGAAGGAACGTGACACGCAGACTAGTTGGAGACATCCTGGGAGCTTTCCCGAGGCTGGGGATAGCTTGTTTGTCGTCCAGGACTGCGGTGACCAGCGTCACCGGGGAGCCCCGGGAGTCGGGCGACCTCGCTGAGCGCAGCCTCTAGTCCCACCACGCCTGGCCTCTTCTCGGCCACCCTTGTTGTGCGTTTTCCTAGAGGAGGGTGGGTGCTCCCTGCCTGCCCGATGGACAGGTCACCGTGGGACGGGCGCCTGCACTGGCCGGGCCACGGGATTTGCCAGATCAGTCCTCTGTCAATGTACAGAGACTCCCGTCAGATTCTTCACCAGGGCCCCGGCCAGATTGGACCGTCGGGGCCTGCACCGAGGTAGGAGCTACACGGTGTCAGGCGTGGAGAGGAGGCTTCTGATAGCGCCTCTGCCGGGGTTGGACTCCAAGGCAATGACCTAGGTCACCCACTTGTCCCGGGCCGCTCTCGCCACATCCCGCCTCCCTCGCATTTTCTCCCCCAGGGCAGCGTCGCTTTTGCCTCTTCGGAGCTCTTTCTCGCAAGCCGCGGGGGCTGTGTCCAGAGTCACCCGGATCCCCACCCCTTTTCCAGGACTGGGCGAAGGCAGGCCGCTCTCCCACCCCCCTCCGAGCCATCTAAGCCTGTGCCACCAGGACGCCTTCAGACGTCAGGATCCGGCTTTTTCAACCAACACCAGGAGGCCTTCCCGCGAAGTATTGGGGAGGGGGCCCGCCCCATGGTGCGCATGCGTGCCGAGCCTGGCGCTGTGCGCGTGCTCCTCCCGCGTGCACCCGCCGCGCGCCGGGCCTCTCTCCCAGCGCGGCTGCGCGCCAGGTTCTTAGCAAACCCACCTGGCCCAAACCTATGGAGACGAAGACCCTAGGGTCAGGCTGAAGCTGTGCCAGAGAGGCACACAGTCAGATTCCTGTGGAAAGCAAGTTCCTTCATTGAGTAGTAGGGTCAGTCTAGACAGACATGGGTTCCCCAGAGAAAGTCATCCAAACCAAAACCGCTGGGTCCAATTAAACTGACCTGATCCCAGAACACCAATAGCAGCACTAATCACAGTAATAATTTAATGAGCATTTGCTTGTGACTGCCAATGTGAAAGTACGTACATGGTATCTCACTTACCCCCCTCCTGTGGACCCTGTTTGGGAAAGATGCTGATTCTCCATTTTTTAATATACTGTTGGGAGCTGAAGTTCAGAGACAATATCTTATGCAAGGAGACAGGACTAGCAAGTGGTTTGAACCCAAGCAGCTGGCCCCAGAGCCTACAGGTTTAGCCACTGTACTCTACCAGAGGACAAGCAAAGATTTCTATCCACAAGAAGCCTTCGGCTGGGTTGATGGGGTTCCCAGATCGCTCCCTGTTTCCTTTTGTTCTAGCCTGTCTTTTTGTCAGAAGGCTCTGCTCAGAGGCCCTGCTGTGCCCATCCCAGAAGGTTGACCTTTTTTTTTTTTTTTTTTCAACTTGAATTCTTTCCTCAAGCCCCAGAGGATCTGAGGTTTCAGGAGGGCCAGAGTTCCTATTACTAGAGCCCTGATGTTAGAGTTTCTTGGGCAGAACCCCTGCTGTATGCACTCTTTTCCCCCAAAGTTCACCTCATTTTATAGATGAGAAAGGCCCCATAGGGCAGTAGAGTTGATCTTTCTTGGTTGTGACTCACATGGGATAGGGCAGGTGCTAGCCCCACAGTGACTGCTCAGTAGAGGCTGCTTAACTGGGGGAGGGGTATTTTCTTCCCTAGATGGGCAGGGAGGGGACTTGATCTTATTCCTGTGGCTTAAGGGGGCAGCAGTCAAAGATTATGTAGCTTCTAGTGTGTATTGGCCCACGAAAGACTACCTAAAGGGCTCCTTCTCATTTTATCCTCCTGTGCTGCCCTGCTCCAGCAAAAAGGACCTGAATGTCCACTAGGGAGGAGAAAGTAGGGCAGGAAAGCAGGGTCTTTCTTGCTGTAGGAAAAACTAGAGGTGGTGCCCTCAGCCAGGAAGCTGGGTAGTCTGTACAGACCAGACCTCTTCTGACCCTTCTCCAGGATGCGGGTCACTCTTACAGCATCCCACACCAGACTGGTAATTCTTGAAGGCAGGTACTCAGTTTGGGCTTGGGCATCAGGGAGGCCATCTGGACACTCCCTGCTGCCTCTGGGCTGCTGGATGCTAGCCACAGGCCACTGCTGTGACACAAGTGGCCAGGACCCACTGGGCCATGCCTCAGAGTCATCTGAGTTAATTCACAGCCTCTCTCCCACCACCAGAGGCAATTGGTTGGGTACCAAAGCTGCCTGAGTTTGCAGCCAAGAACAGGCAGGTCCGATGATGCCCTTCAAGACACGAAGTTGAAATGCTCCCAAAGAACTAGCTGAGGCCGGGCCTCAGCCTTGAGCAAGAGGACATGCTGGGGCTTGCTGATCTGGCCTCGACCCGGCAGGCAGTGAGCACCTGGCCCGGGCCTGTCTGCCTGCCTCCCGGACCACACCAGCCTTAGGCTTTTCTCCAGGAGAACTTGTAGGTCAGTTAGTGGGCGGCAGGCATAGGGAGCCCTAAGAGGGCCTCAGACCCCAAGTGGCCCTAGCACTTCTAGGAGGCAGGGTCAACAGGCCAGTCTGGGCTCGGAATCATCACAGCACCAGCACCCCAGGCAGGCTCCCAGGAGCTGGTTGGAGGACTTTTGTCCTGAGGCTGGGTGGTCAGGTCACCAAAACCACTGAGGAATAAGGCAAGAGCCTGGGGATTCCGGAAGCAGGTGTCCCCAGGCCAGCGAGGGCCTGAATTTCCATAAACAAAGAAACTAGGCAACTCTTCTTGGGAGGGGGAGAAGCTGTTAAGAGAATCACTGACAATTTCCTTCATAAAAATCCGATGTAAGAGCATTTGATTTCCACTTTCACTCCCTCCTGCCCCCCCAACAGTCTCCAAAGACACTCAAATTGTAGCCATATGGGGCTAAAGTAATAGGAAAGGGTTACCTTATTTACTGCAGAGGCTGCGCACTTGAACCTGGTAGCCATAGTTTCCCACTGACCTCGGGGAAGTGGGATTGATAGCACCGAGTCTTGGAGTGTTGTCCTTTTTTTTTTTTTAAATAATTTTTATTTATTTATGTGTGTGTGTGTGTGTGTGTGTGTGTGTGTGGTCAGCTCAGCCCACCAGGGGGTGGGGCTGGCTGGCATGTGGTGCTGGGGGATTGAACCTCGGTCACTGTGCTTTGCTAAGCTTGTTCTAAGTAGGTGCTTTAGACCACTGAGTCATCTCACCAGCCCTGGAGTGTTGTCCTTTGTAACTTTATTTATTCCTGGGTGATGCACATAGTGGGGAAAAGCAATTATCTAACTTGGAAGGAGGAAAGCCATTGCGCAGTGGAAAGAAGTGGTGAGAATGGAATCGGTTGGAGAAGGGGGTATCCAGTTAGAGAGCTGGGAGCAGGAATCTTTCTTCTGGTGTTTCCTGGGACAGCTCTACCAGCTGAGTGGCCCAAAATGACCTGTCCAGAGTCCGCCAGAAGGACTGCCCCACCTCAAGCATACTAGCGCCCTCTCTGGGCACAAAGGGCCATCCTCTGCCGCCCATCAAAGCAGACCTCACCTCAGAGGTGTAGGAGAAGTGGGTTTCATTTCCTAGAGGGGAGGACTGTCTCCCTTTGTAGCAGAGTGAAGCTGCCCAGCGACACTTTTTTCACACTTTCTGTAACTTTACTCCTCCCGCACTGTCCTCCTGCTACCCATGGGACAGCGGGGGATAGTGACATGGAACAAGGGTGACCCACTCCACCTTACCAGGGTTGTTTTCTTCCACAGGGCTGAGAACTTCTATAACCAACCTGAGCTAGCCTCCAAGTGGTGTCTCCTTTTTCCTCTTAATCCAATCGCACTTTTGCCCAAAACTCGGCAGGAATCCCCGACGTTTGTAAACTCAGGCACCTCCTAAGTGCTATTTCTGTTTGGAGCAAGCTATTTGGAAAGAATCGTATCCAGCATGAAGACCGGCAGGAAAACAGGGTGAGGATGAAGAAACAAATCAAATACCCTTGCAGAGGAGGGAGCCATGCCTGGTAACGCCTGGGGCTTTCTTCTCTTCCCAGGAGTTGCAGAGGTACTTAGGCAAAGAAAGAAAAATGAGACCGAAGGGGAAGGCTACAAGAGAAAGGGAGAGAAAAGAGGAGGACAGGGCGGGAGGAGTAAAGCTAGTGTTCTTTTTTTTTTTTTTTTTTTTCCTATCCTGAAACTGAAACCATCCACCGACCTCTGAGCACCGCGTGCAAGACCCAGTTGGTAACGCAGCAGAGCTCAGGACTGGATTGCAGAAAATGCTCGCAGAAGGGGAACCGCTGCTTTTCCCGGGTGCAGGAGAGCTTCCCAGAGGTGGGGGAGGCCGGCAGGCCAGGGGGGGTCTAGTCCGCCGCTGCTCAGACAAGCTCCCTCTCTGCTGTTCTAGGCAGCCCTACAGTCGGCGAAGAACGGTGGACAGAGCTAGCCGAGCATCGGGGTGGGCTGCAGTGGTCGCCCACAGCGGGCAGCAGATTCCAAGACGGGGCAGGTGGGGCGAACAGAGCGACCTGGGCCCAGGGTTTAGGGTGGGCTTTCTCTGGGCGGGGAAACCAGACACTTACAGGCGGCTGAGGCTGACTTTATTTTTACTGCCCAAACTGTTGGAAAGTATTTAAGCTTAAACAGAAACAGCTGTATCGCCGGCACCGGCCGACGAAACTATTTGTTACCGGGAATGACTTTTTATGATTAAGGACACAGCCATCGGCGGCCTCTGGAAGGCGGCGGGCACGGGTCACCGGGGCGTTCTGGGAGTCCAAGGCGCGCTGTTCGTTTAGTCAGGACGGCTGGAGAGGTGGGACTGTAGGTCAGTGCTCACCTTACAAAATCTAGGAGCCAGGCCACCAACTGGAACCCGTGTTTCCAGGGGAGAGAGGACTTCGAGGGAGGGCGTACTCAGCGCCGCCTTGCCCCGTGGCCGAGGACCGCGCTGTACCCGTCCCGCACCTTGCTGTGGCCCGGAGGCTAGTTTACGGCTCCGGGGTTCCCACCCTTGCAGCCAAACTCCTTGGATTGCTTCTTCTCTACCTACCTATCATTCCTGTCCCCTTCCTTTCTCCCAGTCCATTCCATCCCATCTCTGCCTCGGGGAAACAGCTTCCTGTCAAGTTTGTCATCGGTGTTTTAACTAAATCGTGGATTCCAGGGAGGGGGCGTTTTCATTTGGAGCTTGAGTTGTAAGAGAAAAGGGTGCGGGGTCTCTGGGCCCAGACTGCGGCTGCCGTCCTCGCCGCTGTCCTTGCCACCAGTTGCGGAGAACTGAGAAGGAGGTGTGCGAGCGCACACGTGGGTGTGCAGAACCTACAGATCTACAGTCCCGCCCTTGCCCCTTTTCTGAAGCCCGCCAACTTCGCTTGCGACACCCTCTAGCCAAACCCGCAGTGGACCCCGCACCGCCCCCTAACTTCCGCACCGTCGTTTCTCGCCGAGTGTCTGCTGCGCACACCGGGAACGGTCACGGACAGGAAGTGCTCGCGGGGCAGTCACCGGGTTCTAGAGGAAGCCGCCGCGCCCCCTAACTCGCACCCCAACATTGGCCAAGCTCCAGGCTCTGCTCTGATGGTCATCCATGCCCTTAACACATCCAAGCCTGACAGGGGCAGGCGGGGTTGGCAATGCCAGAGGCTTGGGCCCGGCGGGCACTGGCATCGCGGGCTGGGGGCAGGGACAGGTGACTCCGGGGGTTTGGGACAGTCAGGGGACAGAATGGGGAGTGGGACGTCTCTGCAGGTTCCCAGTCACGGGAGGGCTTGGGCGGCAGCAGCTGGCCTCCACCCGGACCGTGCTGGGCTTCCGGGCTGGGAGAGCGCTCCGGCCAGCCCGGCTCACTGGGCCCGCAGGGTGGGCGAGGGCAGCGCAGCGCGACCAGAGATCGAGGAGCAGGCACATTGATTTGTTAGTGAGCCGGGCCTGGGGACGGCGGGGGGGGGGGCGTTGCCATGGAGACCGGGGGTCGGGTGTGATGTAAGGTGGGGGTAAAGGGTCGGCAGCGAAGAGAGGCTGGGGGCGCAGCTCGGGGTGTCGGGGTTCAGGCGCGGTCTGCGGCGCCCCAGCACCTGTGCATTGTGTATTGTGCGGTGCGGACGGCGGGGGAGGGGCCGGCGCGAGTCCCAGGCGGTGGGGGTAGGGCGGGCCGGGGTCTGCCGAGGGGCGGGGCCTGGCTGACACCGCCGCGGGGATCCCAGCTAGAGCAGTAGGGTCGTGGAGCACCGGAGGGACAACTAGGCAGCGGGGGAGGGGGGCCCGAGCGAGGACACAGGGTAGCCTGTCCCCCTAGCAGCCCCACAGACTGACAGAGGCAGGACCCGCCTTCTTTTGGCGTCACTTCCGCCGGCGGCCCCCTCCTCCGCGCGCCGGGTCTCTGGAGTCGCAACGGACTCCGCCCCGTGGCAATTGGAACGCGGGTCACGTAGCAACGCGGGGGAGAAAGGGAGAGGGGCGTGGCCTGGATTTTATCCAATCAACGTGCAGGGTTCAGGCCTCGGCCGCTCGGCTTTAGCAACGTCGTTAGCAACACGTGGGGCGGGAGGAAGCGCCGGGCGGGGGAGGAGAGAGCCGAGCACAGCGACGCGGGCGGGGGGCCGGGGAGCGAGCGCGCGCGGGGAGGGGAGAAGAACTGACGTCAGCGGGAGAGTATTATGGTCTGTCGTGCGCTGGCTGCTGCTTTTCTGCTCCTGGAAGCGGCCAAGGGGGGAAGCGGCGAGTCAATATGGAGCTTTCAGCGGTGGGGGAGCGGGTGTTCGCGGCCGAAGCCCTCCTGAAGCGGCGCATACGGAAAGTAGGTGCTCCGGGTCTCCGGCTTCGGCGCGGCCGGGCCCTCCCCTCCGGCCCGGGTTCCCTCCCCCTGCTGCAGCCAGCTTCCCTTCCCCCAGGTCCCAGCAGCGGCCGCGGCCGTGGCGGCGGCGGCGGCTCTGAGCCCCAGCGTTCTCCTTAGACTTGCAGCGATGCACAGATTGCATGGGTGGGGGGCGGGGTGGGAGATGAATGCCGGTGCATGCACTTTGTGCAGCGTTTCTTGCAGGGGTGATGCAGCAGGCTCGTGTCTTTGGCGGTGGGGTTTCAGGCATTCATTTGGTGCATGCATTTTTCACATGTATTTCTTGTGTCCTCGTCATGCATTCCTCCCTATGCACGCACACACACACATTTCTCCCTTTGCATCTGCAGGGACGCATGGAATACCTCGTGAAATGGAAGGGCTGGTCACAGAAGTAAGTAGGTTATATACAATTGTCAACCCTAGACTATTATTGGGAAGGTTTCTTTATTTTCTTATTCCCCCTTTGCGTTGAAATACAATACACGGTACTGAGAAAAGTTACACACACGCTCACACTCTCCACTCTCCCTGCACCAGCACTAACGCCCACTTCTTCCTGATTTCCTCTAGATACAGCACATGGGAGCCAGAGGAAAACATCCTGGATGCTCGCTTGCTTGCAGCCTTTGAAGAAAGGTACAGACCTTTCTGAGCCCCAGCAGTTCATTTGGAAAGATGAGGGGTAGATTGCATCCTATCTGGACTGGAAATCCACCTGGTTACTTTACCCACACCCCCTTCTCCCTCTCTCCTTTTTCCAGGGAACGAGAGATGGAGCTCTATGGGCCCAAAAAACGAGGACCCAAACCCAAAACCTTCCTCCTCAAGGTAGGTTGACTGTGTGCAATGTGAACTGCAATATCATGAAGTCACGTAGTGCAAAGTGCCCACCAGGGCTTGTGACCAAGGGGGTGTCCATATGTGTTGCCTATGTGTAATCTAGGAGTCCCCTGACAACAGGTCACCAAGGCAATGGTACCTGAGAGTGTCTGGGAGGAGGGGCTCAGCTTCACTAGAATGCCTTTGTGCCCCCAATTCCAGCCATCCCAAATGGATGTATAATGGCATACAAGTGGGCTGGCTGCAAATGGCTGCTTCTGGACAAGCTCTCTCCCCTTCCCCCAAACTGCTACCATTAAGCCCCACCTCCCCACCCTGTAGAACTTCCCAGGCATCAGAAGGTGGGGCCTGGAGGTCAAGGATGGAGGAGGGACAGACACTGCTTCTTCCTAATGGAGTTTTTTCTTTGCAGGCCCAGGCTAAGGCAAAGGCCAAAACCTATGAGTTCAGAAGTGACTCAGCCAGAGGCATCAGGATTCCCTACCCAGGCCGCTCACCTCAGGATCTGGCTTCCACTTCCCGAGCCCGAGAGGGCCTTCGGAACATGGGTCTGTCCCCACCAGGGAGCAGCAGCAGCACCAGTAGCACCTGTCGGCCAGAGCCTTCTCGGGACCGGGACAGAGATCGGGATCGAGAGCGGGAAAGAGAGCGAGAGAGGGAGCGAGAACGAGAAAGAGAAAGGGGTGCCAGCCGTGTGGACGATAAGCCCAGCTCGCCAGGGGACAGCTCCAAGAAGCGAGGCCCCAAACCCCGGAAGGAGCTCCTGGATCCCTCACAGAGGCCCTTGGGAGAGCCCAGCGATGGCCTCGGAGATTACCTCAAAGGCAGGAAGCTGGATGACATCCCTTCCGGAACAGGAAAATTCCCAGCTGGCCACAGTGTGATCCAGCTGGCCAGAAGGCAGGACTCGGACCTGGTGCAGTGTGGTGTGACCAGCCCTAGCTCAGCTGAGGCCACAAGCAAGCTGGCTGTGGACACTTTCCCAGCCAGGGTCATAAAGCACAGGGCCGCCTTCTTGGAGGCCAAAGGCCAGGGTGCCCTTGACCCTGGTGGCCCCAGGGTCCGGCATGGCTCAGGCACCCCAGGCTCTGTGGGGAGCCTCTACCGGGACATGGGGGCCCAGGGGGGAAGGCCCTCCCTCATCGCCAGAATCCCAGTGGCCAGAATCCTGGGGGACCCAGAGGAGGAATCCTGGAGCCCCTCTCTGACTAACCTGGAGAAGGTGGTGGTCACTGATGTGACCTCAAACTTTTTAACGGTCACCATTAAGGAAAGTAACACGGACCAAGGTTTTTTTAAAGAGAAAAGATGAATTTCTGGGTGGGTGAGCCCAGGACAAGAACAGGCGAGAGTGAGCGCAAACTTGGCATAGTGCTTTTTATTTCTGGGTGGGATGTGGCCTCTGGCTTGTCCTGTCCCTAACTTCACACCTGTCAGCCTTTTTCATTCTTCATTCTTCTCTTTCACTTTTGTTTGGAAATTTATCTCTAGATTTATATTTTCTATTAGATGTAAATATGTTATTTAAGAAAAATATCTAAATATATATATTTCAACTCTTGAAGTTGTTTTATTTGAATAAGAAGAGAGAGAAAGTGGCTTAGTGGGATCAGATAGGCTGAGTTGGGACTGGAGAGGGACCTGTAGTCCCTGGGGACCTGGGCACTGGGTTTCTGAGGGTGTCTGGAGGGACTCAGCCTGCCCACCACAACCCTCCTTCCTTCTCCACATTCCCAATGCCAGACTCCTGGCACCGGGTTTTCTCTCTCTTCCTATTGGCTAGTTAGGCCAACAAAAGGTTGGCTCCCCAATCAGAAAAAGGGGGTGGGGTGGGGTCAGTCTGCTTTTTTTTTCTTTTTCTTTTCTTTTCTTTTTCTTTCTTTTTTTTTTTTTTGATTATGAAGTCTATTAAGGGAAAAATATTAACTTGAATAACTTCTTCCTGTGTGACTTTGAAGGTAAAAAGTCGCGGGTGGGTGGGGAGCCGTTTCCCCCAGGACCACACCAGAAAATGCACTTTACGGGAGGTGTGTGTGCTGTACACGCGGATCGTGTGTATGTCTTGTGGATGAAATCTCCCTGGTCCCTCAGTTCCTTTCCTTACTCCATGGAGAGAAAAGAAATCCAGCGAATCTGTTTACATTCCCGAAATGCCAGGATAAATTAGGAGGATTGCGTGTCAGTGCCCAGAGCTCCAGACAGTTGTTTTATAAGAAAAGTGTTCGGGTGAACTTTTCCTTTGCGCGTCCTCTAGCTTCGCCAGGAGAGGAGACGGTGGCCCCACCGCCCAGGAAGACTTGGACAGCTTCCCACCTTCGGGGAGGGCGGGCCCCCACTCGGAGGGACGTATGTCTGCCAGGCCGTCCTGCCCTGCGGGACGGGTGGCGGGCGCGCCGGGAGAGAGCTGTGCACCCGGCAGCTAGGAGGCCCGGGCCGGGGTCGCCGTCCACCGGCCTGCCAGCCCGAGACTCACTGCCCAGGGGCTGTAGCTGCGCAAGGGGAAGGAGATGAGAGGCGGGGTTTTCACCCAAGAATGCGCATCCGAACTTCTGCTTTTTCCTGCCCCCCTTCCTTAAAAGCAAAAGCTGTAATTTATAGGCCTTTTCGATTCGCGGAGTGTTCTCTCTGTGAACTCGACATTCAAACCCCGCCGAGGGGGAGGAGACGCTGGAGTTGGGGTGCTGGCTGCCGAGGCGGGGGAGGTGATGCACAGCGCCCTGCCCGCCACGCCCCCGCCCGGTAGACTCCGCTCCGCACCGCGCCAGAGCTGCGCACCCTTCACCGACCTAAAAGCACAAATCGGTTCCCTTACCCGACCCTGTCCCTTCCAGCTTGGTTTCTGCAGCCTCTCCGCCCTCCTCACCCTTAAAGGGCCAGCAAAGAACTAACTTCCAGGGCTTGTCAAGGGAGGAGTGTGGGGCTCTGCGAGCTGGGCGAAACTCAGACTTGGGCGAGCAAGGCTGGGTGCCCGGCTGCCCTGGGGGAGATTCGCGCTGGGGGGCCAGAAGGGTTCTGGTGGTCCTCCGCACGACTGGTTCCCCACCTTCAGTTTTTCAGCCTCTCTCCCCTCCAGACTTTCTAGCCTTTAAAGAGAGAGGAAAAAAGAAAAGTGGTGTGCTACATGATTTTGAATATCAAGTTGCACCAAGGGAGAAGCCCCTGGAATGGGGATTTTTATCTGCTCACATTTGTAAAACTGGTATTTTAGACTTTGTATAAAGAAGCACCGTTGACCGAGTGTGTCTGTTTAAATGTCGACTCTATTTTCAGATGAACCGGAGCATAAGGGGCAAGTCTGTAAGCGAGTGGACGGTGGTGGCTCGGGGACACGTGGTTTACCTAGCTGCCCCCTCCTCTTCTGTCCTTCCTTGCTTCCACCTCCCAGCTGCCAGGGCTGACTTCGCCCCTTCCCTCCGGCCTTACCCCGGCCAACGTGGTTCTGCACCGACGCTCCGCGTCCTGTTGTCTGTTCGTGGCCGTCATGTGTGTCCCCCAAGCTTTTGAGACGCTGACCTCGGGGTGGGTGGGCAGGAGCCGGGGCCACGTGGCTGGGAGTCTGCAATCGCTCGAGATGTGTGTCTGTTGGGTGTATTTAATTTTCAGATTTGTACAAATCTCGAATTGATCTCCGCCTCAGCTCAAGAGTGAAGCTTTGGTACCTATCTTCTACGGTCGTGAATGTCTGTATCCAATACCGCTTTTTACGTGTTTAAATATATACTTTGTAAATAGATACGCGTCTTGGTTTTATTCTTTATTCCTATTTTTCCTTGAACATGGGGAAGAGGCTGCTTGTGTGGGAGGGCAGAACCGACCTGTGCCTCCCCTCTCATTACCCCAACGCAGCCCCACCTTCGCACCCTTTCTCCCTAGATGCTACTGATTCCCCGAAAAAGTCCTCCTCTAACAGCAGGGGGAAGAGGTGGGCTTGGGAAGGGCCAGGGAAAGGATCCCTTTAGCCCCCCCACTCGCTGCCCCGCCCCCGGGCGGTGGCTTTCCACTCCTACCACCTGCATTTCTTTGGGACCCTGGGAGATCTGGGGACCCTGGGAAGATGCACCAGTCCTCGGTATTCCCTTTTCCTCCGGCGGGCTCCCCCTCCCCCCACGACCCATCCCAGGGCAGGACCTCGAGGATCTCCAAGGCCAGGAACTTCTGTGGTTTGCTGTATTGCTTTTCCTGTCCTGGTCCTCAACGCTGTCAAGGTACCCCTGCCCCAGACCCACCCAGACTCACCAGCGATCCCCGAAATAGAGAGACTCTCGCCTATTGATTGAGGAATTGAATTCGAGTATATTGCTAGGCAACTGCCTGCTCCGAGCCGGCGCGGAGCGCGCTGATGTGATTAGTGAACCCGGCGCTTCCGTGTTGTAGTCCTGCGCGCTCTCACAAGTCCCCACAGCCTCTCTGCCCCTGGTCTGCTTGGATGGCAGATACCCCACTGCTGGGCAAGGGACAGTCCAGGGCGGTAGAGCGAGGATGCTGGTGGACCGTGTTCTCGGCCCCTGCGGGCAACAGACTTGGCAGCAGTGGGGGTGGGGTCTCGAGGCTCGTATCACAGAGCTACCCTGGATTCTCAAAGAGGTCGTTGGGTAGCATCCAATCCCACATCCATGGTTCCCTGCAACCATTACCCCTCCAAGAAAACACTGGCTGAGGATATCTGCTGAAACCGAGGGAAGGGGTGAGGCCGTTGCTTCGCCTGCCCCAGGCGGTGCAGTCCTCGGCCTCGCCCTTGCCCTTGTCCCTGCCCTCCCCACTTCCCCTCAGTGCTGGGGTTTGGGCTCGAAGGTCCTGCGTTGCAGGGCGCGCCCACACCTGAAGCCGTAGAGCCGGCCGCGGGGCTCTAGCACCCATCCGACGTGAGCAGCCTGCACGTGGACGCCCAGCAGAACGCCAAGATCTGCGCCTGAGAGGCTACCTTGCCTCTCCTAGGCTGTGACCTCTGCAGGGCGGTGGGCGTCAGGGCCCCAGGAAGGCTTTTGGGTGGCCGGATCCCAGTGTCGCGGCATCAGTGACCCCGCTGCCGCCGCGCCGGGCCAGGCTTTTTTTCGTGCCTTTCTCCTAGGTGTGGAGTGCGCTTAGGGAGTTGAGGGCGCCAACTGCCCCTTTCTGGGCTCACTGGCCACGACCCATCTTGGCTTTGACCAGGAGTTCCCCCGGGACGATTTCTGTCTCGCAAGCATGTTCCCATGAGGGAAACAGAGCCCGCGTGCGTCGTCTTCGGCCCTGACTGGTCTCCTGCATCCCGAGGACAGGGCCACGTAGTGTAGTCACCACCAGTACAGAGCCTGCACCACTCGGAGCGGGTCGAACCGAGTCTTTATGGCTCTCCGCATAGTGTCGAATCGGGCCCGTTTTCTGTTCCGCTGATGTTCACAGTGCACAGGTCCTGGTCCAGGCTCTGTGTTGTGCATGGGAGAGATGTCCCTGTGGGCACCTCTCATTTCACCCGAAATGCCTTTGAGTTCTAGGGGTACCTCAGTCCTGGCTAGAGTTTGGAGTGCCTGCTCGTTGCCATTCAGCGTGGAAGGTGGCCCAGGAACCCCGGAGTCTGACAGTGGCGATCAAGGCTGTGGTCGGCAGGCCGGGGTTTCCTGCTGGGATCTTAGACATCCAGGAGGGATACTGGGAGCCGCTCGCAGCCACCGGGGATCAGGCGATACAAGCGCGTCGCGTAGCTGACTGCCTAGAACTGCGGGTGGGGGTGTCCCTGCGCGTCGGAGGTGCAGGAGGCCCGAACTCAGTGGGACGCGCGCGCCCTCTAGGGGCAGCGGATTCTGTCTCCTCGCCCTCGCCCCCGCCCCCACACGCACCCCCACTTCTCCTCCAGGCGTGTGCCTCTCTGGCCCCGACCCGAGCACAGCAAACCTCAAGCCCGTCCACCCAAAGACACTGCTGGATGCTTGGTCCACGGACAACCATCTGCAGCCGCGATAGGAGAGGGAAGGAAGGAGGTGTCCAGCCGCTTGATCTCTGTTCTCCGGAGGCCCTGGGGTTGGTTGGAGTGGCCTGAGGCCTGGACGTAGGGCAGGGCCTTTGGGCAGGGTCGGGCCCCTTGCAGCCTTGTCCATTCTTCTGAGAAGGCGGTGGATTAGGCGATCAGATCAGCAGCGCAGAAACTAACAAAGGCCTCTGTGGGCCAGGGTCCTGCTCCGTCTGGCGACTCCCTGTAGAAATGGGCTCTCATGAAAGCCGGACTCGACATCGTGGTCAGTCTGCTCCTTTCTGACTGTCTGCAACCGTTTTCTGCTCTTTTGAGAGCAAAAGCTAGAGGACAGGGCCTCTGGGGTCGCCCCTGCTCACCTTTGCCAAAATAAAATAGAGCCTCAGAAAGCAACAAAAGAAACGTCTTTCTGGAGCCTAGAGCTGGCTGCGTTCCTATCTGCAGAGCGGACCCCCTCCTGGAAGGAGACATTCAGGCCCACGCCTCAACCAGCCTCCCAGCCAGGGGTGGCCAGCGTCCAGACCCAAGTTCTTTCTTCAAAGAAAGCTGGGTTGTCCCTGGAGGCTGATTTTATGAATAAATTCATGTGGAGGGTAACACAAAGCTTAAGCGGGGGTGGGGTGGGGAAGGTTATATAATACGCAAATCATCTTTTTAGTATGAACCATGGGTTTGGAGATCCAGTGGCTGCAGACTAAGGATTCTTGTGTTGTATAGTGATTCCCTAGAATTTCGTAGTGCTCTCTGTCCTTTCAGGGTCACACATGCACCAGGGAGATCAACAACCGCACGCTATCTTTGAATGCCCTTAATTTTTAATGTACTTCTGGGGATAGTCTCAAAGTGAATTATATTGCAGTGGCCCTGACCTGTACATACCAGATGTCAGGGGCACCCCTTCATACACAGAGCCCTGCATGACAACCCAAACTTCATTGTGGACCACTGTATACACTCAAGCCCCACCTCTTGCTCCCCAAGACATCTTCTCCTGTACCGTGTGTGAAAGTGGATTTTTCCTGACTCAGCTACTCAGTCCACATCTTAGGCATTTTTTCCCCAAGGGCAACATGAAGTCTTTGTCCCCAGGCATCACTCACAACATACACCAGGCTGAAAGGTTTACAAAAATATTTATTGGTATACTAAGAGTTAACCAAAAGAACAAATCTTTTTTTCTTCAAAATAAATAAACATAAGTTTATAAAAACCCTCATAACCTATGCTAATGTTAGTTTTCTGAAAATACTAGAAAACCTCAAAACTACTAGATGCACTTGGGTAAAAATCTGGTCATCTAGGAGGCACCTTTTGCCTGCTCTGAGCCCCCCTCCCCCAAACCTCTATAGGCTTCCTGGGGGAAGGCATTTCCTTGACCTGGCTGGGCTCCATCAAAAAAGGGGGGGTGGGGTGAGGAGAGAAGCTGCAGTCCTGTCAAGAGCAAAAATCTGAAGTTTTCCCAGGGTAGTAACATACCCAAGCTTGCTCTCTGCTTAAGAAAGCAAACAAACAGGAATAGTTTAAAGCAGTTGGAAGTGGCATACACGAATGATTTGGCTTTAATTAAAAAGCACAAATCAAGCCAGTGATTGGCACTGGTTCAAAGCTCTGGTTCTCCCCCAAGTTTTCTAGATAAAACCTCAGGCCTGGCTTGCTCTCTAGTCAGGCCAGTATTTGGAGTGTACCCCAAGTGTGGAACACTCTTTTTGGTACCAAAAACACATACAGAAATCAGCCAAACCAGGGAAGAGGTCAGGCTAGCCACTTCTTTCCACCCAACACAGAAGCAAAAAAGGTTAACACACCCACTCCAGACACAAGCACCATGGTACAGTTTACCCAGGACCCTCAGGAATAAAAGAACAAGGAGTCTTAGAGGTGTGGCTAATGCCTGGGCTACACACATGAATAGCAGCAAATAAAAATACAAACAGGACTTTTATTTATTGGTAAACATAAGATGGCTAACTTAGCATCTCCCGCAAGGCTCCTGCACCAGCGCACACATTCTCAGCATGAACTGCTGGGGTCCCAGCACCAGACACACACAACACAGCACAAAGGCAAAGGGGCTAGGAGCCAGGTGTTCGCGGATTCAAACTTTGGGATTGATGTAGCTGGTAGAAAGGCACCAAATTGGGGTTTGGAGGCTTGGCAGCTGGGGACAAAGCTGGTCAGCCAAGACACCCCACCTCTTCAACAGGTCAGGGACCCCACAGAGGGCTTCTAAGGTTGCACAGGGCCTGGTGGGAAAGAAGCTGTTGACACCACAGGGAGGGTGGTGGCAAGGGGGGCTGAACACAGCACAGCACTGTCCTTCCCATTGCCCTAACCTGGAGGCTAAGTCTGGGCGCCCCTCAGGGTAGTCATGGATGCGGGCTGTCCCCCAAGGCACACTGTTGAGGTCAATTTGGCTACACAAAGGCCTTCTCTTCCTGTATGGTGAGGGGGTGAGGTATAGGGAAACCCTGTAGTCTGGGAGGTCTCCGGAAACCAGACTCTCTCTCGGTTGGGGCTGGTTTTAGAAAAGGCAGAAACTCCCCAAAAGGCACCCAGTTCACAATCCTCCATTTGTGGGGTGACCAAGGGAAGTAGATCCAGAGACCTTTCATCCTCCCCCCCTTTTTTGGCATCACATTTATTGACTGGACTGGCTGCCACCTTCTGGTCACCTCTGCCCCCAACTCTTGGGACACATGCAGTCACCTTGGCATGGGGCAGGGAGAAGGTGGTTGAAAAAGAACTTGGAGGCCCAGGGATAGAGCTCAGCAGCATAGCGTCTGCCTGGCAAGCACCAGGTTGTAAGTCTGATTGCTTGATTAAAAAAAAAAAAAAAAAAAAAAAGACTTGAAATCTTGAAGATTCCCCAGGAGAGTGAACAGGGGGGCCCCAAAGCCAAGACTCCTTGGCTGTGGAACCTCAAAAGATGTGCAGGCATTTCTCAGCTCTCAGCTGGGAGGGAGCAGAAATGGAACCCCCAAAAGTGGGGGAGATTGTCAAGGAAAGCAGCCCCCAGCAACTGCCTCTTCACTGGGGTGTCATGGTGGGCTGTAGCAAACGCCTGCGCTCTGGTTCTCTAGCGGCTGAGGAGGGCAGCTTTGGGCACCGCAGGAGTTAGGCTGGTCACTTGTCACCAGAAGGCAAATCCTAGCTTGTGGAGAGGCTCACATGCCAAGGCCCATTCCATACCCAAGCTCAATTTCCTGCCTTTCCACCCCAAGTACAGGGCTTCAGCCCCAGAACTTGCATTCCAGGGAGCCAAGGGTCACTTCCCACTGGGGTGCAGGTTGGCAGGAAGGGGGCAGCTGGGACCCTTAGTCCTCCTC
Organism: Octodon degus; assembly: GCF_000260255.1. NCBI lineage: Eukaryota > Metazoa > Chordata > Mammalia > Rodentia > Octodontidae > Octodon > Octodon degus. Next base: position 8,670,387 of record NW_004524688.1, read on the forward strand.
CTGAACCTGGAGACCCCTGGAGTGCACCAGAGGGGCTGGACTTTCTCAGGCAAGCACCTGGATGTTGGAGATGTTACTCTGAACCAGAGCCAGGTGACCTGCACACTGGACCTGTCCTTTTACATTAAGGCCCACCAGGCACCAGGGCCCCAAACTCACCTTCAGAGGTCCAGGCACCACTCTGAAGGAGGGCCTGGCCTGCCTCACTCCACCTTCTAGAGAATGGCGCCAGGAAGAGGGGACACGAGTCCCCCAATCCCGCTTTTTCTCCCTGCATGTTGGGGAAGCAGCTATGTGAGAAGCCTCTCTGACCCTGCCTCTGATCTCACGAGACCAGGCTGGAGGCTCCGGCTGAGTTGGGGGCTTGAGGCACGGACCACCCAGAGGTTCTGAAGAGACGTGGGTTGAGGTGGGGGCCTGGAGAGGTAGGGCAGTGGGGAAGTCAGGCCCCAGCAAGGCAAGCAGACAGTGTGTTACCAAGTCCCAGCACAAGGCGGAATGAGGACAATTCTGCCTGCCTGTGAAGGAGACCTCACTCCTCAGCCACAGGCCCTCACGAAGGCTGTGCTATGTATGGGTCACCCGCCAGAGCAAAACCAAACAGGAAGGCAGGCAGACCTGAGTGGCTGGGGGCCACAGGCCAGGGTGACAGAGGTTTCAGTAATGTCTCAGGCTGAAGAAGCCCACGCTAGTTGGGGACTCTTTCACAGTGACTGTGATGAGGTTGGCTGTGACGTCAGTGACAAAGACATGCTCAATGAGGCTTCGAGTGGGCTTCCAGTCCTGGCTGGTCTGGACAGAAACAGACAGGCTTTGCCCAGCCCCTGGCAGCGAAGATGAATCAGGGTCTGAGTCTGAAGTGCTGTTCTCCTCACCTGTGCTCATCTCAGAGAGGGCGGCTGCCTTGCGGGTTTCCCCTGTGGCTGTGTGGCCCTCCTGCCCGCTGGAGGCTGTGCCACCCTTGGCGTTCTCCCTCTTGCCAGAAGGGGTGGGCATAGCCACCGCCCTGGAGACCAGCTTCTCACCTTTGCCCATGTCTATGGGTGCACAGGCCCCGCCTGCCCCAGTGGAGCCACTTCCGGTCCCCTTTCCTGTGGTTGGGGTGGTGGCAGGGGCAGCCTTGGTGGCTGGGGCATGGCGGGCAAGCAAGCCCACCCCAGGCATGCCGTTCTTGACACTCTGTAAGTCCAAGACTTGCAGGCTCAGCTCTTGGGTGGGTGCTAGCTGGGAACCTGGGCACCCAGTGGTGACCTTGCCACTGCTGTGGGCATGGGAAGCCCCCCCTGTGCCACCCCCTTTCTGCTCAGCAGCTCCGCCGCTCCCAGGAACCTTTGAAACTTTGCTTCCTGGGGGGCTCATCCCCAGCTCCCCCTTCTGCGTCCTCACCTTCAGGTCCAGCCCAAGGCCACACTTGCCAGTGGTCTGGGCCTTGAGCGCCAGTCTACTGGTGGCCTGGGCCTGGCCCTGACTCATGCGGTTCATGTAGTGCACAATGGAGCTCTGCCAGCTGATGCCGCCACGGCTGGGGCTGCCTGCCATGCCTTTCATCAGGCTGGCCAGGTTCTCTGGGGTGGCCATGGCACCAGGGCCACTGCAGGTCTCCTTGGTATGGGCCTTCAGGGCTGCCAGGCCTGCCACAGGGGCACTGAGTGGGGGGGGCAGCTTGCCGGCCGGGACCCCCAGGTCCTTGCGAGCAGTCTTCAGCACCTTGGCCAGGCTCACGGGTCTGCGGGCCGCCTTCTGCTCAGGCGGCAGGGGCTTGCGTCCTCGCTTCTTGCGGATGGGATCCTTCAGCTCGGGCTTGGCCACCAGGATCTGGGCTTTCTTTTGAGGCACTGGGTGGGTCTCTCGGCCTCGGGGGCCCCTCTTGGCTTCTAAGTCACTGTCATCCTCTTCGTCTGAGGAGGAGGAGGAAGATGTAGAGGAAGAGGAGGAACTGCTGGATTTGGATTTGGAGGGAGCATCGGATTCCTAGAAAGACAAGGGTGGAAACTTCTTATCTCCGCTGCCTGGTGCCAGGCTTTCCCCATGAGCACCAGGTACCTTGTAGCCAGCAGCTGCTGGGGCTTCCAGGCCAGGGAGGCAGCCAGAGGGCAGCAACTACCCACTACACTGATTCTGAAGGGACTTAACAGTTTTTTAAAAGTTATTGTGGGGGGCTGGGGAGATGGCTCAGTGGAATAAGCGCTTCCCTGGCAAGCGCAAAGGCCTGAGTTCAATCCCTGGTTCTGCCAAAAAAAAAGTTATTGTGAAATGCAAAATTAAGACTAGGAAAAAAAAAATGGGGTGTTTGCAAAAAGTCATCATAGGGGCTAGGGAGATGGCTTGGTGGAATGAGCGCTTCCCTAGCAAGTGCAAGAGTCTCAGTTCAATCCCTGGTTCCACCAAAAAAAAAAAAAAAAAAAAAGTCATCATAGCGAGGTGAGAGCACACCCAACACTCCACACTCTGGAGCACACACATTTAAGGCAATTAGAGAAGGGCGAGAGTCACATGTCTCACCTGGCCCTGAGCTGAATAAAGCAGACCACAGGGCCGCCTTGTGGGAACCAGCATAGAACCTGCTTCCCCTCCCTGCTGACCCCTCAGAGCCTTCCAGCACATAATGCTTCTCTTCTAGGTGTCAGCCCAAGTGGTAAATAACTGTGTTTTCCTGCTTCTTGGTCTCCATGCTGAATGGTTACAAGGCTGAGTTTGGGAGATAGAGCCAACGCTCAGCCACCAAAAGCAGAGCTATCTGGTCAGACCTAGAGGCCTCTGCCTTTTTGACCGGCACTGGTCTTGTTACCCACAGAAATCTTTTTCGTATCAGTGGGACTTCTGAGGTCTGCACTAAAGAGGAAGATACCAAAAGGAAGATGGAGTGGACAGCTTTGAAGACAAGTGAAATCAGGACAGACCAGCCAACGTGATTCTATGCAGGGAAACTTAAGGATGGATGGTCTTTGGAAGTAGCTGCAGCAGCATGTGCAGCTTACCATGTGCCAAGACACAAGGGCAGTTCCTCAGAACCCAGGACACGCACAAGACCGAGGCCAGAACCCCTTTTTCCACTGTCTGTGATCTGTTATGGGGCTGAGATGACAGGACACTGGCCACAGATACCAGCACAGCACCACCATTCTCAGTTCCCGAGCCCCCCGCCCTGCAACGACAGGCCACTGGATTTATGGTACACTCAGTAAGGTGCTGGAGTGGCCCAACATCCTGGTGGCACTGTTTGTCCTGCAGGCTCACATCTATGCAGCCAATCTGAGCCCATAGGGTACATGCATGCTTTCTGCCTCAACCCCCTAGTACCAGAGACTGAACCCAGGACCCTCACAATGACCCCAAACCCTTTATTTATTTATTTATTTATTTATTTATTTGCGGAACCAGGGATTAAACTCAGGCCCTTGTGCTTGCCAGGCAAGTGCTTATTCTACTGAGCCATCTCCCTGGCTCCCTAGTTTTTATTTTGAGACAAGATCCTGTTAAGTCCCCAATATGCCCAGGCTGGCTTCAAACACTTGTCCTCCTGCCTCAGCCTCCTAGAGTGCTGCTGGGATTACAGCCACTGGCCATCATGCCCGGCTATACTTATTTATTGGTTCCCAATGATAAAATCTCTAGAGGAAAGGGAGACATGGGTGGTAGCTAAGTTTGATCAGTTACCCAGTAGGATGGAGCACGGAATAGACAGCCACAACAACAGGGAAAAACATTGGGAAGCAGGCTCAGCCTTGCTGAGGTGGAAAGGATAGGGGCTGTGGGATTGTTGGTGCCCCCTGCTGGCAGAGGCCTGGAGAGGCAGCAGGGGAAGACTGCCATACAAATGCCCACCTCCTAGCCTGCAGTCTTCCCCCTGCCTATCTATGCTTTGGAAGTAAGGAGCCAAACAGGCCTGTAGGCACGCACCTTGAGCTTGGAACGCCGGCTGCAGGATGACATTACCGTGTGCTTCCTTGGCCTGCCCCTGGGTCTCTTGCCTCTCTTCCGGTTCTGTACCTCTTTCTCATGTTCCCTGAAGACACATCAGCAGTCAGCACAAAGCCCCGCACCCCCCTCCACCACCTGGGAACCCTACAACTTCCCTGCCACTCCATGCTGTAGCAGCTCATCATCTTGTCCTGTAGCAAGAACGTATTCGTCAATCAAATGCCCACAGCAGGCCTACTACCCCATCTTTTCTTTGCATTCCATCTCTTTTGCATTTGGCCAAAGACAAATCAAAGATCTGAGAGCAAAGTTAGGAAAGGAGTACATTCTCTTCTAAGACAAATTCTGCAGGTGGGCCATTTTATGGAAAGCCCAGCTTGGCTAATCAAAAGTCTTGAGAGTCACGCAGTCCAACTTCCTTACTTCAACAGAAGTCCACAGCAAGGCAGTGCAAAAGAATGCCCCTCAGGGTCTCCTAAGCCCAGGGAGCCCTCACCCACCGGGTCCAGTCCTGCTTCTGCCTGGCAGGCTGCTGGCTCACCACTTCCTCCTTTTCTCTAACACCTCTCAGTGCTTGAACTGTACTCTTGATGGAGGTAAAGAGATGCCAGTTCTGCGGGGGCCGGGCTCAACCCGTGGCCTGCAGCAGCCCCCATGCATCAGAGGTCAGGAAGTGTTGCCAAGATCCCTGCCCCCAACCCCTACAGCAAGGTTGAATTTCAGGACACTCCAGCAAGAAGGGCACTATGTGTAGAAGATGTTCAGTAATTATGTAGGCAAACATTCTTTCTTTCAGACCTAGAGGGTAGCCCTTGAACCTGATTAGCACTCCCAAGGACAAGCCCCGTGCTGCAGTCTCAGGTGCCCTCCCCTATGCTCTGAGGGCTGTGTACTTGTGCCTTTCCCTCTCCCTCACGTTCCCTTTTCCCCAAGCAAAGAACCACCACAGAGAACTCTCCCTTTGCTGCGTGGGAGGAAGCAGACTATCTAGTTTCCCGATTTTTTTCTTCCATAGTGTAGCCATCCAGACCGTTCCAGTTTTTAAATTTCTATCTTTTGGATATTTTCATTTTGTCTGCTCTAACCAAAATGGTCAAAGACATGTTACCTCTCCAACAGCTACTACGATGCTATTATTTTTTTCACTGCCCACAGCTCTACCCCAGCTCCAGAACACTGTATGTTTTGGGAGACAGGGTCTTGCCACGGTGCCTAGGCTGGTCTCAAACCGTGGGTTCAAGTGATCCTTCCAAGCAAGTGGAATTAGGTGCAAGCCATATCCATGCCTGAGGACGCTATCTTAAATGCAGAGAAATGTGCCATCTGCTGTCATGAGCATAGCCACCCTTCCTAAAAGATCACAGGATCAAGCTATGAGTTAAATGGCAGGGAACGAGGTCACTGATCTGCTTTGCCAGGAGTACTTCCCCTACTGTCCAGCACCTCTGTAAAGATCCAAAATGCCTAGCTATCTTGAGAAAAAGTGAAGACAGCCTGGGTTACCAGAGAACAAGCCCACCACACTGACCCCAGCCGGGAAGACTTCTGAGTAACCAGCTCACCTGCCTCTAATGACAAGGCAAGCTCCTCAAGGGGGAAGGTGTTCATGCTGCTCCTGGCATCTTGCTCCGCCTGGAGGGAACACACCTATCACCATCTTTTTACCATTTCTCTCCCTGGCTCACAGCAGCTTATGTCTTACCCTACTCTCCTACTCAGGAGTAGAAACAACACCTCCAACCACAGAAGCAAATCCAGCCTGGATCTGCTAAGGCCTAAGCATGGCTGCTCACAAAGTGGGCACAGCTCTTTGCTGTGGGCTCCAGCTCCCTCTCTGAGCCTTATCCTGCCCAAAGGCAAACTCACAAAGGGGCAGGAGGCTGGGTCTGCATTCTGCCAGCAAGTTTCTTAGCACTGTCTGCAGCAAAATGCTCCACACAAATGTCCTGAAACCAGAGTCCTTGCCCAAAACACGCCGGGAGCTTCATTTTCACAAGTCTGGCTGTGAGAACGACCACAGCACCACCGGCCTGCGCAGCCAGCCACCTAGAGGACACTGGCACCTGACAGCCAGGCCTGGCAACAGTTGTGTTCCTGGACCTCAGCCTATATCTCCAGCCCAAGGACCCTGTAGGGGTCCACCTTCCCTACGATGCCGCCGCTCCTGCAAGGGCTGTTAATTTTCTCACTTCTTCTGGAAGGCCAGGAGTAGCCTCGGGTCCAGAATGTTCTCCTCCGGCTCCCAGCTGTTATGTCTGGAAAATCAAAGAGCAAGGCACCATCACACGTCCGACCGACAGAGACCCCACCAGAGGGGGCCATCCCGATGGCTTCCGCGGGCCCGCTCGGGGGAAGGGCACCACAGCCGGTTGGCAGTTCTCAGACGCCAAAACCCAGATCCTTGGGGCCCTTGAAGCCTGCACAACTTCAAACCCACAGAGAAACTGCCACCTCAAGCCCCCAATTAAAACAGGCCACAAGGGGACTCCCGCTGTCTGCGCTCTGGAGGAAAACAAATCCCAATAAAACGCAAAGTTGCAGAGGGAATCCCCCAAACTCTGGCCCGGAGCCAGGGAGGGAAGGGAAGGAAGGTCCAGGATGCCGTGAGGTGGGGGCGCGAGGGGCGTGGACGCAGCCTAAGTCTCAGAACAATGTGGCTGCGGGGAGTGGGCCGCGGCTGGGGGCGCGCAAAGAAAGGGGAAGAGATGTCAGGGAGTGAGGGGCCGCCGAGCAGCTCTGGACGGGGCCCCTTCCGGGGACGCTAAGTCCCCTCCCTCCCAAGCAGAAGAGAGACTGAGGGGAAAAAGTACTTCCATCCAATACGAAGCTCAAGTTACAGCGAAGAAACCTGGGCAGGGGAGGGGGCCCCGAGCCCGGTGCTGCGGGGAGCCGCGGGGGGCTCGTGCAACAAATGGGCGCGGAGGGCGCGGCGCGCAGGGGCTCCGGGGCGGGAGGAGCCAAGCGCAGCTCCCCGCGGGCTCGTAAACAAAGGGCAGCCCGGGCCGGGCCGGCGGAGTGCCCGCGGATCCCGCGAACTTCCCGCCCTGCCCGCGCACGCCCCCGAACCCCAGTCACACGGCCGAGGGCCCCTAGGCTGCCTCCGTCCCCGGGGAGGTGGAGCGCGCGGAAAAGCTGGCCGCACGCCGCGGACTCACTTGGAGGACCAGCCGCGCCACTTGACCAGGTACTCCAGCTTGCCCTGCGAAGAGAAGAGGTGGGGTGAGCCGGGCGGCCGGCGCGCGGCGGCCACGGGGTACGGAGGCGCACGCACCTTGCGGAGTCGCTTGCTCAGGATGCACTCGGCGGCGAAGACCTGTTCGCCCACGCTGCTCAGCTCCTCCATGCCGCCGCCCGCCCGCGGCCCCAACCCGGGTCTCTACCCCGCGCCCAGCGACCCGCGCCCGCCGCCGCACACAAAGCACCGCCCCCGGCCGCGCCCCGCCCCGCGCACGCGCGCTACCGCCCGCTGCTCCGCGCGCTGCCCAAACCGCCCTGGCCAATGGGCGCGCGGGGCGGGGCGCACATTGTCCGCGGTGTGCCGGGCTTGGGCCTGGGAAGGGGTCGGGCGCGCGGGTCGGGGGCTCGGCTGGGTCAGGGCTGGATTCTGCGTGGTCCTGGAAGTCTCACTGCAGGGTGGGGACACTCGCCGACCTCGGATCTGCATCTTGCGCGCGAGTCCCTTCCGGCCCCGACACGCCCGCCTTCCTCCCAACTTTGTTTTCTGGGCAGAAAACCATTGTCTGGCCCGAAGGAAGGAGGTGGGACGGGCGCGCTTCCTGCCCTCGCCGCCGAGGGGCGCTGCTCCCGCGTCCTTCCCCTCCCGCCCCCCGCCCCCCCCCTCCGCCTGTGACCTGGGTCTTTTGGGGTGGGGGTGGGTGTCCGATTTTGCCAATGGCCAACAGTGGCGCGGGGAGGGGGGCGACTAAAACGGAGCAGCCCAGAGTTCTCCCTTCCCAAGGGGAGAGAAGAAAAATGTGTTAGCTGAAACCCGCTGCTGGACTCCCAAGTTCTTACTAAGTAGCTGTGAAAGTGGGACCCAATTCCCGAGTTCGAATCAATCGCCGCTTTCTTAGTTTGTTGCCGGTTTGATTACGTGAACGTGAGTGGGAAGGGCGGTTCGCGTGGCTGGGTCCGGCAAAAGACTGGGACATTCGTGGGCCACCAGAGTTGGCAGTAGGCGGGGTCCTTCAGATCCGACGGCCGCGGCGGAAAAGGCACCAGATTCGCACAGGAGTGAGGGTGGCCCTGGTCCTTCCTTGTCACCGTGGGCAGCACCCCTGCCCTGTTAAGCCTTAACTTTGTTCTCACGTAATAGACAAGTTCAATGGGAATTCGCTTTATTTCTCCCTTGAACACAGCTGCAAAGTACCCTTTCTGTTGAGCAAATCAAAAAAGTCATTTCTTGTGGGAGCCTGTCTCCATTTAATTGTGATCATTAACACCGTATTTATGAAGGATGCTGGAGGACATTTTATTTTATCAGAAAAGCCTGCTGTAGAAAATGAACTGTAGGAACCCATCTTGCAAGTTGTGTGTCATTATTCAGCTTGGCTGGTTAAGTTGGTCGCATTTATTTAGTGTCCTGGAAAGAAATTGCAAGCTCAGGTGCTGTTTGAAAAAGGTGGCAGGGGGAAAAAAAATTATATACATAGACATCCTCACTTAGGAGGGGCTGCAGGGAGGGAGTCCCTGTTTTGTGACAAAGTGAGCAGGGATGCAGGGAGCCACGTGGGCTTTCTGCTTGCTTCTTTGGTCCTTGATTTGTGCAACTACACAGTAAATTGTGGGCCCCGGGCAGAGGTGCATTTATTGTAATCATGCAAATAACCAGATCAGTTTCAAACCATGCCTCTGCAGAAATTCATCTTGGATGTAAGATTTAGCCCTGGCAGTTTCCAATTTCTACACTTGTCACAGTGTGCCAACATACTTGCTTACTATTTTCAAGAACAAAACTTTTTTTTTTAAAGAGTTCTTTCTTCCTTTAAGAAATAAATTAGTTCAGAATTTGATACTAACACATTGGAAACCAAATCAATTTATTGGAAAGTTTAGCATGTACATCCTCTATCCAACTTCAAACACTTAGTTGGGGAAGATAGTATTTAGACAACTCATTTGGAGAAACACACATTATAGATGTAACTAGCGTGAGATCTTCATCAGAGATAAATCTGATGAAGATATGATCCAAAATGTGTGATGCGAAGGAAAGGATAACTTTAGCTAATCCTAGTGCATCACATTGTGGGTTTGGACTGAAACCGGTCTGTCTTCCATTTTGACTCATATTTTAAGAAATACACGACAAGTTAAAACTGATCTCATTATTCATTCCACAAACAGCTATGCAGCATTTGTAATAATGTGAGCGCTGCTAGATTCGGTAGCTAGTCCACAGCAGTTCTTCACAGTATCCATGGAGTGTGTCCAGGACAAAGGTGTTGCCCACCTGTGTGGTGCCTGGGCACTTGGAGTGGCTAGTGCTACTGAGGCATTGAATTTAAAATTTAAATTTTGAGCAGTTTAAATATAAGCAGGTGGGCTGGTGAGATGGCTCAGTGGTCTAAAGCACCTACTTAGAACAAGCTTAGCAAAGCATAGGGACTGTGGTTCAATCCCCCAGCACCACATGCGGCCAGCCCCGCCCCCTGGTGGGCTGAGCTGGCCACACACACACACACACACACACACAAATAAATAAAATTAAAAAAAAAAATGTAAGCAGGCACTCGAGGCTTCTGGTCACCAGACTGGATTTTATGCAGGTCTGTGAGAATGCATGGTATCTACTTTAAGGATATTTTAAATGAAAATAATACAGTTCCATAAATTAATCCAGGGACATGAATAGTTTACCCCTAGTCACATTTATGCTTAATTATATATCAGAATATTTAAAACATGCAAAAAAAGACTTCAGAGTTATAGGCAATAAAGAGAATAAATACTTCCAGAGAGTATAAGCAGTTATGCTAGGACAAGTGTTAAGTCAGCAGTGTCTGAAGTACCATTAAGAAAGGCTAAGGGCTGGGGAGATGGCTCAGCAGAATAAGTGCTTGTCTGGCAAATGCAAGGGCCTGAGTTTAATCCCCGGTTCCACCAAAAAAAGAAAAAAAAAAAAAAAAAAAAAAAAAGAAAGGCTAAGAATACACGGCGCCTGTGCATTGAACATTGAGGCAATAGAGGAGTGTTATGCTGACACTGGAGTCAACAGAGATGTCAGGAGTGGAGAGCAATCAGGCCGTGAATGCAGGAGTTAAAACTAGGTAACAGTAGAGAAGCCTTACTGAACATTTTTGCAACAGCTCTATCAGAAAATCTACCTCACTACTGCAACTCAAGAATATTGGAGAAGAGGTAATCCACCTTCTCCCTACAGATCCTCATGGGGTGGATTCAGGGTACATGAAACGGCACACAGTATTTGGCATTTAATGTAATAATTGCTTCCTTCCCCCGCCAGCTCCTCTCCGTATTTGCAAGACCACTGTGTGAGTCGTGCTCACGGTGTCGTGTTATACTGTTTCTGTATATGTAATGGGTAAATGTTATATAAACTTGACACGTGGTGTTTACGTATCAGAACTGAAGTAAAAATAAGCATGGTCTGGCACTTGCAAAAGTCCTGGAGTTTTCAGTTTGCCTAAAAGCCCTTGGGCACACAAACTAAACATCACCCCCTGGGCTCTACCCTGAGATCCTGACCTGGGACACCCTGGGGACAGACTGCGGGGCTCACTGTTTAACACACCTTTTTGCCTTTTTTTTTGTCTTTTTGAGACAGCATCTTGCTATGCAATTCAGGCTGGCCTTGGGCTCACATTGAGCACAGGATGATCTTAAACTCTTAATGATTTACCTGCCTCAGCCTCCAGAGTGCTGGGATTACAGGCATATGCCACCACACCCATTTTAGCACACTTGTTTTTAGAAGATTTTTTTAAAAATTAGTACATGTGTATAGCATATAATGATGACATTCACTGTGGGAGGTTAGTCTGTGTACATAAGGCACCTTAGTTTTTTTTTTGTTATGTTCCCTCCTCCATCTCTCAGTCCCCTTTCCTTTTGCAGAGCTCTAGCACGGGTAGCACACACCTCGCAAAGCACACCTGTCCAAGCCCTTGTTTTACAGGTGAGCAAAAGACCCCCCAAATTATTGCTGGTACAGGGCAGTGGAGCCTGGTCCTGCCCCCGCTTGGACACTCAGGGGAGTTCACAGACCGCTCTAGTGTAGCAGGTTGCATGGAGGAAGCCTCCCAGGGAACGTTGCGGAGGCAGCAGCCTGTCTCCTGGCACCGTTCTCCTGCCCCTGCCCCTGCCCCTGCCCCTAGTCTATTGCTGAACCCCCTAGGGTGGCCCAGGCCAGGGTCCCCCAGATCCTGGCGCCAGTGGTAAGTTAAGTGGGACAGTTACAGGAGGCTGGAAATAAAGGTGTTTTTTTTTTTTTTTTTAAATTTTAGTAAAGGTCTACAGGGTCTCACTATGTAGATCAGACTCCCAAGAGGCTGGGATTACAGGCGTGCGCCACTACTGGAAGTAAACAGTTAACTCCATTCTATGATGGGGCTGAGCAGCCCCCATAATAAGATGAGGGTTTCATTTCAAAGGGTGGAATTTATTTATTTTGCAATCAGGGTCTGGTTTCTTGCTATTCAAACATTACCAGTTTGAACATCTTTATACGTTCCACGTGCTAGCACCAGGGATGTTCCCTGTGGGTCTGCACTATTTTGCACTCACACCCGAGGTCATGGCGTGCCTCTGCCCCTCCCCCCCCAGCTCAGCAGCCCCAGCAGTTTGTGAATTAATCTCGCCGATTTGTGTGTGCACTCATGGCTGAGCTGGTCTACGTGGCATCCTAAGCACAGCACTTGCAGTCCCTCAGCCACTGTCTCCCTGGACTGCTGCCTGGTGCAAAATTGTCACAGTGCACATTGGTTTTGCGAGGGCAGTTTTCAGTGTGAGGATGCATTATTTTCACAACTTCATTTATTATTATTATTATTATTATTATTTTTAAACATTTATTTATTTAGTGTGTGTGTGTGTGTGTGTGTGTGTGTGTGTGTGTGTGTGTGTGTGTGTGTGTGTGTGTGTGTGTGTGTGTGTGTGGCCAGCTCAGCCCACCAGGGGGTGGGGCTGGCTGGCATGTGGTGCTGGGGGATTGAACCGCGGTCCCTGTGCTTTGCCAAGCTTGTTCCAAGTAGGTGCTTTAGACCACTGAGCCATCTCGCCAGTCCTTCACTTATTATTATTATCATTATTTTCATTTCTGTATTTGGTACAAGTTCTCGCTAGGCAGCTCAGACTCATGGTAATCCTCCTGTTTTCAGCCTCCCAACACTGGGATTACAGGTGTGCACAACCAGGCCCCTGGCTCAGCACGCCCCGGGGCCATGCAGGACCCAGGATAGAACCCTGGTCCCTGTGCTTGCCAAAGCAGGCGCTTTGTCCACTGAGCTATCTCACCAGCCCTACAACTTTAAAATTGACTTATATTTAGGAAAGTCTCAAATTTAGGGGGAAGCCCTTACTTAAAAACTTCGTAGCAAGAGTGACAGTGGTGGGGCTGGGGAAATTGCTCAGTGGAATAAGCGCTTCCCTGGCAAGTGCAAAGGCCTGAGTTCAATCCCCAGTTCTGCCAAAAAAAAAAAAAAAAATAGTGACAGAGGTATCCCAATGCACGATGCATGAGTTTGCCCACTGATCTTCCTTCATGCCAGAGATGGTCCCAAGTGTCCTCTGCAATCTTGGTGGCACTGTCAGCAACCCCTGGATTGAGGAGTGCTGGATTTGAGAGCCGCTGTGCCGAACCTCACTCTCTGTACCTACTACTTGTCTGAATGAACACAAACACGGAAATGTTTAGATCACACAAAAAAGAAATTGTTAACCCTGCTGGTTGTTGATGAGAGAGTTTGCAGTTGTGTGGGAAGAATTCCTCTTGGGATTAAAAGATCCTTCCTCTGCTTCTGGTTGGCAGAAATCTCAGTTATGATCAAAGGACTTACATGTTTGGAGCTACATCCTCAGGGGCATTTAAACCTAGAGGGGACTAAGAATCCCACTTTGTAAGTGGCCCAGGGAGTGGGTCTCTCTCTGTCTATCTGTATCATTCTGTCTGTCTCTTTGTTTTTGGACACAAGGTTTCACTATATAGCTCAGGCTGGCCTAGAACTCACTACCCTAAGCTGAATTAGAACTTGCTGAGATCCTCCTGCCTCAGCTCCTTGGGTGCTGGGGTCACACGTGTGCACTGCAGATCGTACCTGGCTTTTGCTTTCCCCTGGGCCCACCTTAGTCCCTTCAAACTCAGGGTGTAGTTGTTCTTGCGCAGGTGAGCCATGGCTCCTGGAAGTGCATCCTGTTTGACAGTGGTGAGCTGTTTCCAGCCAACCTTGTGCTGCCAGGAGCAGCCCTGGTTGTGAAGACCCTGGGCCTGGGGAGGAGGTGGGGGACAGGCCCACCTTAGCGTCTGTGGCAGCCATAGAAGCAACATACTGATCAGAATGTTGCTAAAGGTGTCGCTCCATGCAGGCGGGTCCTTGGCAGCTCTAGGTTCTTTGGCCTGGCGTGTCCTTGCTGGACTTATGTGCATTCAGAAATAATGGGTTCTATAAACAAGTATTTTATTTATTTTTTTAGACCATTTATTTTTTATTATTTTATTTATTTGTGTGTGTGTGTGTGTGTGTGTGTGGCCAGCTCAGCCCACCAGGGGGCGGGGCTGGTTGGCATGTGGTGCTGGGGGATTGAACCGCGGTCCATGTGCGTTGCTAAGCTTGTTCTAAGTAGGTGCTTTAGACCACTGAGCCATCTCACCAGCCCCTTTTGCCTGATTTCTCTGGCTAATGCTTCAAGAGCTATGTTGAACTAGAATGGTAATAGCAGACATCTTGTCTTGTTCCTGACTTTAGAAGCAAAGCTTTCAGCTTCTCTCTATTTAATATGATGTTGGTTACTGGTTTGTTATAAATGATTTAATTTTTTTTTTTTTTTTTTTTTTTTTTTGAGCCAGGTATTGAACTCAGGTCCTTGCGCTTGCCAGGGAAGCACTTATTCTACTGAGCCATCTCCCCGGCCCCCTGATTTAAAAATTTTTTAAAAATCATTTATTTTTTTTTTAATTTTATTTATTTATTTATGTATGTGTGTGTGTGTGTGTGTGTGTGTGGCCAGCTCAGCCCACCAGGGGGCGGGCGGGTTGGCATGTGGTGCTGGGGGATCGAACTGCGGTCCCTGTGCTTTGCCAAGCTTGTTGTAAGTAGGTGCTTTAGACCACTGAGCCATCTCACCAGCCCCCATTTATTTGTTTATTAGATACAGGGTCTCGATGTACAGCTTGGACTGGTGCTCCACCTATCTCAGCCTCCCTAGTGCTGGGATTACAGGTGTGCACCACCACATCTGGTTTCGGGGCCAACACAACATGTGGTACCAGGGATCGAACCCAGGTCCTTATACTTGCCAGGCAGGTGTTTAGATTGCTGAAGTATTTCCCTAGCTCTGGCATAAATGATTTTTGTTACATTGAGATATGGTCCATTTTATACCTATTTTCTACAAACTTTTTATTATGAATGGATGCTAGATTTTGTCAAAGAGTTTTTCTTGTCTCCATTGAGATGGTCATGTGGCTTTTTTCTTTGCTTCTGATTATGTGGTGCATTACACTTATTGAGTGTGTGTGTGTGGTACTGGGGATTGAACTCAGGTCCTTGCGCTTGCCAGGGAAGCACTTATTCTACTGAGCCATCTCCCTGGCACATTTATTGATTTGTGATGTTGAACCATTCCTACATCTTTGGAACGAATCTTATTTGGTCATGATGATAACCTTTTTAAGGATTTGTTGCATTCTTTTTTTTTTTTTTTTGTTGCATTCTTTTTGCCAGTACCTTATTGAGGATTTTTGTGTCTATGTTCATTAAAGAGATTGGCCTATAGTTAACGTTTTTGTTGTTGTTGTTGTTGTTGCTGTTAGGTTCTTGTCTGGTTTAGAATCTGGATAATGCTAGCTTCCAGGAATGGCTTTTGGAGTATTTTTCCTCCCTCTTGATCTCATTAAAGAGGTTTTTTTGGGGGGAGGCAGTACCGGGGATTGAACTCAGGCCATTGTGCTTGCCAAGGAAGCGTTCATTCCGCTGAGCCATCTCCACAGCCCCCTCATTAAAGAGCTTAAGGAATATTGGTACTACGCCTCTAAAGTTCTTGTAGAATTTGAAAGTGAATCTATCAAGACCTGAGTATTTTTTAGTTGGTAGCTCTTTAAATTACTTCTTTAATTTCATTGCCTAATACTTGATTATTTGGAGTTTTCATATCTTCTTGGCTTAGTGTTCATATGTATCTAAAAAAAAAGAATCTATTCATTCCTTTTTTTTTAGTCCATTACTTCTGTATGCTTTATTTTATTTTATTTTTTAAAAATTTATTTATTTAT
>NW_004524688.1:8686367-8688322 GCF_000260255.1 Octodon degus
TGTATTGTGTTGTGGGGATCGAACCCAAGCAACCTGAGCCTGACTGTTTTGTTGAAGCAGCCACTTAAAGAACTGAGCTACCGGGCAGGCCCCCTGCCGTGGATTTCTAATGTGGGCATTCACAGCTGTGCGCAGCCCTCTTAGGACTGCGTTTGCTGTGTTGCAGGGGTCCTATGTGCTCTGTTGGCCGGGAGGGAGTTCACACTGTTTTGCTGCCTTTTCTGTATTGTGGTTCCTCTCTCAAACTTTTCTGTTGCTTTTCATTTTCTTGTTAGTTCCATCCTGGTTCCTCATGATTTGCTATTTTTCCTTCCTCACGTTGTCATTTTCTAGTATTTGGACTCTGGTGTGGTAGGGTCCTTCCTGATGTGTTGGGGCAGAAACTTTTTACAGTGTAGTGCTAGCAACTCCAGCGTAGCTTGTGTAGTTTTTTTTGGCGGAACCAGAGATTGAACTCAGGCCCTTGCACTTGCCAAGCAAGCACTTATTCTACTGAGCCATCTCCCCGGCCCCACTTGTGTGGTTCTGATGTAACTAGGTAACATAAATCCCACCCAATCAGATTGGAGAATGCTCACTTATACCCAGCCAGAGTGTAAGATGTTAGTGTGTGCCGTGCAAGGGACACGAAGACACACCAGTTGTACAAAAGGGTGCAGCTGTGCCACGTTTAGTACTCAGCTGGGTCGGTGCCAGCACAAATAAAGCTGCTTCCTGGGGAAGAGGCCGCGGGGTCCTTCTCTCTACATGAAGATCCCATACCACTGGATCTTAGAGAGGCTGATTTTATTTATTTATTTTTTGGGGGCGGCTCAGCCCACCCTCAGGGTGGGGCTGGTACGGAACATGGTGCCGGGGATCAAACCCCAGTCCCCTGTGCCTTCCTAAGCTTGCCTAAGCAGGTGCTTTAGACCGCTGAGCTATCTCGCTGGCCCCGAGGCTGGCTTTTGCTGCTGCTCACCATTCCACCATCTTGATTCTCCTGTGAACTGTTTACTTGTAGAATTTTCCAGTAATATTTTCAATTTGCAATTGACCTCAAGTAACTGGAACCATCATAGGGAGCATTTGCTACCGTATGTTGCCTCATAATAAATCCCAGGGTGGATGCATACTGTGTTTCCAAAGCTGTATGGAATTTCCAAAATTGGCAGCTTACAATGACAGAAGTGTACTTACTGTCTCAAAGTTCTGGAGGCTGCGAGTCTACAATCAAGGTGTGAGCAGGACCACGCCCCTTGGGAAGCTCTAGGAGAGCCCTTCTTACCTTGTTCAGCTTCTGCAGATGGTCACTTACAGCTTTTGTCCTTGGCCACCCTCCCTCCCCCTGCCTGTGGCTTGTGCCCTGCGTCTCCGACTCAGTTCTCTCTCCCTTGCTCCTGCAGATGTCAGCCATTGAATTCAGGGCTCGCCTACATCCAGGATGCTTTCCTCATCACGTGTCTAACTTACATCTGCACAGACCCTGTTACCAAGTGGGGGCCCAGTCAAGAGTACTGGGGGTCAGGACTAGATCTGTCCTTCCTTGGGGGACACTATACTATCCAATCCTCTCAAATATATATGATGTTAGCTCTGAGGTGTCCCTGGAAGGCACTGGTATGCTAGTAGGTGGATATAAAGTTTCTGAGACACTATCCAGGACACTAATAAAAATTGTCACCTTTCAGGGCCAACAAAACCAGTTTTATACTTTTTTTTTTTTGTGGAACCGGGGATTGAACTCAGATCCTTGCATTTGCCAGTCAAGTGCCTATCCTGCTGAGCCATCTCCCCGGCCCAAAACCAGTTTTACAAATATTTAACATTTCTTACCTTGCACGCTTACTTTATATGGAGTACTATTTCCTCGAGGGCTACAGTGGTGCATGTCTTTAGTTCTTGTACTCTGGTTGGCTGAGTCAAGAGGATCACAAGTTCTAGTCCAGTCTGAGCCATTTATTTATTTATTTATT
>NW_004524688.1:8688922-8689678 GCF_000260255.1 Octodon degus
TTTTTTGCTTTTTGAGACAGGATCTTGGTAGGTAGCTCAGACTGGACTTCAGCTCATTTTGTAGGTCAGGCTGTCCTCGAATTCACAACAATCCTTCAGCCTCAGCCTCCCAGTGATGGGATCACAGGTATGTGGCACCACGCCTTCTGACGCAGATGGGGCACAGTAGGTTGTCCTCCAGGTGGGGTGGCGGGAAGGCGCCGGCGGGCAGCAGAAACAGGGCACTCACGCGCCCCTTCTTCTCAGGCACCCAGGCCTGTCCTGCATGGAATTGCAGCCGCACCCAGCCCCGGGCGACTGCAGGGAGACTGCGCCCATGAACCACACACCACTTGTCACTGCAGGCCTCTGCTGGTGGCTCTTCTGTCCCTGTCCTCCCGGCGCCAGCTGCAATTCGGCCCCAGGAGGCCAGCACGGACTCAGGGGTGGCCACAGTCATCACACTCGTGCTGACCTCTTCATAGAGAGCAGGCGGCTCTTCCAGGGCAGCCAGCTGCCTCTCAGGGTCTAGGGCCACCTCAGAAAGGTTGGGTCCTGTTGAAGACATCCTTCCCTCTGGACTTTCCAGGGACCTCTTCCTCTGTCTCCCTGACGCCTGGTACCTGGCCTCCTTGGGTGTGCTAGGAATATTCTTTTGCTGTGGGTAGGCGTATTCACAGAGCCACCTGTACGCTTCCAGTTTCTGGCCTTTAGTGCTGAGCTTGAGTTGCTGACACCAGGCTCGCAGGACTTCACGGTGTACTAGGTTGATGGGGG
>NW_004524688.1:8690442-8691490 GCF_000260255.1 Octodon degus
CTTGCCAGGGAAGCGCTTATTCCACTGAGCCATCTCCCTGGCCCCAAAATTATGTATTTGGTACAGGGTCTCACTATGCAGCTTGGACTTGTAGTGATACTACTGTTTCAACCTCTCCAGCGTGGGGATTACAGGCATGTGCCACCACACTGGGACTCAGTGGCCAGCTCAGTGGGCCTGGGGGCGGGGTGTCATGACATGGGTGCTGGGGATCACACCCAGGTCCTTGAGCTTGCCAGGCAGGCACTTGGACTGCTGAACTATCTCCCAGACCCTATTTTATAGTTTTTATTTTTATTTATTTATTTATTTTTTTGTATTTCAGGGAAGGGCCTACAGAGTGTTCAGGCCTGTGTTGAGCCTCCCAGGAACTGAGATTACAGGAGTGCGTCTCCACGCCCAGTCTCAATCTCCATCTCAGTGCGCCCTGGGGATGGGGCCAGCACGGCAGGCCCGGGGATTGCTTTCATCCATTGAGCTATTTGGCTGGCCCTATTTTATAGTTTTTTAAAAATTTATAATTTTGTCTACAAGGGAAATACAAAGGAAAATAAATATAAAGCAAATATAACTGCTATACTCTCTCAAGTAAATGTTTGTTTTAAAAAAACGTAATAAAATCAAGTAAATGTTTGTTTTAAAAAAACGTAATAAAAGAAAACAAGAGACAAGAAAAAAAAAAAAAAAAAAGCAAATATAGTGCCCTCCCAGTACACTCTGATTTCTTTATTACAGAGAGACATGAAAGAGCAGCTAATTATGGAAGACCATGTTTTTCGGTGCCAATTCCTCTCAAATGGATCTAAGGATTTAAACCAATCCCAAGCAACATCCTAGCACCTTTTTTTTCCCTTTCAGTGTAGGGAACTGAGTGCCAAGTCTTTGCACTAGGGTAAACTGTCACATCTTTATTCATTTTTTATTTTGAGACAGGTTCCACTCCCGTCAGTCTCCCAGAGTTCTGGGGTTAAAAATGTGCACCATCATGTCTGGCCTCTGCCACTTCCTCCTCCTCCTCCTCCTCCTCCTCCTCCTCCTCCTCCTCCTC
>NW_004524688.1:8691590-8693548 GCF_000260255.1 Octodon degus
TTCCACCTCTTCCTCCTCCCCTCCTTCTCTTCTTCCTCCTCATTCTCCTCCACCTCCTCTTCCTCTTCCCCCTCCTTCTCTTCCTCCTCCTCCTTCTTCTACTCCTCTACCTCCCTCTCCTCCTCCTCCCCCTTCTTCTCTTCCTCCTCCTCCCCCTTCTCTTTTTCCTTCTCCTCCTTCTCCTTCTTCTTCTGAAAGGAAATAAGGGACGGAAGGAGGGGGAAAGGAAGGCAGAGGGAGGGGAAAAGGGAAGGAGGCCAGCAAAGGAAAGGAGGGAATGGATAAGCTATAAAATGTGTAGAGAAGAGCAAAGAACCTGAATTATCAAAAAAGAGCACACAGGACATAATGGCCTTATTCTAAGGCTTAGTATAAAGTCACACAAGCAGTGCAGTGTGGTTTGGTGTGGGGTAGATAAATACTATTCATGAAGGCGATCCCAGAAATAGGCCAGTGTCAACACGTGGGGTCATTTGATTGTTATTTATTTGTCTTTTTAAAACGGGGTTTTGCTCTGCTCTTCGGGTTGGCCTTGAGCTCACCTTGTAGCCCAGGCTGGTCTTGAACTGCCAGTGATCTGCCTGCCTCAGCCTCTTAGGTGGTGGGATTACAGGTGTGCAGCCACCATGCCTGGCTGGTTGCTTGATTGTTAGAAAGGCACCAAAGAAGACACCAGAGGCGTAAAAGTCTTCTAACAAGTGGTGTAGACAGTGGTTACCCATACAGATGAAAAATACCCTGGAGGGCCTGGGGAGATAGCTCAGTAGAATAAGCGCTTGCCTGGCAAATAGAGGGTCCTGAGTTCAATCCCTGGTAAGGAAAGAAAAGAAAGAAAGAAAAGAAAAATACCCTGGATCCCAACTCATGTGATGTGTCAAAATTAAGCCAGGAGTGTGAGCACATGCCTGTAATTCCAACACTTGGGAGGCTGAGGCAGGAGGGTCACTGTTAGTTCAAGACCGGCCTGGGTTGTGTATCAAGACCCTGCCTCAAAACAAAACAAAACACCATAAAAATAATTTAAGTCACTGAGACCTAAATGTAAAAGTAAGAATGATGAAGTTTCTAGAACTATGCAATGTTTATTTTGGCAAAGGTTTCCCAGATGGTGCTTAAAAAGTACTATTTTATTTTATTATTTATTTATTTGCGGAACTGGGGATTGAACTCAGGCCCTTGTGCTTGCCAGGGAAGCGCTTATTCCACTGAGCCATCTCCCCGGCCCCTAAAAAGTACTATTTTAAAAGGAGTAATAAATCAGGCTTCATGAAAACTAAAACCTCATGCTCACCGAACTGTCTCACTAAGCTGAGCAAGGTGGCTCACCTCTGCGATCCTAGCCACGCAGAAGGCTGGGGCGAGAGAGCTGTAAGTTGAAATCTAGGTGGAGTGGTTTAGTGAGACCCTGTCTCAGTGTAGGAGCATTTGTGTAGCGGGAATGAAGACCTGGTTCCATCCCCAGCAACACACACGCACGCCCGCATGCACGCACGCGCGCGCGCGCACACACACACACACACACACAAGCACACACGAGTAAGGAAGGCTGGCAAGCACACAGAGCAAGTGAAATCCGTGTGCGTGAGCAGGGGGCATGTGTGGGAAGTGCCTGCCTGGGGAAGCTGCCGGTTTCCTAGAAAGTTGAACACACATCTACCAGATGAGTTATGGGATCCCTGTAGAGGAAAAGAAGAAATGTTTCTACCAAAGAACTTGTGAAAGGCTCACAGAAGCTTTATTTCATAACATTCCCAAACTGAACACCACTGAGATGTCCATCGGTGATGAAATGGACGCACACACAGTGGTCTCTGCCAAAGTGGAACCTGCCTCAGAGGCAGCAGGGATAAATGGGCATCCCTGCAAAATGTGGCCACAGGCTGTGGCTCAGCGGTGGAGCACTGGTCCAGCACACTGGAGGGCCTGGGTTCTGTCTCCAGCACTGAAAAAAAAAAAAA
>NW_004524688.1:8694693-8702341 GCF_000260255.1 Octodon degus
ATGTGGTGCTGGGGGATTGAACCGCGGTCCATGTGCTTTGCTAAGCTTGTTTTAAGTAGGTGCTTTAGACCACTGAGCCATCTCACCAGCCCAGCCCTATAGTTTTAGGTCTTAAAAAACCCTCTAACTTGTTTTTTTTGGCTGGCTCAGCCTGCCCTGAGGGTGCGGGCTGGTGGGGGTGGAACCGCGGTCCCTGTGCGCTTGCATAAGGTTGCCTAAGCAGGCGCTTTAGACCACTGAGCTATCTCCCTGGCACCAAAACCTCTAACTGTTAAATTACAGCTATCTTAATTACGTACCTTTCATGTAGCTGCCCTTTTAGTCATGGAGAGAGATTTTTGGACAGTTCCAAAGGCCCAAGGAACCCTCCAAGGAAATTCCCCACTTTTTACACAAGATTATACATTAGAATTTTAACTCTTGGCAGCTTTATGAAGAAAGCGGTCATAAACATTTAGATGTAAATAACTGGTGAAAATACATTTAATAGAAGCAAATATTTTTCTTAAGCCAAGAGTACTTGAATTTAGTAGCTGATGATTCAGATTGTTGTTATAAATGTTTAGAAGCTTGTTTTTTTTTTTTTTTTTTTTTTGGAACCAGGGATTGAACTCAGGCCCTTGCACTGCCAGGGAAGCGCTTATTCTACTGAGCCATCTCCCCGGCCTCAGAGGCTTATTAATCAAACATATTTATTTACTCATTTTAACAGTTTAGATTATTTATGAGCATCAAGATATTGGACTAGTATAGTTAACATTTTAAGCTATATATCATTAAAATTGTTTGGTATAGGTTCTCACTATGCAGCTCAGACTTGTAGTGGTCCTCCTGTCTCAGCCTCCCCAGGGCTGGCCAGCACAGCATGTGGTACCGGGGATTAAACCCAGGTCCTTGCACTTGCCAGGCAGGTACTTACACTACTGAGTTATCTCCCCAGCCCCATTAAACTATATATAATTTTATTTTATCTTTAAAGATTTATTTATTTGGTAAAGGTCTCATTACTAAGCTTGGACTTGTAATGATCCTCCTGTCTCAGCCTCCCCCATGCTGGGATTACAGATGTGAGCCACCGCACCCGATTTCAGTGACCACCTTGGCATGGGCTGGCACGGTATACAATACCACGGATCGAACCCAGGTCTTTGCACTTGCAAGGCAGGTGCTTAGACTGCTGAGCTATCTCCCTGACTATATATATATATATATATATATATATATATATATATATATACTTAGTACAGGGTCTACAGGGTCTCACTATGCAGTTTGGACGTATTGATCCTCCTGGTTTTAGTCTCCCCAGCTCTGGGATTACAGGCATGGGCTACCTTACACAGTCTCTGTGATGTGGTGCCGGGGATCGAACGCTGGTCCCTGAGCTTGCCTAAGCAAGCGTTTAGTCTACTGAGCCACCTCACCAGCCCTTTGTACATGATATATCTTGATTCTTCTTTTTTCCTAATTTTCCTCCTCTCCCTTCACCTCTTTCCCCACCTTATTTACAAAAGCTTTATTTTCTGCCCCCCCCCTCTATTCTAGTTTTATTCCTTTTCCCTTCCTTTAAAATTTCAGGGTCACTCTGCAGTATTCACTGCTCCAGACAGTGGGCGGTGAAAGGGTTTCTGTTACAGCTGATGCCTTGAGCAGAGCCTCATTTTCCTCTAACACTGTCTTCTTTTTTTTTTTTATTAAAAAATATACTAATAAAGTAAAGATTGTAGGATTTGTTATTTTGAAGTTATGCCTCTTTGCGAAATTTTGAGGTAGTAAAGTTAAAATTTCTTGCTTTTTTTTTTATCCTATGATGAAGATTATTTCCAACTAGGAACATTTTATTGTTGGAAATCCATGTTTTTGTTCTTGGTTTTTTTTTGGAACCAGGGATTGAACTCAGGCCCTTGCACTTGCCGGGAAGCGCTTATTCTACTGAGCCATCTCCCCAGCCCAGGAAATCCATGTTTTGAATGGAGCAAAGAACTAAAATTGATTGCAAGTTTCATTTTTTTCTGCTGACCACAACATATGTGCCCTGGCCTACCCTTGTTGGTGTGGGTCTCTGGATTCTGGGGTGACAGCTGTCCTGCTGTCCATGAACGAGACCCTGGTGGCTTCCTGCCATGGGGGCTTCTATGAGTCTCAGTTCATAGAAGCTGTGACATATTGAATGGTGGTCCCCAAAGGCAGCATCCCCTGGAGTCCTATCAGTGGTCTTTGGAAAAAAGGGTCTCAGCAGGTGGAATTGAGGCACTGGGGGCGTGGCTTAGTGGCAGAGCACTTTTTGCCTAGAGTGTTCCAGGCTCTGAGTACTGTCCCCAGCACTGAAAAAAAATAAACAGCTGGGCATAGTGGCACCAACACTGGGAGGCTAAGAAGGAAAATCTCCAGTTTGTGGCCAGCTTGGGCAAGTTAGTGATTTAGTGAGACTTTGTCTCAAGTTGGAAGAAGGCAGGTTATAGGTAGGTCAGTGTGAAGGTCTTGGGTTCAATCCCCAGTACCCCAAGCCAACAAGAAACATAAAGAAAACCAAAATGAAATAGATGTGATGGAGGTAGGATTGGGAGATGGGGTCATCCTGCATGAGGGTGGCTCTATATCCTTGTAAGAAGGGTGGGGGACACAGACACACTTCTAGAGGGGACTGCGGGGAGCCTCAGGAGACCAGGGCCTGGGTCCTCCCTCGGAGATCCTGAGATCCCAGAATCTGCCAGCCTGGGACACCACGCTTCCCGGTGGGCACTAGGCGGCAGTAGGGGTCTGCTAGACTCTGGAGGTGGGGCAGCCCCAGGGATGGATACGCTTCCTCCCTTCCCTGAGGGTTCCAGGAAGGCAGGAAGAAAGCTGGTTGCACCCCCATTGCCGCCCCAACAGTCTGGTCCCCTCCCTACACCTGGGCTGTCCCGGCCTTCAGCGGTGCTTGGGGTGACTGAACCCAGAACACAGTGTTCCCCGCTCCCCATGTCAGAGAGAAGCATAAGAGACACAGAACAGGGCCTGGCTGGCCCATCTACGGCCTGTTGTGAGGATGGGGCATGAACTGCTGGAGCCCAAATTGTGGATAAATTTGACCAAAAAAAAAAAAAAAAAAAAGCCAGTATATGAACTGTGGAAGACCTTGTGGGTTGGATCCATACCCACTTCCTTGGCAAGGCCTCGTGCCCCCCCTGCCGATGCTCTTGGCCTCAGGGGATGTGGCAGCTGGCTCAGAACTGGTAGCCTGATGCCTGAGGGTTCTCCTGGCATGCTCTCCTCAGACAGCAAGCAGCTCAGGGGCAGGCAGGGGCCTCCCACCGCGGCCTCGAGTAGGAGTTCCTAAGCCAGTAGCTCCCTGCTTCCAGAGTTTGCAGATGCCCAGGAGGGTGGGCCAGGGCTGGGCAGTGAGAGACAACGGCCATTAATCTGATCACTTTTCACCCAGAGCAAACTGGTGAGATCGGGTGGAGACCCTGGGCATACGGTCACTGCGCTATTGTCACGGCAGACAGACAGAAGCCAGCAGCAATGAGGGCAAGGCTGGGCTTGCATGCTGTGACCTGCGGAGAGGTGTCTTCCTGGTTGTGGGTCCCCAGACAGTAGGCTGCAGCGAGTGCCCTCTTCCTGTCTCACTGGTGGCAAGAACCTGTGGAGTTGGGGGTTGGGGTTCATGCTGTCTTCAAATCTCCAATCGTCAATTTAAAAAAAAAAAAAAAAGAAAAAAAGAAAGAAAGAGTAGTGTCTGGTGGCCACACCTCTCATCCCTAGGTCTTCCTGGATGTAGAGTCTGTTGTTGATTTAACTCACTGCCAGGTGTGGCGACTTCCCTGGGGTATCCTCCCTCTGGACTCTGTGTGGCAGCACGGGGCATGTCAGCAGAGATGCCTGCTGAGGCAAGGGAGGTGGGGACTCCCACAGTGAGGCAGGTGAGTAAGGGGGGCAAATTCCTTGGCTCTACTGAGCCATCCTGGGCTTGGTGGTTCTTGCCTTCTCCTCCCTGGAGAGGCAGCAGTGGAGTTGGAGCTCAACTGTGCATTGCCCTCTACTGTGGGACGTCTCGTGGTCCTGTGGTGGGGACAGGGACCTGAGGCCCAAGAGGAGGAAGAGTGTGACATGCGCATCACCTGTCAGAGTGTGTACCTGGGGCGGCAGTGTACACCGGGGCGATGTGGAGCAGGGGTGGGTGTCCCAGGTGACTGTACAGCTCAGAAAGCTGGCTGGCCCGTATCTCTGCGCCTGGGTGTCAGAGTCCCTGTGATCCAGGATCGTACCCTTTCAGTTTCACTGCGTCTGCCTGCTGTCAGACCCCAGCATGTTGCCTGCTCCTGACCTGGGTGTACAGCCAGCCTTGCTCTGGCAATGGCATCTGGATCTTCCAGCTGGAAGTCTTCCTCGCCTTTAACGTCAGTGTTTGGCTTTCTTTCATTTCTACATCAGCCTTCAACTTGTCTTGGTTTACAATGCAGTCCCTCCAGCTGTGGAGCAGCCAGGGTAGCTGCCGTGGGTGGCCGTCACCACCCTGCCGGCAACGCTGAGCTGAGGGCTGGACTGGGCCGAGGGTGTCCGGGGCTTGTGGATCTGTGCTGGGTAGGTTCATCCCGGAACAGGTGTGGCAGTCTCTCTAAGCTGTCAAGTTCTTATGACATTCAGCATCAGTTTTAAAAGCCTGGGAAGGTCAGGAAGATGCTGGGGCGGGTGTGGGCACCCTGTACCTGGATGGGGACAGAGGTGGCTTCAGTGGTTCCAAAAACTTATTTGCCTATGTAATGCTAGCTTCTTTTTTAAATTATTTTTATTTATGTGTGTGTGTATGTGTGTGGCGGGCTGGCTGGCATGTGGTGCTGGGGGATTGAACCGCGGTCCCTGTGCTTTGCCAAGCTTGTTCCAAGTAGGTGCTTTAGACCACTGAGCCATCTCACCAGCCCCTGTAATGCTAGCTTCTTAACACAAGCCTTTCTATTGGGTAATTTCATGCCAAGGGAAGACCATAAGGGACACAAAGACAATCTGTGATGCCCAGCAATTTATTAAAATTAAATTTTTTTTTTTTTTGGAACCGGGGATTGAACTCAGGCCCTTGCGCTTGCCAGGGAAGCACTTATTCTACTAAGCCATCTCCCTGGCCTCTTAAAATTAATTTTTAAAACCACCTGTTTATTTATTTGGTACAGGGTCTCGCCATGCAGCTCGGGCTTGTAGTGACCCTCCTGTTTTCAGCCTCCCAAGCAGAGTGAGCCACCACGCCTAGTCTCAGTCACTGTCCCAGGGTGCCCCGGAGGTGGGGCTGGCATGAAACGCTCGAGATCGAACCCTGGTCCCTGCGCCTGCCTAAGCAGGTGCTTTAGTCTTCTGAGCTATCCGGCCGGCCCTTATCAACTTTTAGGTCTTTTACAAAACATGGTAGAAACCTTCATTTGTCACATTGGATAAAAAAAGTATGTTAGGAAGATTCATACAATGTGGTCCCAATATTTTTTTTTTTCTTTTTTTTTTTGGCAGAACCGGGGATTGAACTCAGGCCCTTGTGCTTGCCAGGGAAGCGCTTATTCCACTGAGCCATCTCCCCGGCCCCCAATAAAATTAATTTTAAAAAAAGGTTTTGGAAACAGGGTCTCTCTCTGTAATTCAGGCTGACCTTGAACTCACTATATAGCTCAAGCTGGCCTCAAACTTGCAGTGATCCTCCTGCCTCAGCCTTCCAGTGCTGGGATTATCAGCGTATGTCACCAAGACTGCTTTATAAGAATTTTTTTAGGGGCTGGGAAGATGGATGGCAAACACAAGAACCTGAGTTCAATCCCCGGTTCTGCAAAAAAGAAAAAAAAAAAAAGAATATTTTTAGAATGATTAAAAAGTTCCTTTCTAAAATGTTTTGTTTGAGGGTCCAGAATTTGGAATTGATTTTATTGTTTTTCTGTTGTTGTTGATTCCCATCTTTTCTTCTTAGTGAGCATTGGTTATGGAGATCAACCGGGTTCACTTTGGCAGAGGGATGCATTCACTTATTTCCATTGTTGTCACTTTGTCATCCCTTGCCCTGTCCTCCCCTTTTCCACTTTTTGTTTTGTTTCAGACAGGGTCCCACTGTGCAGCCCAGGCTGGCCTCAAACTCACAGCGGTCCTCCTGCCTCAGCCTCCCCAGGGCTGGGATTGTAGGCGTGTACCACTGTGCTGCTTGTTCCTGTGTTCTTATATTCCCCTCCCCCTCCCTCTTATTTCCTTTCTCTTGTACAAGAACAGTAAGCTGCTGTTACCCTTTAATAAAAGTTGCAGCTGTTTAAGTTTTCAAATCATGGACTGCTTTTTCCAGTGCTGGGAGTGGAACCCAGGGCTAGGCAAGTAAGTGCTCTCCCTCTGAGCCACACCTCAGCTCAATACGTGGATCTAAGGTAGGAAGGTAGCGCTTGAATGACGCAGCCCATAGGAAGAGTTGGAAAGAGCAGGGGGGCTGGGACGTTGCTAGGGGGGCTGGGACGTTGCTAGGTGGGAGATCCCCCTTACAGCTCAATCTAGTGCGAACTGGGTTTCTGCCCCTTCCGATGACTAAGACCACATTTTTATTTCAGCTCTCTGCACACCAACTTGAAAGGCTCCTTTATGTCCTAGACCACAGAGAATATCGGTGTCTACGGGTGCAGTCAGTGGTCCTGTTTTTGAGCATAATGCAACGAAATGAGACAAAAGGTAGAAGAGAGGGAGCCAAGGAAGAACCTAAGCAAAACCAGACAGAGGGACATCTAAAATGTGCGTTTGGGCAAGCGTCCTTAAAAATGCAGTTCTGATCACTGTAATCCTGAATGTTGACTTCCCAAAAGTTCAACATCCTCAAAGTCTAAAACCTAGAAAGATAAAAATTCCAGAGCTATAATTCTGGAGAAAAATTTTCAATTCTTTTAAAGATACTTATTTATATGTTTCAAGGAGATTTCTCTGAGAAACACAAAATGGCAATAGAAAACTTCGCCATTGACCACTTTATACAGTAAGACAGAGAAGCCAGGCTAACGGTGTAGGCTTGTAGTCCCAGCAGTCTGGGAGGCTGAGGTAGGAGGATTTCAAGTCAAGACCAGTCTGGGCAACTTTAGGACTTCATGAGAGAGGCTCTGGATTAAAATAAAAATAAAATGGATGAGAGATGTAGCTCAGTACAAAGGTCCTGGGTTCAGTCCCCAGTATCTTCCTCCCAACAGGCAAAGTGTCTGAACATACACTCCTGTGACTGGTAATTGTGGACACCAGACCTAACTGCAGGCATCTGAAATAATATTTCCAGAGGGAAGAGTTTTGGTGACACGGATTGAAAACTATGATGGAGGCTGGGTGTAGCTCTGTGGACAGTGCTTGCTTAGCATGCACAAGGCTTTGGGTTTAACCCTCCTCCCCAAAGCCCTGGGGGTTGCCGTGGGTCACTGCCACTACATGAACACCCAAAGAGCTGGAACCCAAGATGTACAAAGAAGACGTCACTGACTGAGGAAAGCCACTGTTATTACGTGTGCGTGCCAGTGCTTATGTACAAAACCAAGGTAGTGGGCTAGTGAGATGGCTCAGTGGTCTAAAGCACCTACTTAGAACAAGTTTAGCAAAGCACAGGGACAGCGGTTCAATCCCCCAGCACCACATGCCAGCCAGCCCCGCCCCCTGGTGGGCTGAGCTGGCCACACACACACAC
>NW_004524688.1:8703131-8709221 GCF_000260255.1 Octodon degus
GCCGAGCTGGCTACACACACACACACACACACACACACACACACACACACAATTAAATAAATAAAATTAAAAAAAAATAAAAAAAAAAAAAAAACCATCTATTCCCAGGCAGGCTATTGGCCGTTGCATGGAGGTGGTCACCAAGAGCCTTCGTGAGCTGAGCTGTGTTTCTGAGTCTTGCCCCGCCAGCAGCGGCAGGCTTTTCCCTTGTAGGGCTTGGCTTTCCCTGGACGGCCATGAAGGCTTTGAAGCTCTGAGAGCTACACTGCGCTGCCTGCCCCACACCGCCTTCGCCTCCTCCTGGGGCAAGATGACTGCTGAGCCAGTTCTGTCACTTAGATGTGTTCTTCTGGCGGACGCCCTGGCACTCATCTCGCGTTCCTGGGATTTCCCCAGCCACACAGGAGGAGGACACTTTTTCAAGCTAAAGCTGCTGCCCTGACTGTGTTGTGTGGCCAGTCCACTCATCCGAATTTTCTTTGGGATGAATGGAAAACAAAAGCAGTATGTCTTGGTAACCTCTCAAAATTCACTGTTAGAAGCCTTGATCAGACTGGATTCCAAATCTGTCTTACGATGTGAGGATTCCATTGAGATCTGTTTCACCAAATGTTCAATTAAGTATAAAGTGCTTGGTGTTTACATTCCTTCATAATACAAGCAAGTGGGTAAGTTCTAGAATTTTCAGATGAAACAGCAGCATGAGGGGCTGGGGAGATAGCTCAGCAGACTAAGGCCTGCTTAGGCAAGCGCAGGGACTGGGGTTCGATCCCTGGCACCACATGCCATGGTGGCCCCACCCCCAGGTGTGCTGAATGGGCCACCGAGACCAGGCCTGTAATCCCACTCCTGGGGAGGCTGAAAACTGGAGGATCACTAGGAGTCCAAGCTGCATGGTGAGATCCTGAACCAAATACATTAAAAAAAAAAGGAGCATGAGTTGTAAATATTTGATAAAAAAAAAATAATAAAGACAATCTTGAAGTGTCATCCAGTACCAAAGTGAATGACACGCTGGTGTTTCTGTGTGACATTTGGGGACAAATACACGCCTGTCTTCCTAACAGTTCACACTTAACACATTTTATGATTTGGAGGAGCCTTTGTCAGCAGTGTCTTTGGTGCCAGACACTGGCTCCTGGCTATAATCCTAGCACTCTGGGAGGCTGAGGCAGGAGGGCTGCAAGTTTCAGCCCAGCCTGGGCAAACGTAACAAATCAGCGAGCCCCTGCCTCAAAATTTACAAAATTAAAAAAGTAGAGTAACTGTGGACCGCTGAGCAGGAAGGCCCTGCCCATGGCCTTCTGACAAGGGGAGCGGTGGGAAGGAGCAGCGCGTGGGTGTGGGAGCGGTGTTGTGTTCCGGCGAAACAGGGGCTGGACCAGGTGATGGATAAGGGCACAAATAACGAAGTGGCACGCGTTCCAAAAGAAAAACAAACAGTATGTTTTCTAGAAATAAAAGAAGAGGAGATGGGCCGGGCAAACAGACGCGAGGAGGCACAGAGCAGCTAATAGGGTAAATAGTGCAGATGAGAAAGTTGAGCCCCGCCCGCTGAAAGTCAGATGCGCGGACCGCGCTAACTGTGCTGCCGGCTCGGCGGCTTCTTTCAGCGCTGCGGGTTCGGGACTTAACTTGCTCGGCCCGGCAGGTGGTTTCCGGGTCCCGGCCCGCAGCTCGCCCGGCCCGCAGCGCGGCAGGGGGCAGTGGGGAGGAGCGCAGCGGTCGGGAGCTGGGGCCAGCAATGCCTGACTCGGTCCCCCGCCAGGGGAGCGGGCCGCCGGAGACCGGGCAGACAAAGGCAGGAAACCCTGGGTCTGAGCCGCCTGGGGAGGACGCGCCAGGGGTTCTGGGGGTGGGGAGAGGGCTGTTGGGGCAGGGTGGGCGTGGGGCTCGTTTGAAAAACACTTCCTTTTTTCGTGAGACCGGGGAATGAAATCAGGGGTGCCTTAATTAATACTGAGCTACATTCCCAGCACTTTAAGAAATATTTAATTTGGAGATGGGGCATGCTAAATTGTTTAGGCTGGCCTCTATTTTGGCAGTCCTCCTGCCTCAGCCTTCTAGAATGCTGGGTTACAGGCAAATGAATTTTTGATTGAACGTGAACATCCCTCAGAAAATATATGAAAATTTTAGATAGAGCAAATATAACGGGGGGGGGAGCCATATAAGTACTTTCCCCCGCCCCAGTATTTCCACATAGATGGTATATGGATATGCTTTATTATTTTTAGGCTTAACATTACATAATGAACGTTTCTCCATGTAAATAAAATCCCTTTTGTTTTCAGTGCTGGATCCAAGCCAGGGCCCCACATGCTTGGCGCTTGCCCTAGCACTGAGCTGCATCCCCAGCCCTCCTCAGTGTGAGCCAGGGCCCTGCTAAGTTGCCCAGGCTGGCCTCCAAGTTACCCTGCAATCCTCCTGCCTCAGCCCCCAGAGTAGCTGGGATTACAGCTGGGCACCAGCACACGCCTGGTTTAAAAAAAATACATGTAAAGAAAAATTACAACAATTGGCCATTTGTCGCGGAGCACTTAATCTATGCAAGGACGGTCAACCTCCTGACAGGACCTCATTTATTCCTCTTCCTGCACCAGTCCAAGAAGCAGCTGAAGAGATTGTTTCTGCAGGAGGCTGCTGCTGCTGCAGACTCACCCGGTATCACCATCGCGGTCACCAGCCCTACCCTGGGGGAGGGGCCTGAGTCTGCCTCCAGAACTCCAGATGGTCGGATGGTGCCACCGGGGAGAGCCTGGTGGGCTCTACCCAGTGACGGGGATAATTGGAAACAGGCCCCCAAATCTTCTTGCCTTGTAGGTGACATAGTCATAGGCTCAGAATTAGTATGGGACTATCTTTGGGGCCATCTCTTTGGCCCCCACCCCATTAAGGGCATGTAACATGACTGCATTTCTGTCTTTCTTTATTTCTTATCATAATTTTTTAAATTTTTCAGCACAAGGAAATCATACTCTGGCCCCGGAGGGTGCTAGGCAAATGCTCTCTCATTAAGCTGCACTCCCAGCTCATTTTCTGTCATTTCTGATACCAAGTGGCAGGTTGCTTTCCAAGAGGTTAGTCACTGTTGGCCACCAGGAATAGGGGACTGGAGCTGTGGTCTTGGCTATATTTTTTGAGATGAGGAAGCTAAGATGTTTCACCTGAAATGTCTTTGAACTCCTTGAATCTGTTACCTTAAGGTCAGATTTTCTGTCCTTTACCTTATCCATCAAGTTCAACTATGGACTGACAGTATCTTTAGGGGGTTCAAGCACATGGGCCAGGAAGAAAGAACAAGTTTGGGAGGAAATCTGTCAGGGTTTTGTCTCACCCCTGTTGTCCGTTCTCCTGGGCAGGCACCCAGGAGTGAATTGCTGGGTCCTGTGGTGGTGATTCTGCTGTCACCCTTAGGAAGCCCCTACAGTGTCTTCCCTAAAGGGCAGCGCTTTCCCCTCCTGCTAGCCAGTCCTGCTGGGCAACCTTTGCTGCTTTCTGCCTTTTAAACTCCCTGTCCTGGGGGTGTGAAGCGGCAGCCCTTAGAGGTTTCAATTTCCATTTTCCCTACTGCACTGTGTTCTCAGTGGCCACGAAGTTGAAAAAGTGACGTTTTTCAAATAAAAGTTCATGTTGCTGTGATTTCTTGAAAAATGACCCCAAGTGGGCTCGTGCCACTGTCTTCTTCCAGTTGGTCCCCAGGGGAATAGGGTTGGCTCAGGTGCCTGGCACCCTCCTCTGCCTGGCTGTCCTTGGGCTGCTGGTCTCTGTCTTCCCACCCCGGAGTGGAGTGAATGGGCCCTAGATGGGCAGCGGGCTCTGAGAGGACCCTGCACCTCAACAAGGGCAGGGAGGAAAGCTGCAGACGCACAAGCTGGGAGTCCTTGGGCAGGTGGGGACAGAGAGGACACTGAGTCCTGTTACACACCAAAGAGTGAAGAGGGCTGGGCCTGGGCTCCTGTCCTCCCCGGCTGCAGAGGGAAGGCAGGCTTCCTTCCCCGCCTCCCCACATGTGTCCTGTTCTCACAGAGGCCACGGTGAGGGACAATCCTCCAAAAACAGAGGCAGATGTAGGGGAGCAGCGGGCCCTTCTGCCAACAGAGGGTTATTAGGACTCACCCTTCCCACCTCACTCCCAGTTCCTTCCTGTGGGCCCTGCTCTTACCCAACCCAGCCCCCAAACAACAGGCTCCACACATAAAAGTATACTACACCCACCCTGATTCTTTCCTTATGCTTGGACAGGCATCTGGGGGATAAGTTAAGACTTTATTTATTTATTTAGACTTTTTGAGACAGCCTCACTATGCAGCTTAGGCTGGCCTTGAGCTCTCTTTGTAGCCCAGGCTGGTCTCGATCTTGCAACCATCCTCGTGCCTCAGCCTCCAAAGTGCTGGGATTACAGGTGTGAACGACCACACCCAGCCAAGAGATTTTTTTTTTTTTTTCAGGACCCG
This sequence comes from Octodon degus, assembly GCF_000260255.1. Lineage (NCBI taxonomy): Eukaryota > Metazoa > Chordata > Mammalia > Rodentia > Octodontidae > Octodon > Octodon degus. Next base: position 8,707,589 of record NW_004524688.1, read on the forward strand.
GGATTAAACTCAGGCCCTTGAGCTTGCCAGGGAAGTGCTTATTCTACTGAGCCATCTCCCTGGCCTAAAGAGAGATTTTTTAATTTGCCCAGTTATATCCTATGTGGAGTAATGGGTGGTAAGTCTAAAGAACGACAGCAATTTCTGGATAAACACTGCTGGGTCCTAAAGCATATAGGGGAATAAAGCTACCCTATTAAGTGCCAGCGTGTTTTCATTTCTGTTCTAACATTTCTAGCTTTACCTGGGAACCACGCATAGCTTCTGAAGGGCCCAGGGACCAATGCATGAAGGCCCCAGGGACCGATATGCAATGAGTTTTTCCCAGGAGAATTCAGAGTGATTTGGGGGGCAAGGTGGGCTGGTGACCACAACAAGCTGGGAGGGAGGCCTGTGCAGAGTTGCCCTCAGAACCTCGAAGGCACTGGCCCTGCACCCACCTTTCATTGCACTTCTGGTCCTTAATCCCCCCCCGGGAGACAAAGTGGGGGGGCACCGTCTGGTTGGCCAGACATTCAAGGAAGAGGAGGACAGAGATGTGGCCTTGGCCTTCTGGGCAGCTCTGGGTATTCTTGGCAGGTACCAGCCTAGCCTCGTCCTCTAATGCTCTGGAACGAGATGACCCCATGGGGCCCTCAGAGGCTTACACGGATGGCCGGGCTTCCAGTTGGAAGGTGGTGATCAAGTTCTGAGTGGCTGTTGCCTTCCTGGTGCTCGTTGGTGAGCTTGGACACACTGGTGGCCCCTCTTAGGGAATTACAGGTGCTGGGATTATGGGCCCTGCCTCCACATCCTGGTTATGGGGCACCTTTTTATGACCTGGGGTTAGGTATGACATCAAAAGCATCAGCACCAAAGAGATAAAAGCACTTACATTTGACTTCAAATTAAAAACTGAAGTGTGGGCTGGCCAGATAGCTTAGCAGACTAAAGCGCCTTCCTAGGCAGGCTCAGTGACCAGGGTTCGATCCCCTGGCATGCGCTGAGATGGCGACTGAGACTGGGCATGGTAGTGTGCTCCTGTAATCCCAGCACTTGGGAGGCTGAAAACAGGAGGATCACTATGAGTCCGACTTGTATAGTGAGACTCTGTAGACCCTGTACTAAAATACAAAACCAAAAAACAAAAAATTTAAGTGTGTTGATGGTCAACAAGAACAGCAAGATACTCAATGAAATGGGAGAGGGAATGCACAAAACATTGATGTGACATACATACAGGGAGAAGTCATCTCATGAAACAGCCTGTCAGGTGCCGCTTAGAGCTGCGTCTTGGCTTGTTGCCAGTCCCTCCACAGGGCTCTGGGAGAAGGGTTAGAGTGATGCTGGGTGTGCAGGGTGGGGGACTGCTGGGCAGGGCCTGTGAAGGACGTGGATATTTCTTGGAAACTTCAGGTCTGTACCTGGGACTTAGTGCCTGGCAATGTGCTAAATGCGAGAGCAGCCCTCACCTTGTGCTTTCCATCACGTTTAGCCCACAGGCCAGGGCAAGAAAATGTGCACTCAATTTTTATTCACTCATTTTTTACTCAAAAACATCTTTTGAATAACAACCAGGTGCCAGCCCTCTCCCACAGTGGAAAACAGTGGTTCCTGTTTGGGCGGTCTTTGGACGTTACTCGGGGAGTCTTCT
>NW_004524688.1:8725120-8726113 GCF_000260255.1 Octodon degus
CTATGGATAACCACTAAGAAGACAACAATATACAATGTACTGATTATCAAAACTGTCCTATTAATCAGCTGTGAAACTGTCTCATTTATATTTATTTCTCAATAAAAAATAAAATAAAAAGAAGTGAAACAAGTGGGGAGAAATGTGCTTTTACACATTTAAACACTTCTGTTTAGATGCCACGCTGATGTAACTGACCCTACAAGTTCCTACCAAAATGCAGGCTGCTTTTATTGCCCAGACTGAGACGGTGATCTTAAAATTCATAGGGAAATGTGTAGGACCAAATATAGAAAAACAATGATTGAAAAACAAGGTTAGAGAACTCACTTCCCAATTTAGATATGTACTGTAAAGCTACTGTTGTCCAAGACCACAGGGAACTGGAGAAAAGACAGACAGGGATCCATGGGATGGACTGAATCTGGGAAGACACTCTTACCTTTGGGGCCTGTTGATTTGCACCCCAGGTAGCAAAGCCATTTGGGGAGAGAGAGAGAGAGCACACTTTTCCACAAATGGTGTTATGGTTACTGGCTACCTCCTGCCAAATCAAACATTAAAAACAAATCAAAGACTTACACAGAAGAGCTAAACTATCAAAATCTTAGGGGTAAACTCTGTAGGTCCACCACCTACTAGAACTCTGTGTGATATCCTATCCCCAAACCGATAGAAGTGCTGGTCATTTATTTGCCATTCCAGTATTTATGTTTTATTCTTAGTAATTCTTTACTATCATGAATACTTTTACTTGGTTCAATTGTTTTGAAACGTTTAATTTTTAATTACTATTTAATTTTCTGAGTATTACTTAATTTTAATTTTTGGTTTAGGATTTATACTGTATCTTTGACTTACAATCTACTTAAAAGACATGGTATGATATTTTCTCCTATTATTAGAAACTTTAAAAAGCATATTTCCATTTTCCATTGAGTTTATATTACTTCTTTCTTGTCTTTCATACACACACACACACACACACACACA
>NW_004524688.1:8726873-8729694 GCF_000260255.1 Octodon degus
CCAGCTCAGCCCACCAGGGGGCGGGGCTGGCTGGCATGTGGTGCTGGGGGATTGAACCGCGATCCCTGTGCTTTGCTTAGCTTGTTCTAAGTAGGTGCTTTAGACCACTGAGCCATCTCACCAGCCCAGCCTCTTCATTTTTATTTTGGAAAGTTTATATTCTTAAATTCATTTAAGTTTGTAAATAAATTTATTTACAATGTGAAATCTATTATGAATCTCATGCTATGTATTCATTTCGGAAATATTTCTCTAAAATTCATTCTGTCTACATCTTATATCTTTCACATTTCAATATTTGTCTACAATTTTAATATGCTGTGTAATTATTGATTTTCAATAAAATTAATGAAAAAATCTTAGGGATAAGAATACGCAAATAATTTTGGATTTGGTAGTGAATTCTTAGTATGATAGCAAAAGCATAGGTCGCAACAGAAAAAAAAAAAGTAAGATGAGTTCATGGAAAACGCCACCAAGAGCTGTGCGGGGACATCCCACAGAAGGAAGGATTTGTCAGCCATGTATCTAATAAGGTCAGATATTTTGAATACATACAGAACACTGACAACAATGTCAAAAACCCAAAATTTTTATTTATGTATTCATGTATTTATTTTTGCATTTAGTACAGGGGATACAGGGTCTCACTACATAGATCAGATGCGTAGTGATTCTCCTGTTTTCAGCCTCCCAAGTGCTGGGATTATACATGTGTGCCACCACACCCAGTCTCAATCAATGACTCAGCGTGCCCCAGGGGTGGAGCTGCACAGCACACCGGGGATTGAACCTGGCTACTGCACGCTTCCTAGGCAGGCGCTTTAGTCTGCTGAGCTATCAGGCTGGCCTTTAAACCCCCCAAATTTTTAAACAAAATAATTTGCAAAGATACTGCTTGAAAGAAGATACACTGCCAATGGGCACGCACAACTAGGTCCAGAGTCACTAATCATGAAGGAGCTTGGCAAGCCTCAGCCACGGCAGAAAACCACTTCACACCCGCTGGGACGACTGTGATCAGAAAGGAGCTGTTGGCAGTGGTGTGGAGACACGAGGGTCCTCACACCCTCCTGGTGCACATGCAACAAAGAAAGCAGCTTGGAAATTCCTGAGAAAGTTAAACATAAAGTTACCAAGCAGTGTGCAGGGAACCCACCCCTAGGTGTGTGCCTAGGAGGATTTTTTAATTGTTCAAATAAAATCTTGCACACAAATGTTTGCAATAGCAAAATAGCCAAAACAATACCCAAAAGGTGTAAATGAATGGACTATGCATAAATGGGAAAATGTTTATATCCATGGAATTCTTATTGTTCAGCTATGAAAGGGTGAAGTACTGATTCCTCTTCCTTGATACAGACGAAACTTGAAGTCAGCCACAAAAGGCAACACGGTACATAATTCCATGTGTCTGAGGAGTCTAGAACAGGGGAACCCACAGAGACAGAGACTAGGCCAGGAATAACATTTACTGAACTTGGAGAGTGATGCTGATTGGAAAGTCTGTGGGCACTCTGAAGCCGCTCACCTGTATGAGCTACCTGAGTTAGGTCTCCGTAACAAAACAATATGGTTTAAATTTTTTTTTTAAGAATACAAAATAGTGATAAAAAACATTAGAAATGATAGAAAATTTCACTAAACAAAGTAATAGGAATTGAACAATGGTTGCTGTATCGTATGATGTTATCTTCAAATTAGTTGTTTAGGTTACCAGTTATAAATGTGCAAGATTGGTTAAAGAAAAAAAAAATAACAAAAAAGTTGTAAGAAACTCAAAAGAGGGGGGCCTGCCCCTTAGCTCAGTTCTTTAAGTGGCTGCTTCAACAAAGCAGTCAGGCTCAGGTTGCTGTGGTTCGATCCCCACAACACAAGACAGCCAGTCATGCCTTGAAGGCATTCGGCGCAAAAAAAAAAAAAAAAAGAAAAAAGAAACTCAAAAGAAAAAAATAAGAATAAAAAGAAAAAAATCGGGCTGGCGGGATAGCTCAGCAGACTAAGTGTCTGCATGGCAAGCACAGGGTTTGGTCCCTGGCACCACGTGCCTTGCCAGCAGGGTCTCGCTGCACAGCTGGGCCCCTAGTGATCGTCGTGTTCAGCCTCCCTAGTGCTGGGATTATAGGCATGCACCACCATACCTGGTTTCAGGGAGGCTCAGCATGCCTGGGGTTCCAGGGTCAGCACGGCATGCAGTACCAGAGATCCAACCTGGGTCCTTGTGCTTGCCAGGCAGGTGCTCAGACCACAGAGCTCTCTCCCCAGCCTTTCCTCATCCCAGTTTTTCCTTCCCATTGAATAAATTAGTAGTATCAATTGTGCCTTTTAGATTTTCATTATTCTTTCAGGTTCTCACACTAGCAAAATAATACGATGTTTGCACATGTGAGTCTGATTTTATTTCACTTACCAATACAGTCTCTAGTTTCATTCTTTTATCACAAAAGCCTCAAATTTATCTTTTTTAGGCAGGCGCTAAGACTGCTGAGCTATCTCCCCAGTCCCTTAAATTTATCTTTTTAAATAGCTGAATAATACTCCATTGTGTAAAAATTCCGTATCTTTTTTTATCCATTCCTCAGTTAGTGGGCATTTGGGTTATTTCCAAGGTTTAGCTATGACAAATTGAGCTGCTATAAACATGGGTGCACATATATTGGTGTGGTATGATGATTCAGTTCTTTTGGAAAAATACCCAGGAGGTGAATAGCTGGCTTGAACAGGACCTCCAATCCTAGCTTTTTGAGGAGTCTCCACAGTGATTTCCATAGTGGTTGTACCAGCCTGCACTCCCATCAACAGTGGAGAAGGGTTTCTTTTT
>NW_004524688.1:8730519-8746455 GCF_000260255.1 Octodon degus
AAAAAAAAAGACCTAGAATAGCAAAAGCAATCCTGGGTAACAAAGGAAAGGCAGGAGGCATCACAACCCCTGACTTGAAGTTATACTACAAAGCTATTGTGATCAGATCAGTATGGTACTGGAAAAAAAAAAAACAGACCTGAGGATCGATGGGACAGATTAGAAGATGCAAACACAACTACAATCATATTCAACTGCCTTATCTTTGACAAAGGGACCGAACATGTTCACTGGAAGAAAGACAGTCTCTTTAATAAACAGTGCTGGAAAAACTGGCTCACTACATGCCAAGGACTTCAAATAGACCCATGCCTATCACCATGTGCAAAAATACGGTCAAAATGGATCAAAGATTTATATAGTGAAATGGAAGCACTAAATCTTCTGGAAGAGAAAGTAGGTAGAAATCTTAAGGATATAGGAGTAGGTAGAGAATTCATGAACAGAAATCAAACTGCATGGGAAATGCTTCAAAGAATCAACAATTGGGATCTCATCTTTTTGAAAAGTTTCTGCACATTAAATAAATCACCAGCAGAGTAAAGGAAATTGGGAAAAAATGATGGCTTAACATTTTTATGTTTGACTCTGCATATGTTGCCCCACACAAACGAGAAACCGTTCTTGATAACCGAATCCCCATGGAGAGAGCAGCAGAGCAGCCTGTGCAGGGCCATATTCCAGATTTTCCCTTTAGTTCCCAGCTGCTCATGGGGTGCTGCTGAACACCAGGGGAGACAGGCCGGATCTTCTTTTCACCAGGGATCTGTCCCGGCGGAGGGCTTTTGGTCCAATCTTCCACTGTGTAATGGTGGATGCGCTGTGTCAACTTGAGAAGTTAGAAGTGTAAGTATTCAGCAGGGAGCTAGGGTCTTTTGTAAACATCCTCATCCTGTGCAAGAGGAGCACATGGAGGTCATGTGAGGGTTACACCCCTGGGGGTGGACAATATTAGGGAGGAAAAGAGGCTTCCCCCCCTTTGCTCTTGCTGCTCTTGCAGTCTTTTGCCACCTTGAACCCTTGCCCGTGCCACGCCTTTGGACTAAACTTCCACAAACTGAGCTAAATAAAGCTTTCCTTCCTTGACTTTGGGTGTTGAGCATTTTGTCCCAGCAACAAAAGAAAAATAACCAAGGTATACACTATTGTCCTTTTCTTTTCATGTTCCTGATGTCATTTAGTGGGAAAGGCCTCCATGGAGAGGATGGTTGACATTTCCTGGTACAGGAATGCAGTGGATTTCTAAGGGTGGTCAACTAACTACACCCAGCTGAACTAAACTAGCATGGTTCCGAGTGTGGGAGGCCCACCTGAGGGTTGTTGCCAGCAGCATGAAGGCAGAACAGAAGCTGCTGAAACGCTGTTAGGGACGCTGTTCCAAGAAGCTGTTGGAAGCTGCTAGTTCTCTTGGGCTGTTCTGCTGGAGGATCTTGTCATACTGGCTTTCCCGATGAACTTTGGTGTTGTATGTTACGGGTTGGTGCCGAATGAAATGACGAGAAGACCTGATGAAGGTAGCTTCAGAGGTCTCACTGAGATTAGTCTCTCCAAGTGAGCCCAGAGTGAGCCCAACGCCTCAGAAGCATCTCATATTTATTGAGGGGTAAAGGCAGATTAAGGAATATGCATAATTACTTAAGTGAATACAGACTACTATCTCTATTGACTTCCACCATTTGCCTAACACTAGGTCTACACAAATGCTAGCTGATAACATCCCAAGCAAGGGATCAAAGGACAGGGCGCCTGCAGGAGAAGCTGTTATCTGCAGCCTTGGGTCCCAGCTTGCCGGGAATTTGCAAACAGACAGCAACCCTCCTCGGGCTCAGTCCAGTGTCCCCTGCTGTCTTGGGACATCAGGCTTTTGAATCAAATCTATATCTCCACACTTTGGAGAAGCTCAAAAAAAGTCCTCATCTTGAGCATTGGTTCCTGGCTCCAGAGGGGAAGATGGTGCCCTGCTCAGCCTCATGAAGCTTGTTGCACTGGCTTTCCTGAAGGGAACTTGGCTTTCCTCATCGCTGCAGGAGCTCAGGACCTCACTGTTGCTGGGGATGGCTGTGGTACTTTTGGGGGAGCTCTGGTGCTTGCCTTGAGTGTTGCTTCCTAGATCCAGTTCACATTCCTCAGCCTGCTAGCACAGATCCTTCATTCCACTGGCATACACTTCTAGCTTCGACCGCTGACCTTTGGGCCTTTCCAGCACGTATCCATGAAGCAGGCCTGCATGGGAATTTGTTGTGGGCTCGAGGTCTCCAGTTGGACTGGTGGGAGGCATTACAATGAGCTCTAGGCCCTCAGCGGGATTCTTTAGTGTTTAGTGTACGATAGATTTCCTGCACTTGTAGTATGCTATTCTTGGGTGAGTCACTATAAAATACTATTAACAAAATGTGTCCTGTACTATATTGTTCACCTTGCAAAAACCCCAAACCAGGACAAGGAAGATGTTCAAATCATGATTCCCAGGAAAAACTTCGGATGTCCTCACCCCTGGGTGCCCAGGAAGCTGCCCAAATCAGAGTAGGGTGTAAGCAGATGGAGCACATGTTGGAAAGTCCCATGAGTCTGACAGGGTAGGAAAAGTTGCCAAGCACATTGGTGGAAAGTATGGTTCCTGAGGGCCTGAAATCAGAGCCAAGGGAGGCTGGAAGCGTTCTGCACCCACCCAGCCGGCTCCTCAGCTTCCTGCTCAGCAATGTGGGCCTGTCAGCAGAGACTGCCTGCTGTTTGTTAAGAGGCCAATGTAAGGAGATAGACAGAACCTGAAGACACTGACTGGTTCTTCCCCCTGCCACGGTGGTTACGTGTGTGGAAGAAAGAGGAGGACTGGGCTGGTGAGATGGCTCAGTGGTCTAAAGCACCTACTTAGAACAAGCTTAGCAAAGCACAGGGATGGCGGTTCAATCCCCCAGCACCACATGCCAGCCAGCCCCGCCCCCTGGTGGGCTGAGCTGGCCACACACAGACACAAAATAAATATTAAAAAAAATAATAATAAAATTAAAAAAAACAATGAAAAAAAAAAAAGAAAGAGGAGGACTTGTGGCACTGGGGCCCAGAGAGGCGACAGTAAAAAGCTGGGAGGTGGAGTTTGCGTTCCCTGCCCTGCTAGGGCTGACAGGTCCGAGGCTTCCCGGCACACACAAACCATGTCATCGCTGCTGGTGGAGGTCTCGGGCAGAGCAGGGCCCAGACTCCTGCTGTATGGGTTCCGGCACTAAAGTTCAGAGAGCTGAAGTGACTTGCCCAGAGTCACATCACTGTATGGGTGAACCCAAAGCAGCAAATGTAGTTAGTCTATTGGGGCTAGAGATCCCTGAACCCCAGGGCCCATTAGATTGTGGCCTGGATGCTGAGCCTGGACGCAGTGCACCCCTTTTTCCCAATTCCTGCTGCCCCAAAGTGACTACAGGGCAACACTTGATGGTGCTGACCCCAGATTACGGCCCAGATCCCGCCTCTACATTGCAATCTGTGACACCGAGACAGTGCCTTTTCCCCAGATGAAGCCAGGCTGAGGGCCAGGGAATCCAAACCCCTCCTTGCCCCAACCCTGACCCCTGTGATCAGGTGAGCATGCTGCCTAACTCCCACCTGTCTGAGAACTGAGAACATTCTAACCCACTGCCCAACTGCCTCAGAACTCACAACATTCCAGAGCAACTGCCTCAGAACTCACAACATTCCAGAGCAACTGCCCAACTGCCTCAGAACTCAGAACATTCTGGAATAACTGCCCACCTGACAGCAGTATAAATAGCTCCACCCACCCAGCTGACACCCCTAGATGAACAGAGCAGTTGACTGGGGACTGGGACGAAGGCCTGTGAGCCTGGTGTAGATGGTTCAGGGCAGGTCTGTGGGCTTTGGGTAGCCTCCTACATGGCTGATTAGAGAGTGAAAAATGGACCAAGGCCTGTCTGAAGCAGGGCAGTGCCAGCACCTTCCTGCCCACGTGCTTCCTCGCGGATTCCCCCCATCTGCGCAGTCACTGTTGACTTGGACTCCTGCTGCTCGGTTCCAGGAGCGGAGGCTGTAGGGCCATGTTTGGAAGAGCCCCATGGCTCCCCCAACGCCGGCCTTTGCTGGCTGCCCATTTTGGTGCTGGGCACAGGCAGTGGTTTCCTTGGCCCAGTTCTGTTTCTGATGTGCTCTGTAGTTGACAGTTTTGTGACCCGTTCTTTTACTCCTGAGTTCCAATGGGGAAAATACGTGGGAAACCTGGGACCACTGTTAAATGTTGATGGCAGAAGTGTGTGGCAAAGAAGTCTGTGGCCCCAGGCTTCTGTGCCTTGTTCCCATCTGTCTTGCGAGCAGCTGAAATTCGGCTGAAGCAGAGGGATCTCACAGTGGGTGCAACCTTGAAGTACCCCACTGGCTGATGGGGGGTGGAACTGGATGAGGGGTGCAGAACCATTGGGAGGAAGCAGTGGATGCCTGAGAGCCTGGCAGACGAAGAGAAGACACTCAACTGACTGAGCAATGACTTGCCCCTCATATCTGGCCCAGGCCACTGCTCCCTGGAGATGTGAGCACAGGCATGGCCCTTGGGAAGCACCAGGCCCACCTGTACTTCCCCCAGGCCACCCTCCTCTTGCCACATGAAGCTGTACAGCATAAGACAAAGAAGCAGGCCCTGCTCATGAGTCCTTACTGTTGTTCTTGGTGTAGGATTTTTTCCTGGGCTCCTTCAAACCGTTTGAAGGCTGGGTGCATTTTCTTAAATTCATGGCTGCCCCACCCCAGGGAGATAGAAGCCACGGGACAGAGCAAAGTGTGCAGCCACGGCTCCCATGCCATGCTACATGTTGAGCCGAGCTCATTTCATGGAGCTGCCTGGTAGGGCACAAGGCTGATAGTTTTGGGGCATTCAAAAGAAGATGCTTCCTTCTGACTGTCTGTGGAGAAGCTCTTCGTGCTGGTTAGCAGGGCCGTGTGGCCGCTCACTGGGGTTCCTGAGGGTCAGCAGAGGAGCCTGAGCTCTTCCAAGGTCTGGCTGAGAACAGACTGTGGCTGGACCTGCTGTGCCTGACCCCTTTCTGCTTGTGTCCTTCCTCTTCCCTTCTCTATCGCACAAGGTTGGGGGGACAGTCTGTCACCTTTGGGGGTGCAGCCGTTACTATGGCCTGGGAGCCCTGCCTGAGAACCCTCTCTGAGAATGGCTTAGTGCTCACCTTCCTGTTACCACAGCATGCATCCCTGACTGGAAGGCACTAGCCCCCTCCCCTGAGCACCCTAACAGCAAGAAGCCTGTGCTCACCTGTTCTGAATATGCCCTCTCAAGTCCCCATTGCCTTCCTTGGCAGAATCTCTGAATCTAGGTTGCCAGTGGTTGGGGTCAGGTTTGGACAAATACCCTGAGGAATACTGGGGTCCGTGGCTCCCCTTTGCTGCAGTGTCTGGCTGGGGCCTCCCTGAGTTGCACATTGTGTGGCGGTGCTCCCCAAATCTGGGCTCGCTAAGTATGTCTGTGTGGTGTCAGCTACAGTATTCAGGAGAGTCAGAGGAAGCTCTTGGGCGTGAGGTTCGCTTGGCAGAGAGTTTGTATTCCTGCCTTTCCAGTGGATGCTCTGCTTCCTGCCTTTAAGGTACCTCGCGTTAGCCAGTCGTTAACCGCGACCCTCCCCGCTGCCCTCTTCTGCTGCCCCTGCTTTCAGGTGTATTTCTAATTGCCTGGATCTCTGAAACTTTTTTATGTACAGATTCCCATTCTTTGCTGGGCACTCATGCTTCGCCTGTTTCGTTAGCTTCACTTGATTTTATTAGTGTCTTCTCTAGGCCTCCTGCTGTTTCATCTGAGGCCCCAGAATGTTCCGTTTCGGTGCTGCGCAGTGCCTCAGTGTGAAAGCGCGAAGGACGGCTGCCTAGAACTGTGAGCCAGCCTGCATCTTAGCAAGCTGGTACAGCAGGGCCACCCAGTGAGTGGGTGAGGAGCAGAAGCCCCCATCTTCCTAGGATAGAGAGTAAGGTCCAGGGCTCCCTGAGGTTCCAGGCAGGATGAGTAGGGCCGGGAGCAGAGAGACTGTGTTTGTCAGCCAGCTGGGAAGGATGGGCAGGCAGGGAGGCTGGGAGAGGGTTCCTGGCGGGTGCCAGGCTGCATGAGCCTTCGGCTGAGGGGTGCTGAGCCCACAGGGGCTGCCTGGGCTACTTTCCCTCAGGGGTTGTGTCTACATGTCTCCCCAAAGCCTCATGCAGTCACAGGAGCTTTTCAGAGGTGGCTGGATCTAGAGTGTGCAGTGCCCGGATTAAGGGTGTGTGATACTAAATCAGTCCACCAACTGGTTTGGTATAGCTTTTTTGGCTAATTAGGCTGTGAGCGCTATAGCACCCTAGGGCAGGCAGCTCGCATAAAATACAAGGGACAGAAAGAGGGCTGATGTGCTGTGTCCCGCCAGCTGCCGGCTGCCGTGTGTGTAGAAATATAGATTTGAGACAAAAGCCTGATGTCCCAAGAGAGCAGGGAACAATAGACAGAGCCCGAGGAGAGTTGCTGTCTGTTTGCAAATTCCCGGAAAGCTGGGATTCAAGGCTGCAGATAACATACAACAGCCGTGGACTGCTGCTGCTCCGTGCTGCCGCTCTGCCACGCGCATTCTGCCCTGGAGCCAGCCAATTATGGACTAAAACGTCTGCGAGCTGTGAGCCAAACCTTTCCTCCGTTACCTTTAGGTGTCAGGTATTTTGTCCCAGCAACGAGAAGAGTTGTTTACACCAAAAGATTTAAAAAGTAAACCTAGCAATAGATGTGCACTGGAGTTTAGGGTGAAAACTTATGCGTAAAGTGCAGAATGTATGTGATGTTCAGGTGTGCTTCCAACATGCATCCTTAACTTGTATGATGCGCAAAAAGCTACGGCTAATTTATTTTGCCTTTATTTTGTGTATTGGCTATTTATAGCAGTGGGATTTGTTTTGGAGAAAGGCACCAGTGGACTAGTCAGGCAGCCTGTGTTCACACATTGCTATGGCTGAGCTAAACCACAGAAAAGTCCAGGGGATGCCTTTCACTGGGGGTGAAATTATGGTTGATTTGGGAGCTTCAGGGCTCTATACTCCCTGGGGTCAGAGAAGGAATCCACAGGGAAACAGCCTTGGGAACTCTGGGAAGACCCAGAAGGGAGGGAGAGGAGGGGCTTACCTGGCGGTGGAGGGACAGTAAGATCTGATTTCCCAGCTGGGAAGTCACCTGGGGCTCAGGGTCCAGGATCACAGAGGTCATCTACTGCCTTTGGCTGTGAGCAGGGAGACCACCAAGAAAGAAAGGAGGACCAGCAGACAAAGGCTGCAGTGCATCCCCACCGAATGAACTTCTTGCCTGATTCATCATCTCGGGAAAGGAAAAGCGTCCTCCATGTCCACTCACACAGTAGGAGTGAGTGGTAGTGACTGGTGCCCATGGGGACAGGAAAGAGGCTTGGAGTGAAAACTGGGGCCCCTGCTGCTCTGGTGACTTGTCTTGCTAGGTGCCAGTCCCCTCTCGGGTCCTCATCTCTGTGCTGTTTCAGGGACAGCATCCCTCCAAGTCTGCAAGGAGGGGAGGGAGGGGCTTGGTGTTTTTAGAATTTTTTCTGTCCTTCTCAAGCCACCACAACTGTTAAGCACTGTGGAATGGCCAAAAGGAGGGACGGGGTGCTCATGTGGCTGCGCACCAGGGGCCCGAAGGACTGAATGAGAGCGAGTTGGATTAGGGCTCATGGGAAGCTTCAGATGAGGGGTCAGGTGATAGAAGCCCAGGTCTCTCAGAGGTGTCCAGGCTGAGGTGGCCAGTGCTGCTGTGGGGCAGGGGATCAGAATAGCCTGGTGTGAGCCAGCAGGAAGCCCAGGAGAGGAGTCAGGGAAACGGGGGGGGGTGCCCATGTGGTGGCACTGAGACATGGCGCTATGCCACCTAGAGCAGCGCTGAAGCCTCTGTGAGGAGATCGTCCGTGGCCGGGGCAGAGGATGGATGGTGGGGCCCATGTTTCATTTGGCTAAGCTCATAAGGACCTATGGGCCAGTGCCAAGCGCTGCTCCTCCTCCACAGATGGTGTATACCTGCTGAGAGCTGGTCTAGCCTCTGCAAAGTGTACTTGTAAGAGTGGGAGAAGAGCAGGCTGGAACGGGGCAGCATCATGGACCAAGGGGTCTCAGGGCCCTAGAATGTGGGTACAGGTCCCTGGGTATGCCAGGGAGGGGCTGACACCCACAGTGGGACGGGGCAAGGCTAGCTGGCTAGCACTCCTCGGTGTTGCTTTCCTTTCCCCCTTACCCCTCCCACCCCTTGCTGAGCTTGAGTAAGGTCCTCACTCTTAGGCACTCCTCACTGGCACTTGTCTCCCCAACCAGGATCTGAGGATCAGGAATGGCCATGTGACATCTCACAAATGACCCCAGATGACCTCCCAGGAGACCAGGGCATTAGGCACTGCCACTAAGGCTGCCTAGCAAACCACAGCTTTCTCCTGGGATCCCCAGGAGGGATCCTTCTTAGGGTTTCCAGCCCCAGTGACAGCCCTTGTCTCTCTGTGTACCTTTGTCACCCTCTGCTGTCACCTGATCCAGGGCCAGGTCTTCTGAGTGTCCACTCCTGTTCTCCACTCGCTAGGACAGTTTCTTTTAATATTTATTTATTTGGTACAGGGTCTCACTACACAGCTCAACTCATAGTGATCCTCCTGTCTCAAATCCCTCCCCAAAGCTGGGATTGCAGGCATGTGCCACCATACCCAGTGGGGTTGGCACAGCATGTGGGGCTGGAGATTGAACTCAGGTCCTTGTGCTTGCCAGGCAGGCGCTTAGATCGCCAAGCTATCTCCCCTCACTAGGACAGTTTCTTGACCAAAATTACCCCAGCAGAAATCACACCAGCCCAGACTCTGACCTATACAACACAAACATGCTGTATTCTGAAGCCCAGCACCTACAAACACCACCTTACCCCAACTCACCACGGAGAGGTGAGGCTACTTCCTTCTGTGTAACCAGATCAAGGGTTGCGTTTGATCCCTGCCCCCACATGCTGTGCAGTCTCAACCCTATCTGCTCTGGCATGCTATCTGGGCCCCGGATGCTGGCGCCCACTGTGTGGCCTCAGAACCAGGCATGGTGGCACACGCCTGTAATCTCAGCACTGTGGAGGTTGAGCCAGAGGATCTCTGAGTTCAAGACCAGCCTGGGAGCTACAAATAGTGAGCACGAGGTCAGCCCAAACTGCATAATGAGACCTTAACAGAAGAAAAAAAAGGGTCAACAGGGAAGATGGAGGTTGAGTTAAGAGGGTGACCCAGAGCCAGGTGTTCCAGGTTCTTTCTCCCTTCCCACCCACAGCTTCTCCCTGAGGGGGCCAGACCTTGGTGCTACCACCAGCCTGGCCAGTAGCTAGCCATCCTCCTCTGCCATAGTGTAGCCCACTGTGCCTCCAAGGCCAGACCTCGGGCAAGGGTTCCTCTGTGCCCATTGTTCCTCCTGTCCCAGTTGGAGCCTGGTGACCTTGGCCCTGCAAATCCTACTGCTGGGGATGGGCACACAAGGATGGACACCCAACAGTTGAGGTACAGTCTTTCCAAAATGGCCACCCACCCCTGAGGACTGCTGACCCTGCCAAGTGGGACATGGGGTCCCTGCTGTGTTCAGTGTTTTCCTCTTCCCAACCACTTCTCTCCAGCCCCCACTTCAGACAGGCTGGCCTGCCAGCTTAACCCCGTCAGCAGTGAGAATCTGTCAGGCCAGGGAGATAGCTCAGTAGAATAAGTGCTTGCCTGGCAAGTGCAAGGTCCTGAGTTCAGTGCCTGGTACTGAAAAAAAAATTTTGTCAGGGATCCCCTTGTCCCAGAAAGGTAGGCATGCCCCCTGCCTGGTATCATCCAACTGCTCAGATCACAGCCCAGAGTCCTGTCCTCCCTTTTGCCCTGCTGAACCCACCATGCATTGGGTGTTGCCTTTCTGTAGTCACCAGAGCCCCCTGCGTGTTAGCCACCTTCTTAAGGACATGGAACCCAATCAGAAAATAGAAAAAAAGAAAAGAAAATAGAGGGCTAGCAAGATAGCTCAGTGGCCTAAAGTGCCTGGTTAGGCAAAGCACAGGGACTGCAGATGAATCCCTGGTACTACATGCTGTGCCAGCCCTGCCCCCATGGCGGGCTGAGCTGACACCCCCCCCCCAAAAAAAAAGAAGAAAAATAAAACAGGGAGGCACCTCATGGCACCTAAGACTACACCTTCTCCATCCAATAATAATTGCAAATACCGGTTGAATCTCTGTCCCCTTAATAGGGTGGGCTTAAGCCCGTTTGTTGGACACTGGCTGGTGGAGTCAGTGTGCTTGGTATGCGGGCTGTGGGGCTGGGGCTGAGGTCTTTCCAGTTTGGTTACAGAAGCCTCGCATCCCAGTCTGTTTTAGGAGGCAATCAACAACTGGGGAAGGAGCAGGGCCTGTCCTCTGTAGGGAGGAGAGAGTCCAGAGGAGGCAACGTGGGCATCCACATTCGTCCTGCAGTGCTGGGGGTGGGGGTGGGGAAGGCAGCAGTGGCAGCTGCTGCTCCTCCGGCTGAGACAGTGGGCCTCAAAGGGCTGGTGTCTTCCAGTCTTTTCCTAGATAGTCTCCTGTGGCCTTGCATGGGAAGGAGGGAGGGGCCGCTAAAGGAGCCTCGAGGCAGGAGTTTCCCTTGTGCTACCTTCCTTCTTTGTCCTCCTGAGGAGGCAGGGAGCAGGGGCCTGGGGAGGAGACAAAGCTGAGGCTAGGTGCAGTGAGGGCCCTGGGATGGGGGTCAGAGTGAGGAGCTCTGTGTTCCTCCACAGGATCCTCAGAGGGAGTTGTGGCAGCAGATTCTGGAGGGACCCTGGGCCCGGGGAGGCCTGCTCCCTCCTGTGCCCTGTGCTGGGTCAGGACCTGCTGGGACAATAAGCCAAGAAGTGGTCCCTGAACCCATAGAGGGAAGGGCAAGGAGGGCCGTGTGGAGCTGCCAACCTGGAGCACCTTGGCTTTGCCCCTCAGTGCTCTGGGCATTTGCTGGAGTGCCACCTCTCATGTTGCAGTCCTGTGCCGCTGGGGCTGCCCCTGAAGTCCCCTGCCTTTGTGACAGCTAAAGAAGCTTGGTTTCTCAGAGCAGGGAACTGTCAAGTGTGGGGTTCTTTAGAGTGGGTTTTGGCAGCTTTGCATGCTAGGTCTTTCACTGGACAACCTGTGTAGCCCAAAGAGACTGTGTTGTTCAGTTGCTTTGAGATTGGAGCAGGCAGTCCAGAGGGGCAGCAAGTCTTGAATAGAGCCCTCTGAACTCGTGATGGCATTTTTGCAGGGGTAAGGGCTTGCATCCAAGGGGTGGCATTTCTTTGTTCTGGCTTTGGAACTCACAGCATGGAGGTTTTTCTGCAGAGCCCAGACCTGGGCACTGAGGAAGACAGGCCTCCCTAGGCCATCTGCACCTCAGGACCCCACCATGGCCCCTTCTTGATGGGCTTGCTGCCCTGTGATTGTGGGCTCTTGATCCCTTGAGGCCCCCACTTCCCACTTTTGCATGGCTGACTGCTATCACCTTTCCTGTGCAGAGGCCCTGGGCTGCCTTGTCTTTGGGATTTTTCCAAGTGAGTCTTCTGCTCCTGGGTTATGCGAGAGTCAGTGTGCCCAGGACTCTGGCTTAGCCTGGGATGTGTGGCCACTGTGAGCACATAGCCCTTGCTTTCTCTTTTGCAGGTGAGGCTGGCAAGGTGATGTTGGGATCCCCAGAAAGGAACACAGGACCCTGGTGTGGTCTTAGAGTCCCACTGACAAAGCAGATGCAAAGTCTCTGAATACTTAAGGCTTGGCCTGGAAGCTGGCCAGGGGCACAGGCAGCTGTGGGTCCCCTGTCACCCCAAGAGACTCAGTTGGTGTGATGGGTGGGGCCTCCCATGATATCCTTGTCTCCAGGGCCAGGGGCAAGGTGTGATCCTGGGAAACCCAGCTCTCTTCTAGACATGCTACCTGAGCTGCCAACTTGGCCTGACAGGGTAGTGTTTGTGCAGCCTGTTGCTGAGATGCAGGCTTGGATCAGAAGAGTAGCACTGGAGCAGGAGGGCCTGAGTGCACTAAGGAGGGCGGTGTGACATACTTGGGCAGAATGCTGCACACGCAAAGTACACATGTGCACATGTGCATGCGTGCATGCGTGTGTGTATGTGTGTGTACAGAAGCTGCTCAAGGGTCTGAGTGCTGTGAGGCTGCGGGGCTACCCCTGGTCCCTCTGAGGCATCACAATGGCAGTAGGAGCTCAGAGCTGTGGGCATTGTTGGGGAGCAGAGCCCCTGCAGGAGGCTAGTGGTGGCACCAACACCTGTAGGACCTCTGGTCCTTTCCCTGCGAACTCTGGAAAGGACAGCTGCTGACAATGGAAGTGAGGGCACCTCCAGAGCCTGTGGGGAGGTGTGTGGTACCTTGAATGTGCTCCCCATCTTTGGCATGTTCTTCTACCGGGTGTACAGTAGCCTGGAAGCAGACGGATGCTGCCACTGCCGCGTGGCTGCCAGTGTGGCTGGCAAGAGGTCCTCCTGATTTTTTTTTTTTTTTTTTGCCAGCTCAGCCTGCCCTAAGGGTGGGGCTGATGTGGCATGTGATGCTGGGAATCGAACCTCAGTTCCCTGCGCCTATCTAAGCTTGCTAAACAGGTGCTTTAGATAGCTGAGCTATCTTGCCAGCCCCTCCTGACTTCTTGGCACCTGTCATTTTTGTATCTTTAAAAAAAAATTGTGTTTGGTACAGGGTCTCACTATGCAGCTCAGACTTGTAGTGATTCTCCTGTTTTCAGCCTCCCCAGACCTGGGATTACAGGCGTGCACTCCTACGCCCAGTCTTGGTGGCAGGCTCAGCATGCCCTGGGGATGGGGGCGGTGTGGCATGTGGTGTCAGGGATTGAACCCTGGTCCCTGCACTTACCTAAGCAGGCGTTTAGTCCGCTGAGTCATTTGTGTATCTGAGAGGTGTTTGAGAGTCAGCTCACTCCATTCTGTGCCAGGAGATCACAGGTCACTTACAAGTCATTACTCTTAGCTCTGGCTTCTTTGTGGACACAACAATTGTACACTGGTACTCCTGCTGCTGATATCAGCCTGAGTCAGTGGCAACATGGCACATGGTTGCAAAAGAAAAAGAGAAAAAGTTCTGCCATTGAGGAGCTCTGGCATGATCTGATGTCCTCTGGTACAAGAGGCCTGGTCTCTAAAAGCTCTTGGCTTTTATTAGTATCCATCAGGGAGGTGGGTGGGGGTCGTGGCTGAGTGCAGAAGGAAAAGAAACGAGCCATACCAGGCACAGTGGCCTCCAATGAGCAAGCACAGAAAAAATTTTGACGTGTGCAAACCCGGCAGCTTTACTTCCAGCAACATTTAATTCTTTGAGTCCCTTGGCCTCTGCCGAGAAGCGATCTCATGTCTTAGCCCTGGATCTCGCGGGCTCCCGTCCCAGTTGTGAACACGGAGGCTATTCTGCTTTGGTGTTGCAGCTTTGCTGTTAATGAGCCCCCTGGGCCTCTGCGGGACTCAGTAACACCCTTTTAGCTGATTAAGAAACATTTGGGCCAATATAGCCAGCTCTGCATATCTCAGTGAATAGGGTGCAGGAGTGCTCAGGGATGGTCACAACAAGGCTTCGCTTCTCAGGAGAGAGCAGTGTGGTCGGCTCCCACACGGGTAAGATTGGTGGGGTTTTTATTCATTTTTTGAGACAGAGTTTGCTATGTAGTTCTGGCTGGCCTTGAACTCACTATGTAGCCCACATTGGCCTCTTAAAACCTGCCTCCTGAGTGCTGGGATTACAGGCATGCACCACAACATGACCCAGCTGAAGTGGATGATTTGGAGCCATGTCTACACTGTGGAATGACAGCATATCCAGCACCTAAAATATCAGTGTGTCTTTGGTCTGGGAATGATCTTGTCAGAGCACGAAGGTGGACACAGAGGACATCATTGTAAGTGAAATAAGTCAGGCACAGAATACTGTGCAATTCTCTTCATAGGTGGAATGGAAAAAAGTCCATTCCATAGAAGTTGGCTATAGCATTACCTGTAGCACTTGAAGTAGTTAACAAACACACTGCTTTCAGAGAACCACGGTCCTCACCCTCAGCACCGGCCTCTGCGACCTCACAAGACCCCACAGGGCGCATTATGGCACTGGAGAGCCATTCCTATGTGAACTGTGCCCTGCCTCGACCACACTCTGTGCAGAAGGGCCTGTGTTTTCCAGTCAATTCCATTAAATTTTTTTTTTTTTTTTTTTTTGAACCGGGGACTGAACTCAGGCCCTTGTGATTGCCAGGGAAGTGCTTATTCTACTGAGCCATCTCCCTGGCCAATTCCATTAATTTCTATTAAAAAAAAATGTATTTAGTACAAGGTCTCACTGCACAGATGGGACTCATAGTGATCCTCCTGTTTTTAGCCTTTCAAGTGCTGGGATTACAAGTAGGAGGGGTGGGGAGGTTTGGGGGGGCGGGGACAGAGTGGCACTGCAGCCAGGGATCAGAACCCCGGTCCCTGTAGGTGCTTTAATCAGCTGAACTATCTGGCTGGCCCTCATTAATTTATATTTCAAACTCCTTTTTCTGTGTGATCAAAGAAATCTACCCAAACTGGGATCTCTCTTGCCTTAGTTTAACGTCCTTTTTTTTTTTTTTTTTTGAGGAACTGGGGATTGAACTCAGACCCTTGTGCTTGCCAGGGAAGCACTTATTCTGCTGAGCCATCTTCCTGGCCCCTAACATCCCATTTTGTAGTAACCACCTTTTTTCTGCTTCATCCTGCGTGATCCTCCGTTGTGGGTCCTGCTGCCTTGGGCGGGGCTTCCCCTACATGGGGGAGGGGGGCTGCGGCCGAGCTCCTGCTGCGTGGATCCAGGTCGCCACATCCAGTGCAGCTTGCACAGTTCCCAGGGGGGAAGGGAAATGGTGAAAGGATGGAGAAATAAAGATAAGGGACGACATAGAGAAAGCTGAGGTCAGGTGGAGCCCTCTCTCCTGCTGAGAGGAAAAGGAACTGCTCAACCACTGCAGAACATTTATACTTTCAGGAGGTTGATGGCAATTTTAGCCCCTCTGCCTAGCAACTTTGCCTCGCTCACTGAGCACCTGGCTTCTCAGGGGTGGGACAGCTTGTTCTCATGGCTCACCTCTCATGGCAGTCACCCTCCAGCTTAGCCGCCCCTTACAGCAGGAATGGAGGCTGCAGGGCACCAGGAAGGGTAGCTGAGGGGCTGTGGTTAGAACAAGAGCACTGTGGCTCCCCCAGTGCCAGCCTTTGCCAGCTGCCCATTTTGGTGCTGCAGAGCCCCTGCTGGGCACAAGCGGTTGGTTTCCTTGGCCCTAGTTCCCTGATGGGTGCGTTCTGTGTTGAAAGTTTTGTGACCCAGTCTTCTTGTACCTCTGGCTTCTGATGGGGAAAATACATGGAAAATGGGGGGTACTGTTATGTTGATGGCAGAAATATGTGGTAAACAAGCCTGTGTCCCCAGCTGCTGCTGCTGCTGCTTCTGTTCTCTTGTTCTCATGTGTTGGGCACAGCTGAAAGCTGAGGCAGAGGGATCTCACAGTGGGTGCAACCTTAAGGTACCCCATGGACTGACAGTAAAGCTGAAAAGCCTCCTTTATTCTATTTTTATTTTTCCAACCTGCCCCATGGAATGTGCCTTCCTCACTTGTTCTCAGATGTCCACAATTCACTTTCTGGTTTCATCCACGCCAACATCTTGGGCACTATGTTCCGTTTCCTGTTCAACTCACTTGTTCCTTAAAGCCTCTCTTCCCTATCAAAAATCTAAAGTTCTGATTCTGTGCATCCTACCTGTAAAATCCTGCAAAACCCCAGACAACCGGAAGGCCGGCCTGGCTTTCTTTGTTGCTGGGAGGGAGCCTGGCCAGGACCACCAGGTAAAATAAAGCTGCTCACTTCCTCCAAGTCCTGGGTGTCACTCTGATGTTTCTGCTC
>NW_004524688.1:8755825-8756712 GCF_000260255.1 Octodon degus
AAAAAAAAAAAAAAAAAAAAAAAAAAAGGAGTCTCTCCACTACAAGAGCTCTTGTCATTAATTATCGAGATTTTTTTTTTTTTTTTTGTCAAGCAGGTACAGGTGGTCTTGGTTTTCAAAGGACAAGTAGACAGTTGTAAGCTTTCGGCTGAGCTTGTAGCTTATCAAAGCTCGAAATTTCTTTCCTTTCTCAAATACGACAATGTACAAACATATGGTAAAAATTCAAAAAGTTTAAGGCACTAGTAGCTTCCAGTGCATAGTGCGATTTCTGTGAAATTGTTTTCCTTCTGTTTTGTGCCTGATCGGGTCCTGTCCTGGATGGGTGGAGCGGCGCGCTCATCAGCACCCGCCCCCCCAGAGGACAGCGGGCTCCGGAGGGAGGGAAATGTTGAGGCTTCACATGCAACAGAGCCGAGGGTCTGTCCGAGCCACAGATAGCCGGGACACTAATGTGGGTGCCAGACCCCCAAAAGTTCAACTCTTCTATCTTCTTCTTTTACTTATTTATTTTTTGTGGTACCTGGGATTGAACTCAGGACCCTGAGACTCTTGCGTCTTCTGCTTTGGCATGTCCCAGGGTGGCGGCCTCTGTGAAGCTCAAGGTTGGAGTTGCTGTTCTTGTCATAGGGAGAAGCTCGAGTCCGAGAAGCAGGACTCCCTCATGACCTGGGAATAAGAACTGTATACGTGCGTGGATGCTTGTGCTGCTGATTTCTGCTGGTCTGCTGAAGGGAGAAGTTAATGCTTAAGGCTTTTTTCTCTCCTTTCAAATTTTTACATTTTTGGACCAATTTTCCATGCTTATATCTGGTAATCTGAACAACTAATATATAGTATAACTATCACTTTGCTTAGTGAAATTCTGTATATTTAAAAATTTATCT
>NW_004524688.1:8757752-8758591 GCF_000260255.1 Octodon degus
GTGCTGGGATTACAGGTGCACGCCATCATGTCCAGTCTCAGTCACTGTCTCAGTGTGCCCCAGGAGTGGGGCTGGCATGGCATGCTGGGGAACAAACCCCAGTCCCTGCACTCTGCCTAAGAAGGTGCTTTAGTCCACTGAGCTATCTGGCCAGCCCTCCTATACATATCTGTTTATGTGAACACTCACATAATGCCACGGGGAAGGATCTGGTGGCTCAAAAGTCACCTCTAATTTTACTCTTCACATGGTGGCCTGGTGGCCTGTTTTAAGGCTTCAGGCAAGTGTAGCTGTAAAGTGTGCTTCTTCCTTTATTAGTACATGTATGTAGTACACACTGGTTGCATCCCTCGTGGGAAGCCGGTGCATGTCCGTAACGCACCCCCACTCCTTTCGTTGCTCCCCTTTTCCTGCTTCCCTTCTCCTTCTTCATCATGGAATCCCCTCCTCATCTGAGAATGATTCGTCCCCTGCTTCTGCTTATCCTTTTTTTTTTTTGGTACCAGGAATCAAACTCATGACCACACATGAGTTTGCCATCCCAGTGCTGTGCCACTGAGCTATCTCCCTGGCCCCTGCTGATCTTTTATTTTGCTCTTTATAAGTTGAGTTGTTCATATAAGAGAAATCATAATATATAAGCTTGTGTGTCTGATTTATTTCACCTAACTTTGTGGCCTCGAGGAGCATGCATTTTCCCATGAAGACTTAAGATTTATCCTTTGTGGAAGAGTAGTGCTGCACTGTTTGTGAACGCCACATTTTCTTTGTCCATCTGTTAATGGGTATCTAGGCTGCTCTCAAGATATAGCGATTGTGAATTTTGCATCTATAAACAC
>NW_004524688.1:8760396-8764957 GCF_000260255.1 Octodon degus
GGTCCCTGTGCTTTGCTTAGCTTGTTCTAAGTAGGTGCTTTAGACCACTGAGCCATCTCACCAACCCCTAAACTCAAATTCTATAAGTTGTCTTTTCACTGCTAGTTGATTCTCTTGCTGTGCTAAACTTTTAAAAAATGTGACACAATCCTATTTGTTGATTCTCAGTACTTTGTGCAGCTGAGGTTCTGTCCAGAAAGTCCTTGCCTATGCTATAACTTTAAGTTCTGCTAATTTATCTTTTTATTTAATTTTGTTCATTTTAATGAGAAAAAAGATAAAACAGTAATGAAATAGGTTAGTAGGATGGTTACAATAATTAATACATCGCATATTGTTGTCTTCATAGTTATTCAGAGGACAATATGCAGACATGATACCTTGTCTAAACAATATTAGTACAGGGGCCAGGGAGATGGCTCAGTAGAATAAGCACTTCCCTGGCAAGTGCAAGGGCCTGAGTTCAATCCCCGGTTCCCCCTCACCCCAAAACCCCAAAATATTAGTACAAACTTTTATTCTCAGTGAACTAAGAGAAAGTAGCTGTATATTTATCCTAACTCTCTTGTGTACACGTATATATATATTTTCTCTTTTTTCACAACAAAAGTCCTTTTTTCTAATAGATTAAGTGTCTCTGTTTTAACATTTAGCTCTGTAATGCATTTTGATTTTAGTTTTGTATGTAGTGAGATACATGGGTTGAGATGCAATCCTCTGCATGTGGAAAGCCACCTTTCCTAGCACTATTCATTAAAAAGTCTTATCTTTCTTCCGGTATGTTTTTGGTTCCTTTTTCAATGAGCAAATAGTTGATGCATTTGGGATCATTTTTGTATCCTCCATTCTCCTCCATTGATCCTTGTAGTAGTTGTTTGGTTGTGTCAACTCAAGAAGCTAAGAGCTTAACTAAATCATCTCAGCAATTCCTCACTGTAGGGGTGGAGGTCACAATCTAGAGTGACTCATCACTTAGAGAATGAGGAAGGATGGAGGGCCCCATTCTTCCTCAGGGGAGCACCAGCCTTCGCCATGAGCTTGGACGTCATCTCCTGGCTCTAGCGTAGACTCTTGGTTTCTGCTTTGGACCCTTCAGCCTTCTAGTGTAGACTTATCAGTCTTCCATCGTAGACCCACTGGCCTCCTGATATGGACTCGCAGGGAACACTGCAGTGGGCTCCAGGCCTGGGACTGAATCCTGCAGTCTCTGGTGTGCGGAAGCTCTCTGCACACTTCCTCATTCGACTGTGTGGCCAATTTTGTTTTTTTTGTTTTTAATTTTTTTTTTAAATTTATTTGCGTGTGTGTGTGTGTGTGTGTGTGTGTGTGTGTGGCCAGCTCAACCCACCAGGGGGCGGGGCTGGCTGGCATGTGGTGCTGGGGGATTGAACCGTGGTCCCTGTGCTTTGCCTAGCTTGTTCTAAGTAGGTGCTTTAGACCACTGAGCCATCTCACCAGCCCATGTGTGGCCAATTTTGGAGTTTCTTATACATTCATACATCTTGTGTTGTGTCTGTACCTCTAGTAACCCCCTAACTGATATGATCCTCCGTCTGTTTTTGTTCTAGTATCATTTTTTAAAAAAAATCATTGTAGCTTTGTAATATAACTTCAAGTTCAGGATTGTGGTACTTCTTTCTTGATTACTTTTGCTTTTCTGGTTGCCTGTTCCATATAAGTTCTAAGATTTTTCTTCCAGCTCTGTGGAAATACTGCTTCCATTTTGATTGGGATTGCATTAAATCTGTATATCAATTTTGGGAAAAATATGGTCATTTTGAGTATATTGGTTATTCCTGGGCAGAAACAGGGAATATCATTTTTCTGATGTCTTCAGAATACTGTATTTTCACTGTAGAGGTTTTTCATTTAGGTTAATTCCTAAATATTTGATTTTTCTTGATGCTATTATGAGCATTGTTTTTTTCCTGAATTTCTGTCTCAGTACATTATTAGTGTACAGAAATGCTATTGATTTTTATGCATTGATTTTGTATCTTGTTACATTACTGTATTATGTTGGGAAGTAAGAACATCCACTTGGAGAGTTACTACTGCTAGGTAATACTCCTGTCGTCACCTTATTTTCTTGTTTCTGCTTTTTTCCTTCTACCTAATTGCTCACTTTACCTGGTGTGTTCATTCTGTTAGACCTTTTCTCATTGTTACCTTCAGTCTCTTTTTCTAGGATACCCCTGAGAATTTTTTTAAGTGCTAAGTTGGTGGTCATGAAGTTATCATGAAAATTTCCTTATCATGAAAATATCTTATTTTTCTATTAACTTTGAAAGATAATTTTTCAGGCTATCTCAGCTCAGTACATTCTTCCTAGTCTGGCCTTTAAGGTTTGTGTTGAGAAGTCTGCTTGTTGCTTTTCTAACTTCTTTTAAGATTCTATTCTTTTTGACTATGATGTGTCGCTGAGAGTTTTTTTTTTTTTTCCTGATTGTGCTTATTTGCTTATTTGGGGTTCTGTATGTCTCACCAAATGTATGTTCCATTAGTTTCCTTTACTTGGAAAATTTTCTGCTGTCATTTCACTAAACAAGTTTTTAATGTTATTTGTACTATCTTCCAATTTTTCACTATTCTAATTAATCCTAGATTAGTCTCTCTCTCTCTCTCTCTCTCTCTCTCTCTCTCTCTCTCTCTCTCTCTCTTTAGTTTTTTGAGCCAGGGTTTTACCATGCAGATGAGGCTGGCTTTGAAATCACTTTTGTAGCCCAGGCTTGCCTTGAGCTCTCTGTGATCCTCCTATCTCAGCCTCCCAAGTGTCGGGATTACAGACAGACGTGTGTCACTACACCCATTTTATCTTAGTCTTCTTCACTTCTTCTAGGAACTACTAGATCCATTTTTCATGTTTTCCTATTGGTTTTAAGGTATCTCTATCAGTTGGATACCAACAAAAGCTGTCTTTTAGTTCTCATTTATGTATTTAGTACAGGGTCTACAGAGTCTCACTACATAGATCAGGCTTGTAGCGATTCTTCTCTTTTCAGCCTCCCAAGCGCTGGATTACAGGCGTGTGCCCCATGCCTAGTATCAATCGCTGTCTCAGCACGCCCCAGGGGCAGAGACATCACAGCACATCTGGGATTGAACCCTGGTCGCTGAGTCTGCCTAAACAGGCGCTTTAATCTGCTGAGCTATCTGGCCGGCCCTGTCTTCCAGTTCTGACATGATGTCTTCACATTGGTCACTTCTACCCATAGTTTTGATAGAGTTTTTAATCTCCTCAATTTCTCTTTAAAGTTTTATAATGAGGGGTTGGGGAGATGGCTCAGTAGAATAAGCGCTTCCCTGGGAAGTGCAAGGGCCTGAGTTCAATCCCCAGTCCCCCCTCCCCCACACACAAAGTTTTATAATGGATTCTTAATTTTTTTTCTATGCTGGTCATTCGTATTTTGCGTTGCTTTGTTTAGCTTAGCTAGCTTTTTATTAGGGTCCACTATAGAGTTGCTGATCTCCCCCTCCCCAGTATCTGTTTACTTATATCTTCTGTGAGCTTGCCAGATGCCTTACAGATCTGTTTTGTTATCTCCTATGGTGTGATTTCAAATCGTCCAAGTGAATGGTGTTTAGTTTCCTCCCCTTCAGAGTTCCATGGATCAGCCTTCAGCATGGTGGGGGGGGCATTCTATTAGTACATTTTCTCATGTCTCTACTTTTTTCTTTTGTTTTTGTGTTGAGGTTTGCAGGTTTGTAATCAGGCTTTGATTCTAGTAGGGAGACCTCTTTAGTTAATTTCTGCTTTTCAGTGGAGTCTTCAGGACATACCCACCTGTTGTCCTTTGCCTCTGTCCCAGGGTCCAGCCAACTGTGTTCATTGGGATGAAAGGTTGCGGAGTATTTGGCCCATTCTGCAAGAATGGGACACATTAATTATTGTTATCGACTCCAAGGTAACCCAGATATTGGCTCCCAAGAAAACCAATTCATAGCAACAGATATTCCCTTTGGGTAAAGTAGTAAAATTAGCATAAATTATAGTGTCAAAGACAGGATTGACAAACCCAAGCCATACCTCATAACCATAGAAATTCATAGTTATGAATACTAATAGAAATCAAATATTGACTTACAGTAAATTCTCTAAATGGAAAAAATTTTACCTCTATTAGCAATAAAACAGTGTTCAACAGCAGCAGGACAGAGTTAATTAGCTCTCTAGAGATCATAGAGCTTGGCAGTTATACTAGTAAAGGTGGAGGGTTGGGAGAATGAAAAGAACAAAATTTGAGAAATCAATGGGATATGAGAAGGAGGAGAGAAAAGTGAGATAGTTTTGATTCTACTAAGGAGCAAAAGGAAATTACGACTGTCAGAGAATAGTTGTAGGGAAGAACAAGAAAAAGAAGAAAAAAGATAAAGCGAAGTATGGAAAGGAGAGAAAGTTGTAAATGGATGCACTAGAGACTACTCACAAGTGAAATAAGTCATGCCCACGTGGGCAAGCATCGTATTGCCTCCCTAGTGTACGAGCCTGAAAGAGTAAGTAAAATCTGAAAGGCATAGTGCACACAGGAAAGGGAGAGAAACTGATCAGAAGGAATTATCC
>NW_004524688.1:8769147-8771148 GCF_000260255.1 Octodon degus
TATGAGAAACTACTTTGGCAGTAACAATACACAATGTACTAACCATTGTTACTCTCCTAAAATCTCATTTTGAGATTTTGTGCCATTGTTTTTATTTTTTTCTTTAAAATAAAATAACTGATGTCAAAAAATAAATAAATAAAAAAAGATGCAATTTGGAGGGCCAGATAGCTCAGCCCACTAAAGCACCTGTTTAAGCAGGAGCAGCGACTGGGGTTCGATCCTTGGTGTGCTGTGCTGGCCCTGCCCCTGGGGTGCGCTGAGACAGCAATTGAGACTGGGTGTGGTGGTGCATGCCTGCAATTCTAGCACTTGGGATGCTGAAAACAGGAGGATCACTAGGAGTCTGATCTATGTAGTAAGACCCTGTAGACCATGTACTAAAATACATATTAAAAAAAAATTTAAAAAATGCAATTTGGAATTAACATATTTTAAAAAAGAGAAAAGTTGAAATAGGAGGAGAGAAAAGGAGAGAAAGTAAACTATGAGAGGGGAAAAAAGACAGGAAAAACTCCAAAGCCCCAGAAAACCCATTGGGGTAAAGATAAGAATAATAAAATATAGGGAAACAGGATTGACTCAAAGAAAAAACTTCATGTGTTTTTGAATGAGTGGCTTCTTTTCTGCAGTCTTGGGATCCAGCTAGCCATAATGTCCTCCATCTGGCTTTCAGCCCTGTGTGCTGTTGAAGTGCCCTCCCTGTACCAGAGGCCCCTCGGTCCATTCACCCCAGGTTCTTGTCACTGCCCAATCCAAGGTGCATCCTTGCTCCCATTGGTGGATGGGAAATAAGCGCAGCCTCTGTTCTCGCTGGGTGTAGGCTGTGAGCCAGGAGTTTGAGCAGACAAGGCCAGCAGTCCTTGCCGTGCTCTTCTCTCCCTTGGGTGCTGTCCTTGTCTTAGGGTCAGGTCGGTTGATCAGTCTTGGGTCTGCTGCCCTGTGCCAAGGGGAAGGAGAATGCTGAGCTGACTTGGAGCTGGCGGGTGGTCTTGCCCTTGTGTCAGGGGTGCACAGTGAACCCCTGCTTCTGCGTGTGCTGTCTTGGGCAGGTCAGCTTGCTTGCATCAGGGGAGAGGCATCACGCAGCCGGAGTGTGCGTGGCTGCTGGAGTTGAAACCGGTAGCTTTTTCATTCTATCTGGCATATTTTACTTAACATGAGTTTGTGAAATTCACATCATTCAGTGTGTTTTGCAGATTGACATGGGAGTGTTTTTTTTCTTTGTGGTACTGGGGATTGAACTCAGGGCCTCATGCATGCTAGGTAAGAGTTCTGCCACTGACCCACACTCTTGTGAATGTCAAACCACAAATTTACTCACTGCACTGTTGATGGATAATTGGGTAGTTCTTTTTTTTCTTAAAGTACTAGATGTTACAACATGCTGCTGGTCAAAAACTACCTTTGCAGACTCATGTGAGAATTATAATAGGGCCAAGTTCTCCTAAATGTGAAGCTTGCAGGTCAAAGAGATGCAAATTTTTGGCAGATGGAGTCACGGGACTCTTGTGGAAAGCTTTTGCTCCACACCAACGCTGGGCGGGAACAATTGTTTTCCTTTTCTATTGCCAGCATTAGCTTTCATTGAACTTTAAAATTGATGCCATAAAATAAAAACAGTGTATCAATTTGATCTGTACTGCTATCAGTGCCTGTGGAGCTCAAATCTTCTCTTGGATCCACTCGTCAGTGGTACTATCCTTTGAGAATTGTCTGAATGTCTTATCTAGCTCTGTTCTAATGGATAATTTATTTAGTCTATTATATTTGCAAACACCCCTTGACGATGAAAGAAATTGGAGAGTCAGGTATCATGGCACAGCATGGGGACTGAACTCAGGACCCTGCGCTTGCCATGCAAGCACTTATTCTACTGAGCTATCTCCCTGGCCCTATCCCAGCACTCTTGAAAGGCTGAAATGGGAGGACTGTAAATTCAAGCCTAGCCTGGGCAAGTTAGCAACTTAGCAATACCTTGTCTCAAGAAAAAAAAAAAAA
>NW_004524688.1:8771808-8776682 GCF_000260255.1 Octodon degus
CTCTAGAAGTCCTCACCCCATGACTGCATGAGGCTTTGGGGGGACAACAAGACACAAACCATAACAGAAGGCATCGAAGGAAATAATTTTATGCCTGTAGTAAAGTTTAGGCAATTGGACCAGCACCCATTTAGAAACTCAGCTATGCAACCACACGCTTCCTTTCTTGTGAGCCTCGCTTTCCCATCCCTGCCTGGACAGAATTCCTGATACCTGCAACTTCAAGGAGGAGAGGCGTGTTTGGCTCACGGGTTCCAGTGGGCCAGATCCAAGGCGGAGACAGCGTGGGGAAAGGGCCTGGCGGAGGAGTCCTGCTCACACCACGGTAGCCAGGAAGCAGAGAAAGAGGAGAGGAGCCGGGAGCAAGAGCACCCCGCTCAGGGCGCACCCCAGGGATGCACCCCAAGCAGCCCCATCTCCTAGCAGCACGGCAGCCAGGGCCTCCTCAGCGAATGAGCCTGCTGATGACTTAGCTGCTCCCTGACCCAATCACCTTCTGTCCATGTGAGGCATGGGGGACACATTGAGCTCTCAACCCTGACGCTCAGGAATGCCATACCTAAAGTGAGCAGTTTACCTTTATTTTAGTAAATGCTTTAGAAGAAATTAATTCAGAGCCAGGAGGTGTCCTCATGTCTCCGACTGCTTCCATGGTGAACTTCATTAATGTAGTATGGCATGCCCCTACCCCCAGTAGGGCCTCAGAATCCTTCCTAAACAGTCCCCATAGTGACTGGAGCTGGCATGAGCTGCAGCCGGGGTGTGTCCATGGTGAGATGCTTCCCCCTGACGAAAGTGAACTGAACACACGAACTTGTGCAGAGGTGGTACCGGCAGCTGGCAGAGGGTGTGGGCAGCTCAGTAGGGCTGAGGGCAGGAGAAGGGCACCTCGGGGAGAATATGGTGGCTCTTACGGAAACGCTGCTGGACAGCAGGAGCTGGATTGAGTAGGAGCGTGGAAGGGACAGTTGGCCTGGAGTATGCTGTGAGCCCAGAGACGCAGGTCAGAGCAAACACTCTGGTTGGTTGCGTCTGTAGTCCTTTCCTGTGTGCTTTGACCCCAAAAGTTATTTGATAACAGCACCAGGCCCTGTGCACACTAAGGGGGTGGGTGTAACATGTCTGCAGGATGGAGTCTTGGGTGACAGTGAGGACTGGTCTGTTTTCCTAGTACTGGGGTTGAACCCAGAATCTGCACCGAGCTGTATCCCTGGTCTTTTTAAAAATAATTCATCTCGAAACCTCCCTAGATCACTAAGGTGCCCAGGCTGGGCTGCACACTTGCAGTTCTCTTGCCTCCACCTTCCAGAGTGCCAGGGTTCCAGGTGTGCCTGCGCCGGCATCCCGGGCTTCTCTGAAGGCTCTGATGCTCTTGCTTAGCTTGATGCTTAGCTGCGCTGGCCAGGTCTCCTGTGTTTGCACTTGAGGCTGAGAATCTTTGAGTAGGTGTACTTGCCCTGGTGTTTGGCTGGTTCTTTTTCCTGGCTACTGGGGCTTCAGCACTCTGCTGCCAGGTGGCTTTACGGTGTAAACTCTAAAATGCCAACGCCTTTCCCATGATGGCCACTGGGATGGCTCGGTTGCATACCCACATCCTTCCCTTTAATCCCTTGACTCTGCACATCCCTCTCATCCTCTTCCCGTCCCCCTGTGAAATGCTGCTACACATCTTGAAGGTGATGTTTTGCCTGGGAACCACCGCTGCTTGCCACCTGGATGTCTGTGCCTCAGCGAGGCTATTGGGCTCTCTAGACACGCCCAGCCTCACTAGCCCCTCCTTCCTCTGAGCGTGAGCAATGTGGGTGTGCACACAGGCTCGTGTCAGTGCCGTGCGTGCAATTCCTCAGTATCATACATGCGATATACTCATTGCATTACAAAGCAAAACATCGAGGGACATTTGTTAAGCTAACTAGTACTGAGCACTGACCAGGAGCCAGGCCCTGTGCCAGCTGCGGCGGTGATAGTGGGGACTAGACGGGTCCTCAAGGAATGTCATCCCTCAGGCTGGCTGCCGGCGGGCTCACTTTGGCCTCCGTCGTGACCTATGCAAGCTCCAAGCAGGTTTTTTTTTTTTTTTTTTTTTTTTTTCTTTTTCAATCATGGTAAAATACATAGAACACAAATACTGTGTTGGGCTGGTGAGATGGCTCAGTGGTCTAAAGCACCTACTTAGAACAAGCCTAGCAAAGCACGGGACCGCGGTTCAATCCCCCAGCACCACATACCAGCCAGCCCAACCCCCAGGCGGGCTGAGCTGGCCACACAAACACACACACACACACACACACATAAATAAAATAAATAAATAATTAAAAAAAATACTGTGTGTCCACGTGTGCACACTTGCGTGTGTGTGTGTGTGTGTGTGTGTTCTGTGTGTACTGCTGGAGACCAAAGCTGTGTCCCCAGCCCTTTTTATTTTGAGGCAGGGTTTTGCTAAGTTGCTAACTTTCCTGGGTGGGCCTGAACTTGCGAGCCTCCTGTTAGGCTGGGATCTCGACCACCTTCAGGTATACAGTCAGTAGCGTTTGCCACCTTCACAACATCATGCGGCTGTCACCACCGTCCATCTCCAGAACTTTTCTCTCTTCTCCAGCTGCAATTTTGTCCTCATCAAGCACTAACCCCGAATCCCCTGCCCAGTGCTAGGAAACCCCTAGGGACCACCTGTAAGAGGCCTCACGGAGCGTTTGCCCTTCTGTGACCTTCCACCCACTCAGCATGTCTTCAAGGTGCACCCACGTTGTGCGTGTCTGAATTTCCTTTGTTCTCAAGGGCTGCTGGGAATAACGCTGCTGCCGGTGTAGCTGCGTGGACTTAGTGGGATTTACGTGCGTTTAATGGCTAGCATTCAGCAGTTGGGGGATTTGAACTCTCCCAAAAATCCCATGTCTTACTTATGCAAGTGACCTGGCCAAGCACGGTGTCACAGCGCACTTCCATAATCCCAGCA
The DNA here is from genome assembly GCF_000260255.1 of Octodon degus. NCBI lineage: Eukaryota > Metazoa > Chordata > Mammalia > Rodentia > Octodontidae > Octodon > Octodon degus. Next base: position 8,774,765 of record NW_004524688.1, read on the forward strand.
CTGTGGGAAGCTGAGGCAGAACAATTACAAGTTCAACAATTGTTGCCAGCCTCGGCAACTTAGTGAGATCCTGTGTGAAAATAAAATAATAAAAAAAAAATGTATTTAAAAAGGGCTGAGTATAGCTCAATGTGAAGGCCCTGGGTTTAATCCTTCCTAATGCAGGGGAAAAAAAAAAAAAAAAATCTAGCTGCTTCTGGCCGTAGTAACACAGAATGAGCTGCCCCCCACCCCACAGGTGGGCTGTTCCTGAGGAAGGCCATCTGCCTAGCTGTTATCACCCATAAGCTAAGATCAGAGGTGGGTGTGGTTTGTTTTGGCAGGGTTAGAAAATTCTTGAATACTTCCATTACCTGTGTCTCCATCAAAAGTGGGAAGGAAGGCTGGGGAGATAGCTCTGTGGTCTATGCGCCTGCCTGGCAAGTGCAAGGGCCCAAGTTGGATGCCTGGTACTCAGTGCTGCGCTGACCCTGAAACTGGGTGTGGCAGTGCGCGCCCATACTCCCAGCGCTGGGGAGGAGGCTAAGACAGTATGATCGCTGAGAATCTGAGCTGCGTAGTGAGACCCTGTACAAAAAGAAAAAAAGAATGTTAAAAAAAAAAAAAAAAAAGTGGGAGGGCCAGCCAAATGGCCCAGCAGATTAAAGTGCCTGCTTAAGCAGACATAGCAGCCAGGGATTGATCCCCAGGCCTGCTGTGCCGGCCCTGCCCCTAGGGCACACTGAGACAGCGATTGAGACTGGGCATGGTGGTGCTCACCTGTAATCCCAGCTCTTGGGAGGCTGAACATAGGCTAATCACTATGAGTCCTATCTATGTAGTGAGACCCTGTAGACCTCGTGCTAAAATAAAAAAATAAAATAAAAATAAAGAAAAGTGGGAAATGAGCCAGTGGTGGAGCCTCCAGGTTCAGGGAGAGTTCTCCGGCACCGTGAGCATGCAGGCAGAAGCCTGAGTCCAAAACCTTCACCTCCATGAGAAGCTGAAAGGCATGCAGCTGTGCACAGCGAAGCCCCTGGGGTGGGGTTCTGCCCTACCCCTGCCAGCACATCCTTGTCTCAGCAGCCACAGGAAGCCAGTGGAAGGGTTGGTTACCGCAACCCATCCAGAGTGGCCTGCTAAGGGACAAAGGGTATGTCTCCAAAAGTCATTTTGCAACCAGATTCCTGGTACAGCACTGTTAAAAGGGAGGCACAGGAAGGGATCAGGCTGGGAGGGATTATTGTGGTTTAAAAGGGAGGTGTTTCCTCAAGTCCCCGGGTTTGGGGGCTTGATGAGTTCATAGCTCAACTGCCTGTTAGGGGGTGGGGCCCAGGGGGAGAAAGGTGGTTGATGGGGCGTGCACCTCTGCATGGTGTGTGTGTGTGTGTGTGTACGTGTGTGTGTGTGTGTGTGTGTGTGTGTGTGTGGTTACTGGAGATTAAATCTAAGGCCTTCACTGGTGTTCCTTGGGTACCCAGCCCTTTTATTTGTCAGTTTTGAGACAGAGTCTCACTCAGTTATTGAGTTGCCCAGTCTTGGCTTGAACTTGAACTTGGGATCTTCCTGCATCAGCCTCCCAGAGTGCTATGCTATGATTACAGATGTTCTGTATCTCACTAGGCCTGACTCATTTGCATTTCATTACAGAATTTACTTTATCCAAATTTTATAGGAGAGAAATCAACTTCTTTTCAAAAATGACATAAACAGACACATCAACTCTTCCATAGTCTTAAGAATAGCCATGATTGCACTGGGGGTGTAGCTCAGAGGTAGAGTGCTTGCCTAGCATGCTGGAGGCCCTGTTACAGGGGGGAAAAAAGCCAAGATCAGAACCAAGTGACCGGGGGAGTGACCCGGGGCTGCAGCATCCTGAATAGACCCAGAGCGCAGGCCCAGCACGGAACCCTTCAGCAGAACTCCCTGCAAAGAGGCT
>NW_004524688.1:8778143-8781413 GCF_000260255.1 Octodon degus
CTTATGTTTTACTCTTAGTACTTCTTTCCTATCATGAAAACTTTCTTAGTTCAATTGTTTAAAATATTTAATTTTCTGAATATTGCTTAATCTTAATTTTTGTTCTAAGATTTATACTGTATCTTTGACTTACAATTTAAAAGACATTGTATGATATCTTCTAGTATTAGAAACTTAAAAAAGTTAAATAAATAAATTTAAAAAAATAAATTAAAAAATAAAGAACCAAGTGATTAGGAACAACGTCAGAGCTGCAGAACCTTTGGGGCAGGCCTCCTTCAGGCTGGGCAGCTCAGAAGCAGTGGCTCATCCCAGCTGATACCTGTTCCTCCCAGCGCCGGGCCAAACCTTTGCAGGTGACCAGAGGCCTCCTATATGTTTAGCTAAAGTTTTCATTTATGACACTGGGCCTCCATGGGACTTCTTGTGGGAAGCTTTGTCCAGAAAGGTTGGTTTTCACACCTGCTCTCCAGAAAGGATTTCTTCCACAGCGCTGGAGGTTTCCCATCATGCCCTGGATGTCTCTCACCTTCTCTGCACTGTTGACCTAGGGCCCAGGGCTCCTGTGGGTTCTGGTGGGAACTGGGAGCCTCCTCAGAGCATCCGGGCTGCTCCCGCCCTCTCACGTCCCCACCAGCGCAGCATCCGTGAGCCAACCAGAGGCCAGCACTGGGGAAGCCAGCTGAGCAAGCCCTGTCTTAACCCTGAGATGTTGTGACCCAAGGTGTGGCCACTGTTCAGCCTCTGCCTTTATTATTTATTTGTGTCTTTTTGAGACAGGGTCTCACTGTGTAGTTGGGTCTGGCCTTGAGCTCACTTTGTATTCCAGGGTGGTCTCAAACTTGCAAGGATTGTCCTGCCTCAGCCTCCCGAGTGCTGGGATTACAGGCATATGCCACCACACCTGGCTCAGCCTATGTATTTAGATAGACTTTGAGGGGGTCCCAGAAACTGATTTTTTAAAGCAGTGGTACAATCTGTACCATGCAAAATTTGTCATTTTAGCCACCTGACAGTGTACAGTGGAGTGGGATTTCCTACATCACAATGTTTTGCAACTTTTGCCACTTTATGGCTACAGAATATCTATATTGTACCAAAAAGAAACTGTCCATTAACAGTCCCTTCCTAGCTCCCTCTCTCCAGCCTCTGGCGACTCCCGATTTACTTTCTGTTTCCAGGACATTTCACAGACACTGAAGCGTGTAGCACAGCCTTTTTCGCTTAGCATCCTGTTTTACAGGTTACAGGTTCACCCACGTGGTAGCGTGAATCAGTGCTTCAGTCCTTATCACTGTCCAATAATATTCCACCGTGTGCTGGGCCGTATTGTGCGTATCCATGTTTCCCCTTGTCGGACATCTGGGTTGTTTTCAACCTCTTGCTCTCGGGAATGATATTATCATGAACATTCACATTCTAGTTTTTGTTTAACACCTCTTTTCATTGCTTTGGGGGGAGGGGAATTGCTAGATTGTATCATCATTTTCTGTTTTGTTGAGAAAATCCGAAACTATTTTAGCAACTACACCAATTTACCGGCAAGCTGTGAGGGTTCCAATTGTCCCACAGCCTCCCTGAGTCTTGGGTTCCAATTGTCCCACAGCCTCCCTGAGTCTTACCTATTTTTTTTAAAAATTGTAGGAGGCACATGCCTATAATCTCAGCCATATGGGAGGCTGAGGGAGGAGGAATGTGAGCCCAAGTGCAGCCTGGACTACGGAGAAAGGCCTGTGTGTCTGTGTGTCTGTCCGTCTGTCTCTCCTCCTCTCAAAAAAGCCCTCCTAGTGACTCATTATGATTGATTTGCATTTCTCTGCTAAGTAAAGATTTCCAGCATTGCCTTGCTATCTCTCAATTTTGCTCCCACCCCAAAGCCTTGTGCTCATAGGTAGGGCTTTTGGGGTGACTGGATCATGAGGGTGTGGTATTGGATCACATGGGTAGGCCACTGGATTAGCCCGTTGATGGGCTTAGAGTGGGGTGTGATGTTGGGAGGTGCGGCAAGAGGGGCCTGCAAAAGTGCCTCCTTCTATCATCCATCCATCTATGTGTTGATCACATCTATCATCTATTTACATCACTCTATCATCTGCTACCTATTTTTTATCTATCATGTATCTATCTCAATCAATCACCTATCTACCTATTATCTATCATCCATCTATTTATCTATCATCTATTTGCCTATCATCTGTCTGTCTCTTTGTCTATCTATCTATCTATCTATCTATCTATCTATCTATCTATCTATCATCTATCTATCTATCTATCATCTATCTATCTCTTCCCTCCTTGATCCTGCACGCTTCCTGTCTACCATGCCCTGAGTTCCTTTTCCTCTTGCTAGTATACTGCCCTGCCTTGGGGCCAGCTGACTGTGGACTGGAAACTCCACAAGCCGAGAGCCAGAGTAAATCTCTCCTCCCCTACCTCATCAGGTTTTGTATCTCAGCAATGAGAAGGTCACTCAGTGAGCGCCTGCCTTCTGTTCCCAAGCCCTGGCCCTGCTCCCCTGCACAGGCTGCTCAGCTCTATGCCTCAGGCTCTTCCTCTGTCTAGCTGGCCAAGGTCAGTGGTTCACAAAGCCCTTGAGAACACTGTGGCCCGTGGCACCCTGAAGGTTTATGCATACAGTGTTTCCACTGCTGAGTTAGGAATGGAAAAGGGCCTGTGACTCACACTGCGCTATCAGTGTAGGCATTTTCTCAGTGAAAGTGCTCCTCTGCAGAAGCAAACCTTGACACTCTTGTCTTGTTTCCAATGTCATCAGGCAAGGTAGATTCCTTACTGAAAAACAAATCACACCCACATATGCAAGATGAACCCCAAATCCGAAATCCAAATGAGACTTGTCGGTGATTTCCTGTGACCACGGGCCCCATGCTCTCTCCATCCCTCTGCCTGGCCTCAGGGCCCTGGATGGGGCGGGAGGGGGGATCAGGACAGATCACCTGCATCTGCTGGTGACTTTTTTCTATGGTAAATACTTGACATCTGTGTTCGGTGGTGTTCCTGAAGTCTGAGTCCTTCGCACTCTTTGCAAGAATATTTTCTTTGTATTTTATTTGGTGCAGAGTCTTGCTACACAGCTCGGACTTGTAGTGATCCTCCTGTCTCAGCCTCCCCAGTGGTGGGATTACAGGCGTGAGCCACCGTGCCTGGTCTCAGTGGCTGGCTCATGATGCTGGGGATCGAACCCTGGTCCCTGCACTTGCCTGTCTGCTGAGCTATCTTGTTAGCCCTAAATTTTCTATTCTTTTTTTTTTT
>NW_004524688.1:8782593-8807469 GCF_000260255.1 Octodon degus
GCCAACCGTCACTTTAGCGACGCGCAGCTGTGACAGCTCCACCTTCAGGTCGTCTAGCTGTTTCAACAACTCTTCTTTCTTCTTGCCTCGAAGATCCCGAGCCTTAATCTTGGCCATAGTTGCAAAAAAAGAGAACAAGAGATTGAACTCAAGCCCTTGTGCTTGCCAGGCAAGTGGCTATTCTACTGAACTATCTCCCCGGTCCTGATGTGTGCTTTTCAAACAGTTCATGTATTACTGGATGAAAACTACTGAGATGAGTTCTGAATTTGGGGCATGGGAGATAGCTCAGTGGCTTAAGCAACTGCCTGGAAAGCACAAAGTCCTGAGTTTGATCCCTGTTACAAAAAAAAAAAAAAAGTTAAATTTCATTTTTGTTTTTTGTTTTTGTAGTGGGTTGGCCCTGAGCTACAGCCCCAGCTTTGTACACATGTATGTATGCATGCATACATGTATGTAATGACGCATGTATGCGTGTACTCATGCAAGGTCTCATTAAGTTGCTGGGCTCACGGTCCCTCCTGGGCCTCTGGGAGTTCTGGCTCACAGGCCCATGCTACTCATCAGTTTACTTTTCAGGTTTATTGTGTAGGTCATGAGGCGGCTTGCTTCTTTTGAATTCACACATGGTGGGGGCATAGTTTTGTTACAGCTGTGCCCTCTGCTTTCTGAACTTCTCCAGATGGACTGGGGATTTGGCTCAGCGGTAGAACGTTTGCCTAGCAAGCTGCAAGCCCTGGGTTTGGTCCTTGGCACCAAAACCAAAAATTAAGCCTCTCCTTAGAGAGGAAAAGCAAATAATAGAAATGGGCATGCAGTTCTGAACTTCTCCAGAGATTAAAGCCAGAAGCCGCGTTGCAAACATCACAAAACCTTTGTCTCGGTAGTTTTCCCCTGAGGCCAGGGGATCCGGAGGCCCTGCCTCTCACAGGCCCTGTGGCCAACATGTCCTGACTGCGGGACAGCGACCCTGTGGGCCCCCGGGATGCTCAGTGCCAGGTCTTGGTTTTGCTAATGCTAGGGCGCTCCAGCAGGAGTGGTGTAGTCAGGGCTGGGGTGGTGGGGCCCGGGGTGGCTGCACTGACCGTCCTGTCACAGGGGCAAGGTGACTGCTGCGTCCTTGGAGGCGAGGGCGCCTGGACTGTGGAGAGGGCAAAGGAGACGAGTGGAGGGGACGGCGTCCTGCTGAGCCTGACGGGGGGGGGGAGCTCTGCTGGGTCCTCGTACCCGGGCGTCGGGGTCCCGCGCGTGGGTTGTGTGTGTCTGCGGTGTGATGTGTGTGCGATGCGCAAAGGGGGTGTGCGGTGGGGTGCAGATAAGGGTTAGAGTCGGGTTTGTGGTTGCAGTGTGGAGGTGTATGTGGCTGGGTGTGTGTTCATGGTGTGCGTGGGTGAAAGGCTGCGGTATGTAGTTCGCGTGCGAGGCGAGTGTGCGCGCGTGGTCCCGCCCGCGTCCAGACTTCAGTTGTCGGAGCCTGAGACCAGGGAACTAAGCCCCGCCAGCTAGCCACAGTAACCATGGCAACAGATGCTCTCCGCCCGCTCAGCTGCCGGTGGGGCGGGGGAGGGGAGGCTGCCGCCTCCGACACGCCCCTGAGAGCGGTCCCTCCTTGCTTCTCAGTCCCAGAGCTGGCCGGGACACCCGGTTCCCTCCCTCGAGTCCTCTGGCCGTGGGGCGGAGGGTGCCATTTCTGCTGTCCCCTTTGCCAGAATTCCCTGCTTCGTGCCATCGGGTGGGGCGGCGCCGGCCCAGGGTCAGCTCGTAGGGGTCGGAGGACCACGGGTGCCCTGCCCGTTCCGGAGGGGGCGCCAAGGGCTTAAGGAGCGCCAGGCAGGACGACCCGGAATGCGAATCTGTGGGTGAGCTGGCCGGGTCCACGTCTCCTGCTCTAAGCTGCTCAAGGGCGAGCGACCCCGCGTTCCAGACAGGTCCTGGTCAGCGGAGAGAAGCCGGATCTGCGCTGGGAAGCACCTTGGGGCAAGCTGGGCAGGCGCCCTGGGCCGGAGCTGGCGAATCCCGTGCGCTTCCCACGCCGCCCGGGGCCCGGCTGCGCTGCCGCCTTCTCACCCTGCTTATCGTGGAGGTTTCGGGTCTCTCATTCGTAACGCCGATCGTGTTCGAGATTCTTGAGCGCTAGCCAGTGGGCGGGCAGAAATGCGCGTTCGGAGGGCGAGTGCCTGCCCAGCCAGATCACGAGCCCAGGTCAGGGTTAGCGCTAAGCACAGGGCTACAGGACCCCTCCCCTTGGCATCCCCAAAAGACCTGGTCCCAAACGTCAGGAGCAAACTCCAAAAGGTCTTTGAGCCCACCCAAGGCTGGGTCTATTGTACAGGAGGAGGGAGGAGCAGGAGGTGAAATCCCTCCCCTCCCTTCCTCCCTCCCTCTCTCCCTCCCTCCCTTTCTTCCTTCCTTCCTTCCTTCCTTCCTTCCTTCCTTCCTTCCTTCCTTCCTTCCTGCCGGGTCTCCCTATGCAGTTCAGGCTAGCCTTGAAATCGCTGCGATCCTCCTGCCTCAGCCTCCCAAGTGCTGGAATACGGGCCAGCGCCATCCTGTCACCGTGGACTTTAGAAATTGCTTCAGAAGCGCCTGCCAAGAAGGCACAAATTCCCGAGTAAGAAATCCCCGAAAAAAAAAAAAAAAAAAAAAAAAGAAAAAAGCTTCAGGGGATGCTCAGGAGCTCAAGAGCGCCGCCTCCTGGTAGCAGCGTGCAGTGCCATCTTTAAAGGGGCAGCATCTCCTGAAGAGGGTTTTCTGAGTTTCCCAGGTACACCCTGCTGCGTAGCAACGGTTGCATCAGAACCCAGATGTCCCTGCATTACAGCCGGCACCCAGGCTGGCCACATTTGGGCAAGACTGTGGGTTGGCCGAGGTTTGGGTGTGGCTGGTGGCTGAGGGAGACCTTCCAGTCACCCCTCGGGGCTGCAGAGTCCAGGGCTCGGCTTTGTTTCAGCTCTGGTTTTGTCAGGGAGCCGGTTCAGGTGGGCTGATGGCAAAGAGTGCTTCGTACCGCAGGGCTAGTGGTAGCCAGAGAGGGAGCAAGGTACCAGACACACAGTGGATCTCTGCAGGTACTGGCCGGGGAGGGTACGGGAGACATTGTCCCCAAAGCCTGAGGAGCTGAGCACAAGAGCGGGAAGAAGGCTTGCTGGTGTGGACTCCCTCCACTAGGCTGCCCTGCCCACCAGCTGCACACTGTTTACTCAACAGTGTTCCTTAAATCAACACATTCTTGGTTATTGCACTGACATTAATTTTGAAAGGAAAAAAAAACCTAAAAAAGAGACATAAGTCAGTAACAACAACTAAATGTTGAAAGGATCATAAAAATAAATATAAGGCAGCTGGGTGTGGTGGCACATATCTGTAATCCCAGCACTCTGGGAGGCTGAGGCAGGAGGATCACCAGTTCTAGCCGTCTGAGTAACTTAAGGACTTAGCAAGACCCTCAGCATAGTGGCACGCACCTGTAATCCCATCATTTGGGAGGCTGAAAACAGGAGGATCACCATGAGTCCCATCTGTGTAGTGAGACCCTACAGGCCCTGTAGATCCTGTACCAAATACATTAAAAAAACAAACAACCCCCTCAAACCCCCAAAAGTGTGTGTGTGTGTGTGTGTGTGTGTGTGTGTGTGTGTGTGTGCTGTTAGGGATAGAGCTTAATGCCCTGGGTTTGATTCCCAGTACTGAAAAATGAAAAGTACCCTGGCACACTCCCTAGGTAGTGACAGATAAGCAAACAGGCATGATAACATGGAGTCTGAATTAGGTCTATTTTGCCTTGGAGGGAGGGCGGTGGTGGTTGTACTGACAGAGCTCTGGTGCCACCCTCCCCCACAGTGACAGGGGCTCCGCTTCTCTGGCCAGGAGGGCCCAGCCTGGGGGGAGCTCCATGCCAGTGTGGCCAGCAATGGGGCTTCCGAAATGGTGTGGGCAGTGGGGGTGGCAGGGGCAGTCCTCCCTGGTAGACTACTGGGCCAGTGGCTCCCGGGCCCATGTCCATGCCTTTCAGCCAGCTGGATCTCCCAGCAGGAAACCATCAGTTCCGCTGTGTTTGTCCAGACATTCAATAGCAGTTTCTTCCGCATAGGGGGTAGTGGGGGACAGGGAGGAACACAGCAGGGTGTGGACAGAACCCTCATCCGGCCCCATGATGGCTACTGCACCCGTCCTGCGTCTGTGGGTTGGTGCCCGAGCTTGCTGGCTATGCATCCATGCTGTGTGCTGGGTGACTGCCTGGCGGCCCAGGCCTGGAGCTGGAGGTGGAAGCTGGCAGCTGGGGTCCTGGGGGCTGGGGTCACAGCGTTGATTTCTAGGGTGGATTTTGCATCAGGGGCCTATGATGAGTGAGCGGGGCTGTTGGTCTGGAGCATGAATTTAGGCAGGGGGATTGTTGCCAGCACTGGAGTGGCCAGGCCTGGGCGGATGCAGGGTGCGGTCTCAGATGAGGCCCTGCAGCAGGAGGGCTGGCTCAGGCTTCCTGTAAGACAGCAATGGGCTTCGATGAAAGGGCAGGCGGGGGAAATGGGTCTGGGGGAGGTGACAGTGCAGAGGTAGGGGGCAGGGGCAGGGGCCTTGTCATGCCCATGGGAACTCCAGGGGGACTGCTGGAGAGGACAGTGCAGGTGGGCACAGGTGAGCACAGGTGGGGAGGCTTGGGACCTTCTCCAGGACTGAGGGAGGGGCACTTCCTGGGGCCTGGCTCTGCAGAACCCTGACTGCAGGAGGAAGGGGATGCTCACACCCTCCTGCCAAGTCCTCTGCAGGGGAGCCAAGGCCAGGGCTGCCTTCCTTGCAGCCCCAGGGGGCAGCTGGGCTGGGCCTTGCCCTGGGGATGGGGTAACTATAACACAGTTTTGTGTTTGGTGGCTTCAAGTTGGCAGCTTCCAGCCGGCCACAGTGTGGGAGTTCACACCACAGGAGGGGGTGAGCACTGCCAATCAGGGCATTTCTGTTGGGCAGGGTGGGTTTGCTAGCGCACCGTGGCCCTGTGTCTCCTGATGCTGTGCTGGGGCCTTGGTGGCTTCCCCTGCTTCCATCCTCTTTCTGTGAGATGCTGGGGTCTCATCCCCTGTCCTCCAAACCCCCCGCTGAACTCACTTCCTGGTATTGCTTGTGCCACTCCAGGGCTGTGGACAGATCTGCTGCATAGCATGCGCCCCGCAGTGGGGCTGGTGCTGAGGCCGGAAGCGCTCAGGACTGAAAACCCAGTGTCTCGATGCAGCCTGTGGCCTTCTGGGGACCTTGGCCCAGTCAGCTCATGGCCCTGAGCTCCAGCGTCCTACTTGTGTGGCACGTTTGGGGTCCCTTCCAGCTCTGACACTGGGCCCTGCAGGCCTCCCCCCATCATGTCCCAGCGTTTCTCTCTCTCCTTTCCGCCTCACTGCCACCCTGGTCAGCCTTCCCAGTGGGTGACAAGGCCACTGTTCTCTCGTTGTCTTCACCCTCCAGCTGGGGACTCTCATCTGGTCCCTCCGTCTGCAGCGCTACCACTTTGTGCCCTGTGGGTGTTGAACACATTGCGGAAAGCCCTGAATGTGAGCTGCCTGCCGAGCCCCTCAGACCGGGTCTCTCTGTCAGCCTAGAGCGCCGGCCTCCTGACAGTGTCCTCAGTCTGTCCTTGGCATCAACTCGGCCTCTGCGCCAGAATGGCCTGCCTGGGCCACTGCAGTGACCTTCTAACTGGTCCCCACCCCCCGCTCAGATTTCTGCATTCCTGCCTAGCACCAGGGCATTTGGGTGACCGATGACACCAGGCGGCACTGTGCCCCTGGAATATCCTCTGGGGCTCCTGCTGCACATGGAGTGACTGTGGGGCCATGCATGTCACAGGATAGCCTTCTCTCTGTCGTACACCTGCCTTTGTCTCCTCCAGAAGCAGGCTGACCTTGGGCCGGCCCCGCCAGCCTCTTGCCCAGAATCTCTGTGTCCATCCCTTGAGCTGGGGGGGCTCTCTCCCTCCTGCCCCTCAGCGTGCACCCCAAGTCTACTGTTGCTGCTGTCTTGTGTGTGGACTCACTCCCTCCTGTCCATGCTGGTCCTGTGCCCTAGATTACCCTCCCCCCACCCGCATGCCTGGCCCTTCTTGTTCACTGTGTCTTCAAGCCCAGACCAAAGCCTGACTCCAAGCTGTCTCCTGTCTCCCTTTCCTCTGCTTTGGCCAAAACCTGCGACAACACAGGACAAAGAAGTGGAGTAGCCCTGCCACCTGGCTTTCAGATCTGCACCTGTCCTCCCAGAGGTAACTCCCTCGCCACTGAGGAGTGCAGGGTCTGTGGAGGAAGGAGGGGCTACAGGTCTGTTTTGCCACTGCCCAGGTGTGTGCTGGGGCAGAGGGCAAGCTGAGGAGCACGGTCATGCCCGCCCGGCCTTCCAGGCCTCTGACCTTGGTTGTGGAGCATTATGTCACGGTGACCAGAAGAATCAGGGCTCCCAGCAGCGCTGTCACTGAGGAGGGCTGTCTGTGTGGCAGGAGAGCAGAGCCTGGGGAAGCCAGGGGTCTGGTGAGGGACAGCAGGGTGGCCCTGCACCCGGCAATCTCCACCCCGCCTGGCACGCGGGGCACGGGGTCTCAGCACACAGGCACGAGTGTGAACGCACCCGCCGGGGTCGGGGGGAGGGCGTCTCTCTCACCTGATCGGAGCATAGGCTTCAGGGTGTCGGGGTGCCCGTCATTGGCCTCAGGCACGATGCCCAGCAGCTGGCACAGGAGCTCGTACACATGGATGCTCTCGAAGGGCTCCACCTCCAGGCCTGCCTTGAAGCTGGGGCCCGCGGCCCGGAAGATGGTCTTCATGTCCATGGCTCTGTGGTCAAAGCCATGCTCACCTCGGTTGAACTGGACGCTCCATCTCTATGGGGAGGGCCAAGGGCCAAGGGTCAGTGCACCCCAGGAGCCTCTGCCCCTCGCCCATCAGCGCCGCCTGTGGCTTGGCACCTTTGTGGGTCCAGGGGCTCTGAGACTCAGCGCCGCGAGATCCCAAAGATAGGCACCCCAGTGAACAGCTGCTGAAGTAAATGGTGACGGAAGTCGGTGAGAGGCGGGGGTTGCTGAGGCGACGCTAGGCCTTCCCTGGCTTCCTTCCGCCTTCGTATCTTCTCCTGACTGGGTCTCTGCTTCTTGTTCAGCACCCCTGTTCCCGTGGCCTGCGTCACTTCGGCAGCTGGTGACCTCAGACTTTAGCCCAGCACACACACACATGTGCACACTTACACGCACTCCGACCACACAGGGATGCATGTGTCCCTTGGGAAGCTGACACTTCTCAAACTGGGGCCTCGTGAGAAACCGGGCCCCTTCCATGGAAGTGGGATGAGCCCTGGAGCCCCTTGGGCGAGCCCAGCCCCTGTGTGTCCCGCAGACTTACGCCATGGATGACGTAGCCCAGGTCGCTGTACATGAGCAGGGGCGTGATCCTGGAGTTGTTGGCGTAGTGGAAGGACTCGGGGAACTCCTCCTTCTTGTAGACGTGCAGCCTGGGGTGGGCATCCTTGAGCACCCCGTACACCTTCTCCAGCAGCCCCTCCTTGGGAATCAGCATCCCATTTGGCCCATAGTCCAGGAGCTCGAACTCGATGTCCTGGAAGGTGAAGTTGGGGAACTTGTGGAACTCCACCAAGTCTGTGGCCGTCTTGTGCACCGTGGTCATGCCGTGGTCGGATGTGACGATCAGGTTGAGGCTGCCGGTGAGGTTGTGGCGCTCGATGCTGTCGCGGAGGTAGCCCACAGTCCGGTCCACCTGCTTCACCATCTCCTTCCTCTCTGGGGACTCAGGGCCGTACCTGTGGCCGGTGGAGTCTGGCTCCCCGAAGTAGAGGGTGACCAGCGCCAGGTCCTCCTCGGTGAGCCACCTCATCACGGTGTCCACATTTGTCCTCCACTCTTCCTCGTCTTTGTAGTTGTGTAGAGCGCCTTCCTTCCGGCTCAGAGACACAGCCTCTCCTTGGTAGGTAACATTGCCGCCGGGGTAGAAGAAGGAGCCGGCCTTTAAACCCTACAGGGCAAGGTAGGATGAGAGCCGGGCTGCCTGCCTGCTCCGCACCCACTCACGCAGCCCCACCTCCGCGTCTGCATCCCGCTCGGCTCTGCTCCTGCCTGTGGCCACAAAGCCTTTTATTTTCTAAAGGAGCCCTTGTTTCACATTACCTGGGCCAGAACCAGTTTATGGAGGAGATAGATGATAAATGACCAGTGCTCACAAGCACTAAACAACACGATGCAAAGTGTCCCTTCCCACACTACATTCTCATTATCCTCATTGTGGCTGTGGGTCCCTGTCTTGAGGCCGGCTGCCCAGAGAGCCCTCCCTTGCAACTGTAGCTGGCCCCTCACCCAGGTGCGTCTGTCCAGCTGTCCACCTCCCGCTCCAGCTTTCGCCTTTTCCGTCCCTCTTCCCACAAAACCATTGCTGCCTCCTTTACGACTCCATCTGTCCCTCTAGCCCTCTGCCACAAGCCCATCTGCCTGTCTGCGCCCAGGTCCTCCTTTCTTGTGGATGGAGCACCACGCCGTGCCATGCTCCCTGCCTTGGCTTTCTGCCCTGGGGCCCCAGGGGGGAGCACTGGGGAGGAGCCCCGGTAGCAGGAACAAGGCAGGAACAAGGGAATCGGTGGGGTCAGCCTGAAATCTTCCATTTGATTCTGTTGACTGGAAGATTCCAGAGCATTGTAAATTGGTGGGCTCTTGGCTTGACATACCAGCCCATCACCTAGTTGGTCTGGGCCTCGAGAATTCAGCTGTCTAGTCCAAAAGGGCCCTGGGGCACAGGGATGCAGCCACTTCAGACTTTACTGAGTTCAGCAGTGATCGTCCCTGAGTGAGTCTGCCCCGCAGGGCTGAAGGGCTCAGGGACACAGCCTGTCTCCCTTGGGGATACAGAGCAATGCCCTGTGATCTCGGGGCTCCTGAGGGAACCAGGCAGGGCTCTGGCCATAGCCTGAGGCAGTCTTTAGCCCAAGCCTCTCCCTGTGGACCCTGCTTAGCAGCCTCCCACAGGGACACTGGCAGTCCTAGGCCTCTGGACCAGCATGGGCTTCCCTGGACCTCACAGGGTCATGGGCTCGGCATGCCAGCCCCTCCGTCCCCACGCTGATGTTGGCTGGGTGGGGGCTGCCTCACCTGTCTCTGGGCTGTAATCCAGATGGGCACACTGCCGTTGTCCCACCAACCCTGGATGCCGAGCGTGGTGTAGTAGGGCAGCTTTACCTTGCTGGTGACATTGTAGAACATGTTGTGGACCACCCCATGGTTCTCCACGTATTTGCCTGAGGGAGGAGGCAGGGTGGTGGTAGGGGAAGTGAGCTGGGTTCCCGGGCTGGCCATCGCAGAAGCCTTGTGGCTTGTCACCCCACTGTGGGATCCCTGTTTAATGAGTCCCCTGGGTGTGTTTATTTGCCCTCCATTGGGTGCCACTAGCAGAATGTATTTCTGTGGTGCCTTTGTCAGAGTCCATGAAGTATAGGTCCCTTCTTGAAGCAAGGCCTTGTCACCTTTGTCCCCAGGGCCTATGGGCAGGGCTCTGGGACCTCACTGAAGCTCCTGCCGCCCTTTCCCCACCCCATGACCAACACTTACCAGTAACCAGCGTGAAGTGGCAGGGGCTGGTCAGAGTGACAAAGGCAGGTGTCATGTAGCGAGCTTTTACCCCATCTTGAGCCATGGCATCCAGATTGGGGGTGTCCACATCCTGGTCATAGTCCCAGCGGAAGCCATCGAATGACACGAGGAGAAGCTTCTTGGCGGGGTCCTTCCTGGGGACAGGAGCCCCAGCCCCCGCAGTCAGAAGGGTGGCCAGAGTGACAGCAAGGAGGATGCCTGAGTGTGTCATGATGTATCGCCACCGAGCAGTGCACAGGGAGCTTGTGCCAGGAGGAGGTTAAAGTCCCAGGGTCACCTGTGTCATCTTTGCCCATGCATCCCAGAGATGGGGTGGTGCCCAGGAAGACGCTCCTCCACACAGGGTCCAGCCCTTGAGAGAGAAGTGGTGTGAACTTGTGTGTCCCCTCTTCTGCCATCAGAGTCCATTGGGCTCCTCCCCTCCCTTTGTTGTTATCTGTCCCCCTGGGGAGTGTGGGGACCAAGAGCCAGAACTCAGCAGGGCGCATGTTCCATTTGACAGGGTGCCCTGCCCTGGCCTGAGCAGAATTTCTGGTTGTTGTGCACCAGCTCATCTTGACCCTTGAGGACCTGGGTGGAGTGTTGTGGACCTTTTCCTTCTGCAGGCCTTTGGGGCTTTGGTTCTACCTGGTTAGGGGTGGAAGGAGTAGGTGACCCCTTGTCCAGGTGGAGCCCCAGTCTAGATCGTCTTCCTCTCCTTGGTCTGTTGAGGGAGAGGGTGAACCAGACATAGCAGCCTGGACCAGGGTGGCGATGATGAACTGGTGTAGAGTTGAGGTGAATTCTATAGGTTTTGGTAAAAGGGCTTGCTACTGGATTACATGGGGGTATGGGTATGTGTGGGGAAATGTCACAACTTTATTTATTTTTTTTCTTTTTGATACAGGTTCTCAATATGTAGTTCAGGCTGGCTTGGAGGCTGAACTTGAAGGGATCCTCCTGCCTCGGCATCCCAAGTGCTGGGATGACAGGTATGCGCCACCATGCCAAGCTCAACAGTTTAAATCTTGAACTGCAAACTGATCAACAGCCACCCATAGCTTCCTTTTGACTTCTGCACGACAGACTGAGTATTCATGCCTGCACTTGAGTGAATCACAGATGCCCTCCACAGCCTCTGCTGAGGTACAGCCAACGTTGTGTGGCGCAGGCACCATGTGATGTAGATTGGGGCCCCTCTTCAGACCTATTGAAACCATTCTCTGGGGAGGCGTCTGTGTTGTGCACCCGGCCTTGGTAATGCTGTGTCCGTTGAAGGTTGAGAGCCACGTGACAGTCCGACCACCACCACTGAGAGGGTGGTGAAGGCTGGGGGTGCAGGACCCCGACAGGGTAGCCCCCTTCCTCTGGCAGGGCTCACCACAGACCCCACTGCAGAGGTTACCTGTGTGGGGTGAACACACCTGGACCCATATGCAAGAGAACTGCAGGCTGCCTGGGACAGGACACGGGGTGCTCCAGGATCGCCAGCTTTGGAGAGTCCAGACAGCTCCTGTGAGCAGCCAACATTCATACCAGACCTACGGGATGGATTGATTCTGGGAAGCGAGGGACAGACCGGAAGTGAAGGGGCACCCAGGGCTGGGAGGGGTCAGGGCTACCCAGGAACCTATGGGTTGTGAAAGGGTCTGGGTTTTATGCTGGGCAGAGATGGCAAGTCGTCTGTAACATCTGCTCTTCATGGCAAGATGGCTCCCAGAAGGAGGACTCCATTTCCCAGCATCCTGTGCAGCGAAGCTTGACCATGTGACCATGTCCTGACCAATGAGATGTAAGCAGCCAATCTGTGCCGGCACCCAGGCTTTTACCACGGAGTGCTGCCTTGATCTTCTTTTTGGATCCTTTCTCCTAGTTTCTCCAGTGCTGAGGCTGCCTGGAGCTCCCTGGGATGGTGGGGTGACGGAAAGGAGGCTGGTCCCTTACGGCTTCCTGAGCGGCATGGCTCCCAGCTGGCCCTGGGCAGCTCTCTCCAGGCTCATCTGGAGAGAATTCAGCACCTCCGCTGTAGTTCACTTCCCGTCGCGTGGCTTTGCTGATCCTCTCAATGGGGCGGCATCCTGGCTGGTAACAGAATCCCAGGGCGGGGCGGCAGCGCTGGGTGCAAGAAGGGGCCAGGTAGGCAGCGCTGCTGCCAGGCAGGAGAGGGTCAGCGGGAGCCGCTGCCCTGGTCCGGGTCGGGCCGAGTAGAACTGGCCTTGGTGGTGGGCGCAGGCGCGGCGCGTGTTGTCATTCTGCACCTTCTCCCGCCGGCCACCACCCAGACTGTGACAGTCCCACATCCTGCTCATCTTCTCCTGCCTGCCTGCCCAAGTTTATTCTGTCCTGAGGTTCTCGGGGCCTTTCTGCCAGGCTCCGGCCACTTGTCCCTTGCTCTGGCGCTGCATCTCACTCACGTTTGCAGGGGCGTCCCTTGGGCTACCCCAAGGGCTTCCACGTCCTTCCTGGTCTCAGAGTGTGCAATGGCTGGTCGTAGCTGCCTTCCCAGGCTCACACCCAGCTGTTGGAGAACCTTGCAGTCAGGCCCTGAATCGTGAGCTCAGGAGCATGGCTCCTTTGTTCTGTCTCACTCTCCTCTTCTCCTTGGACTCGGGGATGCATGGAGGACACTTTTTAAAGAGTAGTTTTAGGTTTATGGGGCAACTGAGCGGAAGGCACAGAGGTCCCCACATGTGCCTGGCACCCCGTCCTCAGTACCCACATCCCCCACCAGAGTGCTGCTGCTGTCACAGCTGGGAACCCACATGTGCCTGTCACCATCTCAGTGGGCTTCCCTCTGGGGGATTGGATGTTCTCCGGGCTTGGGCAAATGTACAAAGATTTGGGCCCCGCATCGCAGGACCACAGAGAGTGGTCAGACTGCCCTTGATGCCCCGTGGAGGGCACAGCTATTCCTGTTCCCTTAGCTGATTTCCACAGAAAGAGCGCCCGTAGCACATGCTAGCTAGAATGGCTACCTCAAAGGCAGGAAATAGGAAGTGTGGGCAAGGACGGGGACTCCCAGAGCTCTGGTGCGCCTGCATTGGGGGCGTGAAATGCCACAGGCCTGTGGGACACAGCATGATGATGCCACGAAAGGGGACATGTAATTGCCATGGTCAGTAGCACTCCTGAGCGCTACACAGAAGAACTGAACACGGTGCTGAGAGACACCGGCACACCCAAGCCCATAGCCATGTCAGCCACGCAACTAAGTGTAGGAGCTAAAAAGTGTCCCTCCACAGATAAGCAGAATGTGCACAGATGTGCCACGGGACTGTCACCTGGCTTGGGAAAAGAAGGGAGCTCCCCCCTGCTATGACATGGGCCAACCCCAAGGAAAGAAACAAGCCCATCACAGACAGGCAGCTATAGTATGATTCCATTTACACCCAGCACACAGGGTAGTTGAACTCACAGAGACAGGATGCGGAATAAGGGTAACGGGTGGGGCGCTGGGCAAAGAGGAGTGAGGACTTAGTGTTTAGAAAGGGTGGAGTTTTAGTCTTTCAAGGAGAAAAGAGCTGTGGCAATAGATACGGCTGCAGAACAGTGTAAAAAACGAGCACAGGCTCCCGGGCCCTTTCTGGAGGCGACAGGGTGTTGGGTTCTGTGCTGCAAGCGCAGCAACAATCCCTGCCCATGGGAAGCTCCAGGAAGCGCTGTGCTTTGTGTAGTGGACAGCAAGGAACACAAGGACAAGAAGGAATTCCTGTCCTTGTTGGAGCGTAGATTCATAAACTGAAGTCCTAGTGACAAAACCTTGGTCCCTCTCCTTGGAAAAATGATTCAATTGGCTTACAATTTTAAACATGATTGTGGAAGATCATTTTAAAATAATTTACAATGGAAACAAAAAAAGTGGCTGAAGGAAATGGAAGAGGACGCACACACAAATGGAAAGGCATCCTATGTTCCTGAGTCAGAAGAACCAACATTGTGGAAATGTCTGTACTTCTAAAAGCCATCTGTAGAATCGGTATGACCCTCATCAAAATGCCAGTGACTTTCTTCACAGAAATAGAAAAAACTACTACCCTGACATTTGTATGGGGCCACAAAAAAATCCCAAATGATAGAGAGAGAGTGATATGGGGACTGAACCGATGCAGTGACCATTGGGGCAGACCCCGAGCCAGAGGCACTCACATATGTGCAGCAACCGACTGCACGGAGGTGCTCAGCACATGTGGGGAGTAAAGGGTAGTTTGTGAAGGGCGGGCGCCGGGAGATTGTGTCCACACGCAGAAAAGTGGAGCCAGAAGGAAACTGTGTGTCCAGCCTCCAGCCTCTCATCTGCTACAAAAGTCAACCCAGGATGGATTACAGACATAATTGTCAGTCCTGAACCGGGGAACTATTGGAGGGGACATAGGAGAAATGCTTCAGGACGTTGGAAAGGGCAAGGATTTCTTGGAAAGATCCCAAAGCACAGGAAGCAAAAGGAAAAATACATGGGATCGCACAGACAAAATCTACACAGCCATTAACAGGATGAAGAGACAACTTGCACAATGGGAGAAAATGTTTGCAAACTGTCGCCCTGTGAGGTTCTGTGGCCCAGAATACACAAGGAACACCACATACTGGACAGCACCAAAATGAAACAAGACACCTCCCAAATAAGCTGATTACAAAATGGACACAGATCCAAATCCACATTTCTCAAAAGAAGACACAGAAAAGAACATCAGGCATAGGAACAACCGCTCACCATCACCAACCCTCTGGGAACGTAAAGCGAAACTGCAGTGAACTCCAAGCTTACTCCAGGGAGAAGGGTGAGGATAAGAAGTGCTGGCTAGGATGTGGGGAGAGGAGAGCCCTGGCGCTGTGTGTGGGGCAATGAGGAGAGGAAGGTGGAGGATCCCGAGAAAATTAAACCTGGAAGTACTATGTGACCCAGCAAGCCTCCTCCTGGGTGTATCTCTGCAGGAAGTGAAATCAGTGTGTTCAAGAGACATTTGTACTCTCCCGTTTATTGCAGCACTTGGTGGAAGAACTAAGAAATGGAAACAGTCAGAGGGCCACCAACTGATGACGACAGAAATACGGGGTACATGTACACAGTGAAGATGCTTCAGCCACAAAAGGATGAGGTCCTGCGCTTTATATCACAGATGAAACTGGAGAGGGCAGTGTTGACTAACTGAAGCCAGGCATGGAAAGACAAGTAGGGGGCTGGCGGTAGGATTTCCTTTTCCTGTTTTGAACTTGCTGAGTAAGAAGTGGCTCTGTAGAACCCTTAGTTACTTCTGATTTAAAGTGTTTCTGCTCTTACCTTCTTGGGTTGCTAGCTGTTTGGGCTCTGATTAATTCCAGCCGTGGATCCTGGGGGCACTAGGTCTGGAGTTTTGCGTAAGAGTTTTTCCTGGGTGCGTTGGTGAAAACAGTTTCCTTTTCTTGTCTCAGGACCCAGCCCGGATATGTGTGTGTGTGTGTGTGTGTGTGTGTGTGTGTGTGGGGTGTTCAGGCTGATGCCAGGCCAGTGCCCAGGCTGTGGGCATGTCAGGGTCTCTCCTCCTCCTGCCGGCTCCCAGCATCTGGCTGCCTTTGGGGGGTAGGGAGAGGGGCTGCAGCGAGTGCAGAGGATGAAGTGGGAGTGGCTGCTGCTGACTTTGTCCAAAGGCCAGAGGTGCTGTGGGTTTCTCCAGAGCAGGAGCAGTGTGGGCCACAGACATGAGCTATATTCATGGTCTGTCCCTGAAACTCAGCAGGATCAGTATCTCCAGGTGCCTGCTTTATAGCCCCATGGGCGTCTATTTGTGTCCTGATAATGAAGAATGACAGATAAGGGACTACCTTTGGCCGTGTTGGGCAGGTGATGCACAGCCGGCCTGTCACTGCCTGGTGCCCAAGGCCTCATGGGGCAGGACAGTGTCCCTTTGGGAAGTTCCTGGGTAGAAACCTCCTCCATGTTGACCCGCGCTCATCCTCGCACACTGTCTCACTGTCACGGCCAATAGCTCCTGGGTCCACTCAGAGGGACGCAGGGGAAGTTGGGGTGCTGGCAGAGGCTAAGTGGGGGCTGCAGTTGCATGGAGCCTGGAATCTGCCCTGGGTTTCCAGGATCGGTATGGAGGGGAGGGACGGAGCGTCCAGGAGCGAGGAAGCGGTTGGTCTGCCTGGGCCCCAGCCTCTGGACATCTGCAGAGTCTCCTGCTGGAGGCTGGGGTCGCGGCCAATGGCTTCCCTTCCTTTGCTCTGTCTTGGTGGCACAGTTTGTGTTTGCCCTGCCTCTGGGAGGTGGCCTCCTTCTCCCCCTTTTCTGTCCTTCCAGGCCACCAAGTGAGCTCTGCACCTTTATGTGGCAGCTCTCTGAAGGGTGCAGGCAGAAGCTTGCATTTCTTTCTGCCGTCTGGGAGGATTGGGATGTAAGGGGGAGTCTGTATTCCCCACTGCACCCCCAGATCAGCTCAGGCCTAGGAATCCACAAGTGACAGAGGCCAGTGGACATTAAGGATCCTGCTCTTGAGCGCTCAGATACCAACAGTGCTATCTGTGAGCTCTGGGACCGTGGTGTGACCCTGGGTGGCTGGAGGGACTTGGTGCCTGAGGGGACTTCCGCAACTGCAGGAAATGTCTGCCAGCAAGAATGTTGTTTTGCCATCCACATCTAATCTGGGTTAGATAAGAGGATGCTAAATCATGGGCTCTGTATCAGTGAGAATGAAGAGCCTGCTCAGGTACAGTCACGTTCCAGCCTGGGGGCGGGGTGGATCCTTGTCTCTGGAGCCTAGGTCCTGGTTCGCTTAGCGTTCAGGACCTCTGACGATCAAGGCCACAGCTCCAACTCTGTGTGTGAAATCCACGCATGTAACAGCATGCACATCCGAGCTCCGAGTGCCGAGCCAGCCACGGCAGCCAGGTGGGTGGGCAGAGAGCCAGGCCAGGAGCACAGGGGCCCTGTCAGCCGTGGATGCTGGGACAGCACCCTCAGGAGGCCACAGAGATGAGGCAGGAGGCAGAGAGGGCAAAGGACCCTAGAGGAGGGCCGCTGAGGCGCAGAGGGGAAGCTGCAGCCCGCTCTCCACAGCGCAGAGAGCGTCTGGTTGACAGTGGGGCCACACCCGGGAAGCTCGCTCTGTAGCGTATTCTGAGCATCCAAAATTAACACCAACTTAATTACAATTAATTACAATCTCATTTGCATTGCAGTCTTGACACCCCTGCCCCTCTGGCTTTGGGCACCATGACAGCTCCACAGAGTCCATATAGCAATAGAAACTGCCCCCTTCAGTGGACAGGAGGAGACTGGCCCCTGACTGGAGTGAATCTCTTTGTCGGTTCTGAGAGCTGCACCAGCTGGCATAGCTGTGCACAGCCGTAATGCCAGTGCTCTGGAGGCTGAGGCAGGAGGATTGCCATGAGTTCAAGGCCAGCCTGGGCTACATAGAGAGACCCTGTTTCAACCCCCCCAAAAAAAAACCCAAAACCAAACTAAACCAAACTAACCCAAACCAAGCCAAGCCAAGCCAAGCCAAGCCAAGCGAGAACCAACCCAGCAACTAAAACCAAAAACTACAACAAAAATCCACACATCTCCTCCCTCCCTGTGAAGCCATGCACAGGCCCTGGTTCCTGGCTTCTTCGAGCGTGAGCTCTTCACTTCCTGCCTGCACGCCGAGGGGGCATCTTTGCTAATCTGTGCTTTCACAGCTTCTTCTGTGGGTGGTGCTCACTTCTTTGTCCAGGATTCCAAGTACCTAGCACAGTTACCACCCCAGCGGGATGAAGGGCCCTGCCTAGCAGACACCCAAGGGTGGCCTGTCCCACAGGGATGGTTTCACTGTAGGGATGCAGAGAGGTCATGAAGGACAGGGAAGTCCTGAGGTGACTACTGCCCCAAAGGCCAGGGTGACCCTCTGGGCCCATCTGGCTTCCCTGAGCTTTTCCATGGATCTCAGAGGGAATAGGAGCTCTCTGTGGCTGCTGTGACAAATGGACACAGCCTTACTACTTGAAAATCATGCAAATCATACCTATAATCCCAGCACTCAGGAGGCTGAGGCAGGAGGATTGCTGTGAGTTCAAGGCCAGACTGAGCTGCATAGTGAGACTGTCTCAAGGAAAGTAAATGACAGAGTTCTGGAGGTTGAAGTCCCACAGGTCTCACTGAGCTAAAACTAAGGCACCAGCCAGTGTGTTTCCTCTAGGAGGTTTTGGGGAGGGACAATCTATTTGCCTGACTTCCCCAGCTTCTAGAAGCCACCCCATCCCCAGGCCCCGGAGTCTCCAGCCACCATGTTGCCTCTTTCTGACCCCTGTCCCTGTTGCCGAGCCTTCCTTTGGATAGGTGCCCAGGATGACAATCTGCCATCTCAGGGTCCTGAACCTCGCCGGCCCTGTGAGGTACCACGGTCCTGGTCCTGGTGGTCTGCTGTTGCGTCCAGCACAGACAGGGCTGCAGAGGCCTAGCAGAGAGCCTCAGGGAGGGCCCACTTCTGGCGCAGTTTTCAAGGAGGCCTGAAAGCCCAGGAGAGAGGGAGTGAGGCGCTCAGCCTGCTGGGGACCAGGCAGGGGTGTTTTAGGTGCCCAGTGCCAGTGGGGAGGAACCACGGGCTGGCAGTCACGGGAACCAGCACACTATGGCCCCGGGGACTTTTCAAACCCTAACCCCCAAGAAAGAGCAAAGGTGTGCGTCGGGGCCCGAGGGTGAGCCCACTTTTTCAGGAAAGTTTCCAGGGTGCCCCATCTTGTGTGTGGAAGACCCGATGCTTTCTCTCTTACGTTTCTACAATGAAAGCTTTCATCAGAATGCTTGAAGCTGACCAAGAGAGCAGCCCTCCCCGCAACCCCACCTCCGACCCCGCGTGTGGGGCCGTGACCAGATTCACGCATTTTCCTTTCCTTTGCCCAAGTACTTTCCAGCCTCGAAGGCAAGACTGTCATTTGAATCTTGCGAATGTCAGGATGGAGCTCTGGCTGCATGCCGAGCTTTGTGTGGAATAATTACAGCTCCACCAGAACAGCCCGCTAGCCCAAATTCCACAGCATCCCCTCTGGCCATGCTCAGAATCGCATTTCTTTGACTGTCTGAAAAATACCTTTCTGTGGTTGGTTGGTTTCAGCTGGGCTCCAGTGGGCCCCACACGAGCTGGAGCGGCCCATAAGGTCCCACGCACCTTGCTTGCTCCAGCGCCAGGCCTCCCTTCCCCCTCCCCTGCCGTCTTTGTGGGGGATGGGGGTGGAGGTGCGGGGGTGCAGGTAGGGTTGAGGGTGGGGGTAGGGGTGGGTGGAGCAGCCTGGCCATCCCATGAAGCTTCCCACCTGCCCTGAGGCTTTGATTTTTCCCTCGTGGTGTCCTTGTGGTCCTAGATTCCTGAAAATGGAAGTTTAGCTCCCCAAACTTGACTGAGTTCAGGCTCCTCCTCTCTCTTTGCCCCCAGAGTACTCCCTGGGTGGGAGGAGAGCCCTGTGGTTGCCATGGAGACACACCTGTGACTCCCAAGATCCTTAGTGGGGTTGGGGTCACAGCCCAAGCTCACCCCGTCATGCTCCATTACCCATGCCCTGTCTAATGGTCTTACCTATTAATGATTTTTCTTTTTTTTGTGGGTACCAGGAATCAAACTCGGGACCTTGTGCTTGCCAGGTGGGCACTGTGTCACTGAGCTATATCTCCAGCCCAACAACCTTTCAAGAAATAACTAGAAGCTGAAAATGGCAATCTTTCTTTTTCTGTTTTTTTAAAAAATATTTATTTGGTGTAGGGTCTTGTTAAGCAGCCCAGTCTTGTAGGGATCTTCCTGTCTCAGGCTCTCCAGCGCTGGGATTGCAGGTGTGTACCACCATACCTGGTTTTGGTGGCTGGCACAGTGAGACCATGGTTCTGGGACCAGGACAGCATATAGTGTGGGGGATCGAACTCTGGTCCTTGTGCCTGCAAGCAGGCCCTTAGACTATGGAGCTATCTCCCGAGCCCAATTGTTTATCATTTTAAGTGACAATTCTCAAAAGAGATTTGGGGGCCAGGGTTATTTCTAAAAGGTTTGTTTTGTTCGGTTTTCTTTTTCTCTTTAAAATATACTTACATATTTTACATATCCAGTTGCTTCAATTAGTTTTATTCACCATTTTAAATTTTTTTTTTTTTGCGGAATCAGGGATTGAACTCAGGCCCTTGCGCCTTTCAGGCAAATGCTTATTCCACTGAGCTATCTCTCCAGCCCCTCACCATTCTTTTTAAAACCTGGCCAGTGATTCCAACTTTTCCCCTAAAGAATGGCAGTGGGGCACCTGCTGCATCCGAGACCCCAGGCCTGTGCCCAGGGTGGGGCCCGTCGCCTCCAACAGGAAAGCCAGGAGGGTTTGAAAGAATCTTCAGGAAGCAAAATCAACACTGATGCACCAATGGCTGAGAAAATGCCATTCCCAGTAACTCCCCCCACAAAAAAACCTCCCAAAAAACAACATAATGAAACAAAACAAAACTAAGCATAGGGATCAATCTCACCAAGAAAGTGAGTGACCTCTACGATGGCTGTTACAAAACACTGAAAAGAGAAAGTGAAGATGACACCAGGAGACGATGGAGAGCCCTCCGGTGTTCATGGATAGGTGCAATTATGAAATGGCCCAATTACCAAGAGCGGTCCCCAGAGTCAACGCAAGGCCCATCAAAGTCCCCAACACCATTTTTCACAGAATTTGAAAAAGACCCCTAAAATTCATGTAGAAACACAGCCAGAACACTGTACAGCGGCACCTCAGTTTATGAACCCGATTCTCCCCATGATTCTGGTTACAGACTGAACTGGACAAAAACCAAATCAAGTTTCCTTCATGATGGACATCGAACGTAACCCCTGAATCTGACTCAGTCCTCATCCCACTCCGTTTGTGGCTACAGTTTTGAAGAGAATCAGGTTTTCCAACCAAGATGCCGCCTAACCACTCCTAAGCAAAATAAGTAGAGCTAGAAGTATTATAATACCTGATGTCAAATTATATTACAAAGCCATAATAATAAAAGTGGCATGGCACTGGCACAAAAATAGGTATGTAGGCCCATAGAACAGAATAAAAGACACAAGAGACAAACCTAAAAAAATATATAGACATCTGATTCTGGACAATGAAGCGAAAACTATGGGAGGAATGACAGCCTCCCTAACAGGTGGTGCTGGGAAAATGGTACCTATGGATAGGAGATTGAAAGCAGACCCCTGTCTCTCACCTTGTATAAGAATCTAGTCAAAATGGATCAAAGATGGGGGCTGGGGAGATGGCTCAGTAGGATAAGTGCTTGCCTGCCAAGTGCAAGGGCCTAAGTTCAATCCCCGGTTCTGAAAAAAAAAAAAAAAAAGTGGATCAAAGACCTCAGAAGAGCACTGAAACTTTGAAACTGCTAGAAGAAAACAGAGAGAACCCTTGAAGCCATGGGCAGGGACTTCCCATGTAGGACGCCAACAGCACAGGAAATCATAGCAGAAATCAGCGAGCAGGACCGCACTGAATTACTAGAGAACATTTCTGCCCAGCAAGGGAAACAGCTAACAGAGTGAAGAGACAGTGGACAGAGAGGTACAAAGCTCAGCCAGCTGCCCTTCTGACAGAGAATTAATATCTAGATATGAAGACCTCAAAATCTTAACATCAAAAATCAAACAGCCCAACAATAAATGGGCAAAGGAATTGAGCAGACCCTTCTCAAAAGAATCAATAAAAATGGACAATAAGTACGTATATGAACAATGTTCGACATCTTTTTCCTTTAGAGAAATGTAAACCGAGACAACATTGAGATTCCATCTCACCCTTGAATGGCAGGAGTCAGACTGACAATCACCAAGAATATAAAAAGAAAAAATCGGGGCTGGGGAGATAGCTCAGTAGAATAAGCACTTGTCTGGCAAGCCCAAGGGCCTGAGTTCAATCCCCTGTTCCACCAAAAAAAAAAAAAAAAAAAAAAGAAGTGGAAGATGTTTCTAGACTTGATAGAAAGTGGTTGATAAATTTAGACAAAGTTCTTTAAAAAAAAAGAAAAAATGACCCCACCATGAGTGATGGGAGTGAGGGCTGGCAAGATAGCTCAGCAGACTAAGCACCTGCTTAGGCAAGTGCACGGCCTGGGGTTCGATCCCTGGCACCACACTGACACCAGGTGTGGTGCAGCATGCCTATAATCCTAGCCCTGGGGAGGCTGAAAACAGGAGGATCACCACGAGTCTAGCTGTGTAGTGAAGTCCTGTACCAAATACATGGCAACAATAACAACAGGCTGGGAAGATACCTCAGTAGAGTAAGTGCTTGTCTGGCAAGTGCAAGGTCCTGAGTTAAATCCCCAGTACTACACACACACACACACACACACACACACACACACACACGGCTGGCCAGATAGCTCAGTGGACTAAAATGCCTGCTTAGGCAGAGTACAGTGGCCTGGGTTTGATCCCCTACTTGCTGTGCTGGCTCCACCCCTAGGGTATGCTGAGGCGGCAATTGAGACTGGGCATGGTGGTGCACGCCTGTAATCCCAGCACTTGGCAGGCTGAAAACAGGAGGATCACTACAAGTCCGATCTATATAGTAAGACCTTGTAGATCCTGTCCTAAATACATTAAAACAAAACAGAAGATATGAATGGTGGGAATGTAAAAGAGTAAAACCAGTATGGAAATTAGTATGGAGATTCTTCAACAAACTAAAACGAGAGCGGCACCATGTACTGGTATATGGCTGAAGGAATCCAAGTCAGCATCCTCTAGGGATACCTGGATACTCATGGCTATGTGGAGCCAGTGGGGTGCCCATTATCGCATGAGAAGACGCAAGTGTGGGCACAATGTACACACAGTGGGGTTACTCAGTCATGAAGAATAAAATCCTTCGTTTGAAGGAAAACAGAATGGGTAGATCTGGAGATCATAGTAGGCAGAATAGGGGGGCAGGGGCTTCATTTTCTTCCTTTCCTCTCTCTTTCCTCCCTCCTTTCCTCCCTCTCTTCCTTCTTTCCTTTTTTCTGCTATTGGGAACATAATCCAGAGCCTTGTGTATGCTAGAAAAGGGGCTCTACCTTGAGCCACATGAGAAGCAGAGACTTCTAATAGTCATAGATGCCAGAGGGCAGCAGTGGGCGGAGTTAGGGGTAGAAAACCCAAGCCTAAAAATCCTTAACCCCAGACAAAATGACTTTGGTCATCTCTGACAGGTCCACCAGGTGGCGCTGTCCATCCATAAATCCGCTGGGCTTTGCTTTCCAGTTTTGGACAAGGCTGGGTTGGGGTGTCTGACACTTTGTCCTTACATTTTCCTACTGCCCGGTACACCCTATAGTCAGGCCCCAGGGTCTCAGATCAGGAGAGAACAGAGTCTGCTCGGTACCCGGTGGAATTCACACTCCTGGGCTCATGGGTCACGGAGTGAGGAGGGTGGGCTGGGGGAGACAATGCCTTGGCAGTTTCAGGAGCAGGTTGGACCCCAGGGGAGCCTTCCAAGCACAGGGTGGACTGGGCTGGGGTTGCCCACATCTGCGCCCAAGCCTCCTCCTATCCGGGCTCTCAGGGGCTTTGGCCAGCAGGCCCAGACAGTGAGGGTATGTGTCCCTCCAGGACCTGCCCTCTAGGCACTGACTTCTGGGTTTGGCTGCTGGTCCTTGGACCAGGCTGCTGGTGTCCTGCCCCCTCTGTGCTGGGGCTCCAGCGGCCCTAGGCCACCGCGTCCCCTGCACTGGCACCTGCCACAGCAGCGCTGGCAGCAATTCCTTCTCTCACACTAGGTAGGGTGTACTGAGCTTGCCTCGGCTGGGAGTGGGGCCTGACCCCTTTCTCCTGACACTCTTCAGGCCCCTCATCCTGTCCCGAGACAGCCAGTGGAGCCGTCAGCGCTCGTGATGCCCTGGCTGCCCCGTGGCCCTTCCCCTTCCCGAGGCGCCAGATGGGCCTGGTCCTAGACACCTGGTCCGGCTCTAGCTCTGGCTCCCGCCCCACCCCCTCCCAGGGCCAGGAGCTGGGAGGGGGCCTGGCAGGGCAGCAGATGGTGGCCAGGAGGAGGGGCTGCCTGGGCACTTGCGACTGTCAGGACAGATGGCGGCCGGGTTGGGGTCCGGAGCCGCCCATCTGCTCCAGCCCTGTGGGGGCTTTTCCCTGCCACCACGGGCTGAATAGGGATGAGGCTGAGGGCTGGCTGTGGCCCAGGCCTGCTCAGGCCCTGTTGGGTCTCCCTGTCTCTCCATGCTCTGCCCTGTGCTCCCCTCGGGTTTTGCAGCCCCCTCATGGCAGCCAGCTTGTTGCTGGGGCTCATTGCACAGAAGGGACCCTGAGAGTCCCGGGGCCCCTGAGCAGGCCTGTGGCACATCCGGGCACAGAGCCACGCAGGCCTTGTAATGGTGGGTGGCAAGGGGCTGTGCTGGCCACCACTGGGAACACTGCGGGCAGTGCATCCCTAGCTTGTACGTGGAACGGGGCATCAAGTTGCTCTGACCACTCTGAGCTCACACAGCCCTGGGGAAGAGGAGGGAAGGTGGGGACCAAGCCAGCGAGGCTGGGTGCACTGGCCCAGGGAGATGCTGGGAAGGGCCGGGTCCAGTGGAGGCGGGGTCCTGAGTTCTTTGGGCCGAGGTCTATGCTGGAAGAATGGCTCATTTTTAGTTCCAATGTTGGTAATGAAGATCTCCCAAATACCCTTTCAAAGGTCTTCCAGAGAAAGGCTGCAGTGGCACCTGTGTGCTGCATTGTGGGTCTGAGGAGCAGGGCTCTGGCTCCTGTGGGTGTATGCGTGTGGATCAGGGTTTTGTTTCTGAAGGTCACTGTGGACGCCTGGTGTCTAGCCCAGGATCCTTTTCAGGGGCTGCTTCAGGGCCCCATACAGTGTCTTCCCAGTGCCCATTCTGGGGCTCAGAAGGCTACCTTCAAGTGGGGACCATGGCAGGGCCAGCTCTCACTGTCTCTGCCCACTTCCTGTCACCTCTTCCTGTATGCCTCCTCCAACTTGAATTCTAAGCATTGGACTCTTGAGAAGCGAATCCTTCCAGGTCCTCTTCACCCCTAGAGCAAGTCACTTGCCTGTCCCGAGCTCTCCTCCTGCAGTGGTGAGAGGCGCTCGGCGCGGGGCTGCAGCCTGTCAAGCTCAGCCTCTGCTCATGGGCGTTTGCTGTCCACCGTCACAGTTGTTGATTCATTTTGTTTCTTCAATTTTATTTTCTTGAGATGAATTCATGTAACATAAGAAATGATTTTAAAGTAACAGTGGTGGGCTGGTGAGATGGCTCAGTGGTCTAAAGCACCTACTTAGAACAAGCTTAGCAAAGCACAGGGACCGCGGTTCAATCCCCCAGCACC
>NW_004524688.1:8807569-8816470 GCF_000260255.1 Octodon degus
CACACACACACACAAATAAATTTAAAAACTTATAAAAAAATTAAAAAAAAATAAAGTAACAGTGGTGTTCAGTGCAGTTGGAAGGCGGGCTGGCCATCATCGTCTGTCACCTCACGGGAGGCCACCCAACTTCCCAGCCTCAGCTGCACCTGGACACCTCTTTTGTGTATTTTCATCACAGTTCAACCCTTTCCATGGTCCCGGCTATGCCTCTGCCTGGTCCGAAGCTGCTGCTTCCTGGGATCCCGCCTGCTTCACACGCCTGAGGCCTCAGCTACTGTGCTTGCTTTGGTTATGAGTAAACTGAAGCCCAGAAAGATTTAAGCCCTCATCTTCTCCGTGGGGGTCTCTGAGCCCTCATCCTGGGTGTGCGTCCACCCTGCTGTCTTGGGCCCTTCCCCATTTCCTGTTCTTGGTCCTGGTTGCCACTCTGCCCACTTTGGCCACACCCCCGAGTGCGACCCTGGTCCTGTGGGGGGTCACTTTGGGCTTCAGGTTGCCCTGATTTCTTTTTTTTTTTCCAGGGGGCGGAACTGGCTGGCATGTGGTGCTGGGGGATTGAACCACGGTTACTGTGCTTTGCTAAGCTTGTTCTAAGTAGGTGCTTTAGACCACTGAGCCATCTCACCAGCCCCATCCTGATTTCTTCCTGAGACCTTTGTCTCTCCACGTGGTGGGTAGTGCAGAATCTGAGAAGATCAGCTTCCTGTTCTCCTGGGAGGAGCCTGCGACCTTCAGGCCCAGGAGACTCTGAAGGCCCCCCCAGTTAGGGACAACTTAGGACCAGCAAGCCTGAGCTGGGGGACCTGCCCCTTCCCAGCAAGACGGCACTGGATTGAAAGCAGAGCCCACAGGCCCCTCCTGGATGTGAACCTCTGGTACAGAGATGTGGGCAGGAAAGTAGGCCTGTCTGGCGTGACCTCTCTGTGAGTGCCCTGTGGCCAGTCCACGCAGGGCCCTGGATTCTTCAGCTTGTCCTTGTCCCTCTCTCACGAGCACTGTGTCCTTTCTGCGCCTCCTCTCAGCCTGAGGCTCTGTGACGCCCAGGCTGAGCCCCACAGGCTGTCTTCCCTTGTCACTGTGCTGCTGGTTGGCTTTCCCAGGACACCTAGGAGACCCGAGGACCTGGTACCCATGGCAGCCTCCCTGAGCCCCTACGTTTTGGCCAGCAGCAGGGCCTCGGCCGAGTGTGTGTGACGGACTGCCCAGGGCCGCCTCTCCTGGCTCACACATCAGCTGCAGGCCCTGCCCTCCTTTGCCCGACCCTTTCCCGTCTGTCCTGGTTAACCTGGTATCGATTGCCAATCAGGGCCTTCGCTTCTGTCTCTTTTTTGTGGCTAATGGCTCTGCTGCCATTGATCTGCAGGAAGGGCGCATCTTGATCAAGGCCCCCATCACACCAGATAGCCACGGCAATGCCACCGCTGTCCTCTCCCCTTCGCTCTCCTCCCCCATCTCTGTTCCTTTGTGCCACACAGAAAGAACACCTGGGCGGGGCAGATTAGAAGATGGGTGTTCATCGTCAGCTCTGGAAGCCAAGAAGCCCCAAGTAGGGTCGGGACTGCCCTCTGATGCCCGGCCGAGCTCCTTGCTGCAGGAGTGTGGAAAGCCCCCTTGCCCTGTGATGTGATTCGCGGTGGCCTCAGTCCATCTCTGACAGTGTGAGAGGGCCTAGCATGGCTCCTCGGCAGACACAGCTCCTCCGTGGCTCCCTCTGTGCCTCCTGCTGGCTCCTCCTTCTCCCTGCCTGGGAGAGCTGAGGCCTGTCCTGCTCAGAGAGTGAGTGGAGAGTGTCACTGCAGGACCCTGACAAGAAACCAGCCACGCTGGGGCTTTGAGGGACTCCCATACTGCAGACTCAATGTGGCCCTGACAGCTACACTCCATGGCTTCAGCAGGGACCTGGGATTTGAAATATGCCAGGAAAAGTGCAGCTAAGGCCAGGATAACTGCAGAGGCTCCGACCTCCTCATCTCTGTACCCTACGGTAGGGACAGTCTGGGTAGGGTGACTGGGACCCCCGTGGGAGAAAGGAGGATCCCAGCCTCCACTCTGGTGGCAGCAGCGTGGCGGTAAGCTGGGCCTTTGCACTGTGGGTACCACATCATTGTCAAAAATCTGAAATCTAGGAAAGGGCGGAGGGTTGTGGCTTCCTTGGGAATATAGGAAGGATGTCAGAATCAGGGACCTCTCTTTGCGCCCAGACTCCCTCAGAGGGCTAGCTCAGCACTGGTGACCAGATCCCTGTGTCAGGTCCCTGCTCAGGGTGGGGCCTGAGAAGTCTCCTTTCCCACTGGGACACCCTGGGGACCCTGCCTTGAGAACCGCATTAGCTGAGCATGCGAAGCCTGCTCTGGGAAATTTTGCCTTTAAACTGCTGACATCAGACCTTCTAGTGCTGCTTCTTGCCAAGGGCTGGGCCTACCTTGTGACACAGGTGGAGACCTCAGCCACCCTGGGCACACAGCACAGTGTGTAGCCCTCCCTGTCTTCTCCATTGGCCATTCTCACCACTGCATCCACAGGCATAAAATAGTTACCCAACTCAGCTTCTTGTGAATACCCCTTCAGCTCTGGTCCCTCTGCTGGGAGTGCAGACTGTGATGGCCAAGTGTTAAACAATAGTAAAATCCTATGCGGGCCGGGCCAGACAGCTCCAGTGTGTGGGGTCTGCTCAGGCCCCTGGCCACCCTGCCTAGGGACATCTCACCAGCAGAACTGATAGAGTGGACCTCTGTAGAGGGCTGGAGCAGTGGGCAGGCCCAGGGCTCATGAGAAACAAGTGATTAAAATCAGATTTCCAGGATGTCCCATACATTTCCCCGGAGCAAGCTGCTGCAACCTTTGGGAAAAGAAACGAGAAAAATGTTTAAAATGGTGCCATTACTTGATACTTTATTAACATCGGCTGAAATGTTTCCTGCTTTATGGAAACCATCTTGCTCTCTCCCTCTGGAACTGCTGCCCTGGGCCTGGGAGCGTCAGTGCCCAAAAGAAAGCACAGAGACGTCCGGGACGGGCAGGGTGTTCTCAGTCACGAGTCCATCAGAGCAGATGCATCCCACACTGAAACTTTGGGGAAGGAACAGAAGAAAAGATGGTTTAGCCAGGGACTCAGAAACTGGGCCACTGTGACTTCTGGAGGTGACTTCCTCACTGTCCACCACTTTTTAGGTGGATAGGGGATGCGCAAAGCCCCCGGGTCATCCAGAGCCCACAGCGTTCTCTCAGGCCACAGGGTTCCCTGCCACCATTTCCTTATTATTGTAGAAGGATTTCACCCCTGGGAACCTTAATAATGGTGGAGGGGTGTGCAGAGATGGAAGGAGGAGGCTCTCAGGCACACTGGGCCTCTCTTTGAGATTTCCCAACTCTCTGGCAGGTCTCATTTATGAACCCTTGGTGACACTGCTCTGTGAGTACTCAGGGATCCCTCCCACCTTGCTGGGTCCCTCTCCTGCTCCATAGCCTCTGCGCAGGGCTCTGATGCCCACCTGGCTTCCCTGAGAGCAAGGCCTAGTTCAGCCCTGGTACTCAGGTTGGTGTTGTTTCTTGTTCCACAGTTCCCTGACCCTGGGGTCAGATGCCTTGCAAGCCACTTCAAACTCCAGCAAAACACGTATTCTTGAACTACAATGACAGAGTAGCCTCAGGACAGTCAGTGGTTGGGTGTGTGGCCTGCAAGAAGGAGGATACTTCTCCTGTACTCTGGGCCTTTTCTGTGCCTGTGGCTTCAGCAGGAGTGGTCCCTACTGTGGGTGTGGCTAGTGGCCCAGGTGTGGCAGTGGCCATGATGCTCTGTAGCTGCCCTTGCAAAGAACCCCAAGCTGAAAGACTTGAAGCAACAGTGACACACTTCCTAAGTTCTGGAGGCCAGAAGGCTGATGCTTGTGGGGGCTCCCGGGTAGGCTGGGGGCCCTTCCTGCCTTTCTCTTCTGGGGGCTGTGCAGTTTTGGTGCCCTGGGCTTGTGGCTGAGTCACTCCAGGCTCTGCCTCCACCGTCCCTCAGCCTGTCTGGGCTGAGATCTGGCCTCCCTTCTGTGTCTTTTTTTTTTTTACAAGGTCACTGTCATTTGGATCAAGGCAATATAACCTCATCTGCTCCATTTACATATATCTACAGAGACCCCAATTTAGGTGAGTAAGAGCTGAAGACTTCCACAAATCTTTGGGTAGATGACACAACATAGGAGTCCTTACTGAGGATGCCTGTGAGGACTGTACCCCAATGCCTCCTAATCACTCTTCCTTCTGAATGGGGGAAGCACGCCTGGGGGCTGCAGGTAAGGTGGCTTCCTCTTTCTGTGGTCTTCTCTGCTGTGCTCAGCACCTGCAGTGACCCCCCACAATGTGGGCCTGGGCTTGGGGCTTGGGGGTTGAGGGATCCTGTCGCCCAAAGGCCCAGTGGCAAGTCCTAAGCCACAGCTACGCCCAGGCCAGATAAGAAAGTGCGGCAGCAGGAGGAGTGCCAGCCAACCTGCAGCGTGGGTCCAGCTCAGCCCTCCCCTGGGCATCTCTGGATGAAGTCTGTGCTGGACCTGTGGACTCAGTAAAGCTGCTGCATCCCCAGGGTGCTGGGATCTGAGAAGACCCGAATGCAGTGGCAGGAAGGTTCTGTCCCTTTTCCTTGCTGCCTGCCTGCCTGCCTGCCCACGTCAGGGCATCTTACCTGGACTTCTTTGGGCTCAGACTGATATACCTCCAGCCTCGCTGGTACCCCGAGCTCAGGCTGACTCATGCCCCGGCTCCCCAGGCTCCACCTGCAGATATAGAGCTCCGGCCTTGTCGGTCTCCACGAGCCTGTGAGTCAGGCCTTTCTCCCGAGGCTCCCGCCCCCACGCTGGCTCTGTGCCCCTGGAGAACCCAAGAGAGAAGGCAGCCGTGGATCCCAGCCGGAAGCGTGGGAGCCTGCAGGTGGGGGCCTCCTGGGAGCTCAGGACTTGAGGCCCACGCGTGGGGGCGGGAGAGCGGGGAGCGGCATAGGGAGGGCGGGGAGGGAGGCCGTGCGGGGGCTGCCTCACCCAGCCTTCTTTCCTGCTCTCTTCTCTTCTGCCCTCTGTACTGTTTTTCTCTTCTAGCCCCATCTTTTGAGAGGTGCTTGTATTTCTCTTATCAAAATCCTTTCTGGAATCAGGCACTGTTGTATATATGCATCTGAAATAACCGTACTTTGGGAGGCTGAGATAGGAAGATTGCAAGCTTGTTCTCAGTGTAGGCAACTTAGCAAGACCCTATCTCAAAAAAAAAAAAAAAAAAAAATTATGAAGGGCTGGCGTTAGCACTCAGAATAAAGCACCCAATACCAACTTTTTTTTTTTTTTTTTTTCCCCGGAAAATGAGGCCCTCTGGGGACTGGGGACTGGCCGTTCTTGTCAGTCCCCACCAGGCCACCGTCCCTGAAGGCTGTGGAGTCCCAGCCTGTGCCAGCTGAGGTGGAGGGCCATGGCTTGTGGGCAGGTGTATTCCTACCTGTCCTGTCCAGGCTTTCTCCCCTTTGAATCAACAGAAACCAATCAAATCCCACTGGAGGCCAAGGGAAATGGCTTCCAGGAGCAATCAGGTGTAGGAGGCAGGCAAAATAGGGCAGTTTCTCCCTTTGCTCCTCCACCCTCAGGCCTGACACAGTCAGGGCCTTGTGGTGGTGTGAGGCAGGAGGCCCTGGGGGTGCCAGGCTTGGGATGGTGCCAACAGCCCCCTTTCCTGTCAGCAGAGCCCTCAGTGTTAGGAGAGAGCCGCTGTCCCTCACGTCCCAGTAGTGTGCAGGGTCTGGGAGGTGGGACAACCAAGCCCAGGCGCAGGCTGGAGCCCTGTCCCTCAACTGGTTCTGTGGAGACTCCGAGCAAGGTTGTGGGGCCCCACACTCTGCCGGCTGAGGTGGGTGTGGATGGGTTCTAGGGTCATGAGGTCACGGTGCCCAGGAGTGGCTCTGCCCTCCGCCCACTCATTTCTAGCTAGGAGTCTTCTCTGCTGTGCTGGCCACTGACCAGCCCCACTGACCTGGGTCCCTCGGTAACAGAGGGCCTTGGATCCCTGTCCCCTCCAAGGCCAGACTGAGGCCTAGCTGCAGTGGGTCTGACAGAGACACAGAATAAAGGCCTTCACAAGTCTGCAGGAATTTAAAACAAAAACTCTAAGCCCCATGAGAATGAGCACTTAACCCCTGACACCATCGCAAGCTCCTGGGGGACAGAGTCATTGTAAGCCCACCGTGCCTGCCCTGGAGTCTGGTGGACACTGCCCTGAGACCCTGAGCACAGTTACAGGATTTCTGGAAGCCCCTAGAGGTGAGTAGAGTGCAGGATGGGCTGGGCCTGAGGGACCCCGCCCAAGGTACGGAGGGCACAGGTCTTGGATGTGGTCTGACCAAACACAACACATGTTCATGTGTGTGCTTTGCTTCTGTGACGCCTGGGCATTGTGGAGTGCTTAGCAGTGGCTGAGGGTGGCTGACAACAGCCTGGTAAGGCTCCTGGTAAAGCAGATCGCAGTATTCCTGGTGTACACAGGGCACCCTGAGGCCACGGTGCAGGGCCCAAGGCTGGGCGCTGGGGCAGGACTCTTCTGGATGTGATCCTCAAGGCTAGGGCTGGATACCAGGCTCTGCCTCACCCCATGGGGTCGTTCTGGGAACTATCCACCCTTCACAGAAGGCCAGACTGGCCCTCAAGGCTTAGGGACAGTGGCAGGGCCTTCTGGGGCCTTGAAACCCCTGTGTTGGCTCATTCTCTTCCCCTTCCCCTGATTACTGCTGGTCCCATCCTGGCCTACCCAGGCCCTTTCCTTGAGTTCAGAGATTTCCTGTTGCTCGTCCTGTGTGGAGTGACATCTCCTCCCAGGGCTGTGGGGCGAGCGTGCCTGACAACTGTTAGCCTAACCTAGGGCCTCTTCTTCTCTACAGGCAGCCAGTGGGGCCAGCTCTCCCTGGTCCTAAACACACAAATATACACAGGTGCAAGAAAGCACATGCACACGCGGCACACATGAACATATTTGCATATATATCATGTGCTTTCTCATGTATGCACACACAGGAGCACACACATATACATATGGACATTTGCACATGCTCACACACTCTCACAAAGCTCATGCAGACATGGGCACACAGAGGAGCAACAGGCCTGAGAGCAGGGGCGGACCCCAGCCTTGAGCTGCAGGGCAGACCCCCCCCTCAGAATTTTACTTCCGCCCACACACACGAGCAGCTGCGGCTCACACCGCCCCAGACTTTGACTGTTGTCATGGAAATCAGAGAGCCTCTCTGGCCTTTGTCTTTCCTGCTGTCCCTCCTGGCCTGCACAGGTTGCCAGGCCATTGGAGGGACTGCTGGAGGGACCACTTGCACCTAGAGCAGGGCCCATGCTGTGGGCACCAACTGCCAGGGTGCAGGGGCCTTGGTAGGAGAGGCATAGGTCCCTGGGATGTAGCATAAGACTTGGGGACTTGATGCAAGTTCCAGAGGCCCCTGTCACATGTGCACATGTGTGCTGCTACATGCATGTACACATGTGCACACCCAGCCACTTACAGACAACAGCATCACCTGGCTGCTTAACAAGATCTGTGTGGGCACACGCGAACGCGCAGCCCACAACACAAAAGCTCTTCCTTGGAACCAGCTGGATTAATCATCCTTCAGCAAGCCCAGGGAACCTGAGCCTCGATGGCTGAGGGACCCAGGCGTTGTCATTGTTTCCAGGCCTGGTGCATGCTCCAGCACCTGAGGGGACCACAGTAGAGGAAGCTGGCATTTGTGCAGCCTGCATGTGCCTGCTGGTATTCACACATGTCCCAGTGTGTCTGCATATGTGGGTTTGTGGGTGCCTGCTGGGCAGCAACCCATATCATGGGGGTGGGCCTGAATGAATCTTTGTAACCCACCATATGTGTCCTGAGCCTGACTGGCATTCAGCTTCCCCCAGCAAGGTCACTGTTGCCTCCCTTGCACATGCTGTCCCCAGAGGTGCCTGTGGCCTGCAGTCCTCCTGGCCCCTGCTTAGTCCCCCCTCTAGTGGGGAGCGGCCCCCAAGGCTGGGCTGAAGGCTGTCCTGATGTTCAGAGCCTGCATTGGTTGCTGTGGCTGCCCTATCAAATCACCCCACGTCCAGAGGCTCAAAACAAAACACACCTCAGACTCTGCAGAGTAGACATGGGTTCCCATGGGCAGGTGTCCAGGTGTCAGCTGGGCAGGATCCTTCTGGAGGCACCTGCAAGAATCTGCCTCTCCTCTTCTCCAGCAGGCAGCCTGCACCTGAACTCCTCGGTGCTGGCCACTTCCTCCAGCTGCATCCTGCGACACTGCTCTGGCCTCTGCCGCCTTCCTCCTCCATTCTGAAGGACTCTGTGATCACACCGGCTCCTTCCCCCACCATCCGGAGACTCCCACCTCGAGGAGCTTACCCGAGTCCCATGTGCACAGTCCCTATGGCTTATGGAACAGGCATTGGGCTCTGAGGTTAGGATTCGGTGTCTCGGGGGGTTAGTCTGCCCACCCCATCTCAGTCTTAAGGAAACTGAGATCCCCTAAGGCTTTCTCCAAACCCTTATCTTTCTGTACAATAATGTACATCCTGAAGTTGTTATGCAAGCCTTGCATTTTGAGGAAGGTTTCACCAAGGGGCAAGATGTATGGTGCAGAGCATGCAATTGTTTTTGACAGTATTGGGGATTGAACTAGGGACCTCTTTACATGAAGCCGTCCCCAGGCCCCACCCTTCTCTCCTTCCCTCCTTCCTTCCTTCCTTCCTTCCTTCCTTCCTTCCTTCCTTCCTGCCTGCCTGCCTGCCTGCCTGCCTGCCTGCCTGCCTGCCTGCCTTCCTTCTCTTTCTTTCTCTTTCTTTCTTTCTTTCTTTCTTTCTTTCTTTCTTTCTTTCTTTCTTTCTTTCTTTCTTTCTTTCTTTC
>NW_004524688.1:8816730-8829308 GCF_000260255.1 Octodon degus
TTTTTTTGTATAAGGGATCGAGCTTGGGACCTTGGGCTTGCCAGGCAGGCACATACGCTGTTGAGCTATCTCCCCAGTCCACCCTTACTATTTCGAGTCAGGATTTTTCTAAGTCAGGATTTTTCTCTACATTGCCCAGGTTGGGTTCAGTTACAATCCCCCTGCCTCCACCTCCCAGAATGCTGGGATTATGGGTGAGTCGCTGTGCCCAGCTGGGCACACTCCCGGAAGGTCCGGCTGGGGGAGCTTCCCACAGCATCTCAGAGGCTCCTCTGATGTCCTGGTGTCTCTTGGGAAGAGGCAACTGTTGATTTGTTTTTCTCCCTGCACATCTCTGTGGTTAGTCACTGTGGTACTCAGGGTTTACAGAGGGAAAGACTTACTATAGGACACATAATTTATAGGATTATTTTATAATATTGACCCAAAGAGTCCAATGCAAAAGAGCATGGGGGAATCTGTCATTCATACTGGAGACCTAAAAAATCCAGCTCAGGGCCTGGATCCCTCGACAATGTCCTGTGGGAGGCCAACAGAAGACCTGGAGCCTATGGCAGTGTCACCCACAAGAATGGGTTGTTGCTTTGAGTTCTCACCAGCACTTGCCATGAGAGTCTTTTTCATGGCGTTACTCTGGTGGGTGTACTCTGTCCTTGAAGGCCCTTTGGGAGGAACTTTCCTTGGAAAGGATTTTCCGGGGGATCTCACTTGTTACTGTGACCCCTCAAGTCTCCCCACCCTGGTAATTTGTGCTCTCTGAGCATTCTGCTCCCCATGCTTTTGGTATCTTCCATCTGATGGTGTGGGGATGCTCTTTCACTGTCACCCTCCTGTGCCTTAGCTCTGAGATTGGAGCAGACTCTGAGTCTGCCAGCTCCACTCGCCACCAGCCTCCTAATTCTGCATCAGAGCCGCTCTGCCCCACCTGCCTGTCCGTCTGCCCAGATCCTCATGCCTCACTCCCCACTGGGACTTTGTAGCAACCCGGGTACACCCATCTCTTTCAGGGGCCCTCTGTACACGTGCTTGAACTCAAAAGCATAAAATAAAGCTATGTGGGCACAGGTATCCTGGGTCCAGCTCCTTAGTGTGGGCCTCAAGGCCAGCGGGGGTCTTGCCACCCGTCTTCCATGTGGCCAGTCTGGATTTTCTGTACATTTGTGCTCTGTGAACATTCTGATCCCCATGCTTCTGGTATCTTCCGTCTGATGGTGTTGTGAGGAGCCACTCTCTTAGCCCCCAAAATGCCTGCTTTTCTTAAAGCCAAGCATAGCTCGGCCCAGGTGGCGCCTCCTATAGGAAGCCTTCCTGGATGGCCCTGGTGGGAAGCATCTTCCTCCTGGGAAGGGCCGGATCACCACGTGGCCCTTTTGGCAGAGAGTGTTTTTCTGGCCACTTCTGCTGCCCTTTGGCCTTTCCATGGTTTCAGCCACTAGCTGCATAGATAGGAGACAGCTGGGAGACCTAGATTTTGGAGCTGAAGAGCTTCGTCAAGAGTGTCAAAGATGCACATGTATGTGGTGTGCAGGCTGTGACAGAGGCCACAAAGAGGGCAGGAGTCAAGGCCAGATGTGGAGCTTCTTATAGAGCTGGCTGAGAGGCGCTGCCTGAGCCCAGGTGTTGCCCAAAGCGGGGCACCTGCCCACCTAGACAGGGGGCTCTTGGGGCTTGCTCTAGGCCTCATTCACTTTGCGTTTTCCTGTAGGGCTCTTCACGGGGTCCAGCCAGGACTGGTGACCGACTGCCCTGGCAGGCCTGAACTGAGGAGATGGGTCCCTTCTTTGGACTTCACTGGCCTTTCCCAACTCTGCACATATCTCCTAGCAAGCCTGGATGCTGAGTGGGAAGCCAGCGCTGGGGCCCAGGGGCCACTAGGGGGTGAAAGAGCAAGAGGCATCAGGGGAGGAGGGGACCAGCTAGAGTCCAGCCTTGAGCTTGTGTGTTTACTGGTGTAGGGCAGACAGGCTGCACCCGTGTCTCCAGCTGAGGAAGGACCAGAGGCGCGCAGCTGCTGTAGCAAGGCGGGGCCTATGTGAGGTTCAGTTGGTTGCTGTTCACATACGTACAACAGAAGCAGGAGAAGTGGGCCAGGGACACAAGGGCTGGGTGGTCTGTGGTGGGGACCTTGGGCACCTGGGTCTGACCCACTGTCCCCCACTTTCCTTCCTTCCCTTATCCCAGCCACCTCCACCTGGACCAGTGTCACCTTTGTCACTAGGTTCCACCACCAACGGCCTACAGCTTAGTTCAGATGTTAAGCATGTTTGCCACAGGATGCCAGCTGCGTGCGTGTGGGCCCCTCTGCCTTCTCAGCCCTTGAGGTCACTTCCATCCCCTCCTCCCTAAGCTGCTCTGACATGGTCTACCACAACCTCTCTCTACTTTGGGGCCCACACCATCTGCCCATGGAACACGGTTACAGTGTGGGAGAAGACCCCATCTTTTCCACAGCCTCAGTGGTGCCCCCTCACACCAGGGTCACAAGATCGAGCCCTTGACTCAGGGCTTCTCTGTAGGTGACACCACCTCCTGTGTGACTGGGGTGGTACATGTCCTTCATTCTGCATCATCCAATCTGTACAACTCCCTGGGAGCAGGTGCCGTTGTCACCCCAGACTTGCAGATGGGGGAACTGAGATCTGGAGATTCTCTGTGTGGTTACAGCCGCCCAGCCAGGAGGGAGCAGGGCTATTCAAGCCCAGCCTGTGTGGCAGTGGCTGTGGACACCTGCATGTGCAGGAACTGGAGAACGACATATGTATTTTCCTGGCAAGGCATCTTCTTGCTGGTGCTTTTTAATTTCCTGCTTTCCCTAAGGAACCCCATGGGCTGTCATCTCAGCGTGTCTGCTCAGCCCAGGGATGGTGGCCTGGACTGTCCGCCGCCCTCTACCCCTACAGGTGAGCGTTCGGGTTTGCAGCCAGCCCCGGGTGGCTGCTGGCCAGCAGGACAAGCTCGCCAAGTGCCAGCTCCTTCTCCACAATGGGAAGCAGATTGCCCATTAGAAGGCAAATCTTTATTTCAAAAGGTTGAATAGGATGCAACTTAAAAAAGTGTTTCCAGCTGGCTAAATTTAGGACAAGGGCTGAGGTCCAACCCGAAGAAGCTTGCTGGCCGCATGCCCGCCCGCGACAGCCTCTTGGTGGGGAACGAATGTGGTTCGCCCTCGCGCCTGCCTCTTGGTATTTTTCCCCTTTTGAGTTCGGCAGATAAATGCTGATGGTGTGTTGGCCGGAACGGAAAGCCGTGTTTA
The DNA here is from genome assembly GCF_000260255.1 of Octodon degus. NCBI lineage: Eukaryota > Metazoa > Chordata > Mammalia > Rodentia > Octodontidae > Octodon > Octodon degus. The sequence goes on from NW_004524688.1 coordinate 8,819,984, forward strand.
CTTAAAATAGTCTATTTCAGCGGGGTGGTTGCCAATTTGGGACAGCTTGGTCCCAGGGACGCCCAGGGAGGCCTTGGCTGCTGCAGACTCTCCGGAGCTCTGGCCAGCCCCTGCAGACCCCGCCCCAGGGCTGCCCGGCCCCTGGGTCAGGAAAGCCCTGGGTGGAAAGCTGTTCCTAGAGGGCGCGCAGCCTGGGCACCGGGCCACCGAGGCCTTTCTCCCTGATGTGACAGTGAAAGGGCCATGGCCAGGGTGGTGGCACTTGGGTATGCAGGGCCTCTGTTGTGGGACCAGGCCAAAGACAGCTTGAAAGCTCAGCACTGTGTGTGCGAGGGGCTGTAGGTGAAATGGGGGACTCAGGATTGGGGGCCTCCCCTCGGGAGTGATGCGGAGGAGTGGAACCTGGCAGAGTGTTGGGTGTGCAAAGCCTTCTCCTCCTCCGGCCACACACCCCAGGCTCAGGCTTGGCCCAGGCCCAGGGGAGGGCTGGCTTCCTGCTGATTTCTATGGGGGCCACCTCCTCCTTGGGCCTGCTCCCCGTCACTGCTCTTGGGTTGGAAACAGCAGCCCAGGTCAGACCCAGCAGCCCCTGCCCTTCAGCTCTCAGGGCCTGGCCCGGGACAGACAGCCCTGTAGCATGCGGTGGACCTGACTTTATGGCTTTGTGAGTGGCTCCCCAAGGCCCAGCGTGTAAGGTGTGTGGGGACCTCATGGCCAGAGACCCAGCTGGATTCTGAAGCACAGGGAATGAGGACTACAGGACTCAGGGCCTTGAGGTGGGCCCTGAGGCTGATCAGCTACCCCATGGCCTTCCATCCTCTGTGGAAGCTTCCTACAACATCTGAGGTGCCTGAGTCCCAGTCTTGTGCAAAGTGATGGCAGGAGGAGGCTGTGGGAGTTGAGGTTTCAAGGTCAGGGGTCACGCCTACATCTGCATGGTGGAAGTGGTACTGGGCTGAGCAACCTCACTGTGTTGTGAGGGGAGGGCTTCTTCTTTTGTGAGGACAGTCAGGCTGGGGCAGGTTAGGCCTGTCAGCTCCCGGGCTGGGTGGGCTTGGGCCCTCTGCTGGAGAGAGGAGCCCTGGGGAAGAGGACCAGTGTCCAGTGTCCCTGTATTCAAAGGTGCAGCACGTGCCAATCCTTGGACCATGGTGGAAATCCTGAGTGGTAATTTAGCAGTGCAGCTTCAGAATACAAACCTGACAAGGGGCCTAGGACTGGAGGTACTGGGTGGCTAGTGAGGCTTCTCTGGAGTCTGGAAATCGCTTCCTGTGGATACCAGCTGTCCTACATTGTGTTTTTCTAAAGGACAGAGAATTTGATCCCTGTACTGGCTGTGTGTCCCTAGCTCAGTTGCCCTGCCTTTGCCTGGAGTTAGTGCCAGGGACAGGGAAGGACTTGGTCCTGTGGGATGGGCCCCTTCCATATGACAGCAGCAAGTGTGGATCATGGTGTCTTTAGGTGTGGCCATCCGTTGGAGTGACTCAGACCTCAGGAAGGTGCTCCTGTTGGTGTGTCCTGAAAGACACCATGAACAGAGGCGGGGAGGTTGAAAGATGAAAGTCTTCCTGGAGGACTTGTAGTGGGGGTGTCTGCCCACTTGGCACTTCTCCAAGCTCACCACTGGGGGGCTTTATGGCGGCATCATTGGGTAGGATGACACTTGAATCAGTGGTGTTGGCTGGCTACTCAGTCCTTAGCTCCTGTCCCCTTCTGGAGGGAGGGTGTGTGTCTCAGCCCTGCACTCAAAGCTGGGTCTTTGGAGGACCAACCCCCACCCCAAAGCTACCAGTATTTGCCTCTGCTTTGGGGCACATGATTGGCTTCTGTTGGCTGAGACAGTGAGAGGGTGATTCGGCCTGGCCAGTGGCTCCCAGTGGTGCCCTGGTGTGGGCACTGTCACCACGTGGGCACTGCAGGCACAGCATGGTTTCCTTCCTTCTCCTCCTTGCTTATTGTCCCACTTCTCCCCTGCCCCTGCTCAATCTCTGCTCCCCTCTTTCTGCTGGTATCTACCCTTGAGCCTGAGCTACCTCACTGTGTATTCTCTCCTCTCCCCCTTTGCGTGTCCCCCACTTTCTCCCTGCGGTCTCTCTGACTCATACGCAGCAGACCTCTGTTTTAGCTCTGATGGTTCATCTTGATTGTCAGCGTGGTGAGCCTTGGAGAGCTGCCCTCTGGGTGTGTGTGTGAGGGTCAGACGGGTGTGACCCTGGGCACTAGATCTGCTCCCTGGGCCCTTCTTGTCTAGCTCTTGCCCTCCTCCTGCTTCCCAGATTCCAGGAGGTGAGCGGCTTTCTCTGTCAGCCCCTCCTGGAATGATGCTTCTGTTCGAGGGCTGGCAAATCATGGCCTGAACCCTTGGAAACCACGAGCCCAAGCAAACTTCTTCTCCTAAGCTGTGGGTGCTAGATATTTTTGTCCCAGAAATGGGAAGATGACAAAAACAAACCTCTACCTCACTGAGGAAAATTGACTCCCACAAGTGAGACTCTTCCATACAGTGTGTCTGTTGTGGTCCCTTGGGTGGTGTCATCCTACCCAGTGACATCACCATAAAGCCCCCTGATGGTGTGGGCTTGGAAAAGTGCCAAGTAGGCAGACACCCTCCCCCAGTTCTCCAGGAAGACTTTCATCTTATCACCTCCCTGCCCTCTGCTCACGGTGTCTTTCAGAACATATCCAGAGGAGCACCTTCCCGAGGTCTGAGTCATTCCACGGATGGCCACACCTAAAAGAGGAGATGGAGGAGCCTACTGAGACCAATAGGTCCCTGTGTGCCTGGGACTTTCCTGATTTGAGCACCAAGTATTCTGCATTTCATAGAGCTCTTGGTCCTGGGCACAGGGAGGGCTGTGCACTCATCATAGGGCCATAGAAGCATTCATTCATTCATTCATTCATTCATTCATTCATTCATTCACTCACTCACTCATCCATCCATCCATCCATCCATCCATCCATCCATCCATCCATCCATTTATTCATCATAACTTTCTTTGGTGCCCAAGACCTTTGAGTGTGCATCTTTGTGTTATGCCACACAGACACCACTTTGCTGTCCTTTCCTCACTCTCAGTCCCTAGACCTTCAAACCCTGTGGCCAAGGTGTGTCACACATACTCTCTCCACCTATATGTTAAAATAGTAGAGCCTGCCTGTCCCCAGCTGTCCTGCAGGGGAGAAGCAAAGCCACCTTCTCACCTGCCAACCATCCACTTTCTGGCTCTTAACCCGGATGTTTAATTTTGGTCATTGTCCTCTTCTGAGTGCATGCTCAGCTGTCCTCTTAGAAAAGTCTGTCAGCAGTGAGCCTCCAGGGATGCTGGGGGTGCAGCACAGGAGCCACGGGAAGGAGGAATCTGTAGAGGCCACGAGATCGCTGATGTCTTCGCCTCTCCAGGGGTGTGAGGGGGCCAGCACTTCACAGTACCACACCAGCCAGTGGGGGTGTCCCTTGCTGAGTGAGGGGGCAGGGCAGGTGTCCTGGGTGAATCTGCTCAATGGAGAGGAGGCCACATGGGTGTGCCTTGGGTTCAAAGGCACGATTTCACCCACTCACTTATAAAACACATCTCCAGGAGGTACTGTTCTAGGAACTGGGGTAAGGGTTGTGCGGGTTAAACAGGACCGTGACAGGCCACCAACAGCAGGAGTTTGAAATCCAGCTGCGGCCACCGGATGAGTATGTGCAGAACATCGACTCAGTCAGGCTCTAGGTAGGCTGCTAATGAGATACAGATGCAGAGTTGGGAGCCCGTGGCTCAGGAGAGCAGGCCCCAGGCAGTGTCTTCAGTGACAAACTTGCAGGCAGGGAGCAGGCCTGAGCCCAGGCAGGCTGACCCAGGCCACTTTCAGTGCCCCCTACAACCCCACCTGGCTGAGACTTCCCCCCCCAGCAGAGCTGAAACCTGCCTGCAGACATATTGGCATCCGGATGTGTACTCTCCCAGCTGTTGACGTTCCACAGCAGGATCATGGCAGCTGACTGGTGCACTGGGGGCAGAGGTGGGCAGGGTTGGGAAGTCGATGTGGAGGAGAGAGCTGGGTGTATTTAATGGGGCGGGGGCTGGCTGTAAAAGGGAGAAAGTAGGAGGTGCACATGGGGTGGCAGGTAGGCCAGAGCGGGTCTGAGGAAGGGCTGGCCCTCAGAACCCCATTCTGGAGGAGATGATTTGCCTCAGTGCAAGGGCAGAGACCCTCAGAGAGACCTGCGGCCCGCTCCTGGTGTCTGCCGTCACCTGGTCTGAGTTGCCAGGCTGGAGGCTTCTTGCTGTGGCCCAGCCTCAAGATTTCCTGTCATTGCTGCCTCCCAGGTCCCCAGGCCACGGGGCTGAGAAGGGACAGGTCTGAAGTTGGGGCTTGTGGCCAAGGAAAGTGGGGTTGACACGAGGCCCTTGTGGCATCAAGAAAAAGAGAGGTCAGCAGGCCAGCTGAGGACAGGTAGCCGGAGGTGACAGTGAGGACCAGAGAGGCCAAGACCAGGGTTGGTGGAGCCTGAAGGGCACTGCTTTTCCCATCACTGGTTCCCAAGACCTGTGAGCCCACCTGAGCATCCCTCACCTAGCGAAAGCACCAAGCGGCCTGGCCAAAAGCACCCAAAAGCCCCCAGGGCTGGCCTGCCACAAGTGTGAATCAGGGCTCACGAGCTGTGGACAAGCTCCGCACAGCTCGAGGTAGTGGCCCTGGCTGTGGGCAACACTCTGGGACCTCTCTGTTCAGGATGGTGGCAGGAACACTGTGCTCTGCTGGGGCTCCCCGGCCACTGCCAGCCCCTGCCCCAGCCTGCTTGGATGGCCTGGCTGCTGGTAGCAGCTGGTGTCCTGGTGGCTGGTACCCAGCGGGGGGTCGGAGTCCAGGTGCACAGCTATCTTGGGGAGCACCATCATGGCATGAAATCCATGGGAACAGACACGTAAGTGGCCAGTCACAGCAGACCCTGCAAGCCAAGCTGACGTCACTAGGTGAGATGGCAAAGGGACGCCATTTCTTTCTCTCTACCCTGCTTAAATATTAGCTATAGATTAACTACATTGAAAGCAAAACAAAATGAGAAATCAACACAGCCTGGATTGGCTGCCTTTTAATTATTATTATTTGTACCACTAAACCTGTCATTATCAAAGGTGCCCCCCCACAGGCTTCCGGGCAGCTGGGCCATTGTTTTCGTCTACTGTTCTGCAGGAGCTGCTGACCGTGGGCCAGCCAGGGCCGGGTTCCCTATTGCCTTTCAGGTGAAGGAGAGGATTTTGCCAAAGTCCTGCGGTCCATGCTCTGGCTTTCTAGGCCACAGGGTAGGAGGAGGAGTGAGGAAATTCCAGCTGGAGAGCTGATCCCAGCAGCCCTAGCCACCCAGCAAGCGGCCAAGGCACAGCAGGTGCAGAAGGCTGGACCCTTGAGGGGACAGGCTGTCGTGTGGGACCAGGCCCCTCCTGATGGGCCAGACATCGCTGAGCCTGCGTCAGCTCACACAGGTGTCCTCCCCTGCCCTCTTCCTGGGGTCCTGCTGTGAAAGTCCCCCTGACTGAGAAGCCACAGCTTGGTCCCTCCCTTCTGGGCCCATGAAGGGTCTTCCCGTGCAGCTAGCCCTCGTATAAGCTTCCAGATATGTCTGTCACTAATATTAGTGCACTAATAATGGGGGTCATAATTTCCTGGGGGACAAGGACTGAGGACAACAGTTGTGGAGGATTCAGCGATATCTGTGATACTGACCAGCTGGGTGGGCGTGAAAGCTGTTATGATAAACAAGATGTCCTGCTGATGTCTCAGTATGGAGGAGATGCGTGCCTGGGGTCCATCGCATGGTTCATGGCAGCTCCTCCCCCTCCAAGATCTGCTGTGACAGAAGTTTACTTTATTTTTCCACCAGAGAGGCTTATTCTCACCATGACAAAAAGATCACACTCAACATAATTTTAATAGGTACTGCCGGAAAGGTGTATTTCGATTTGACAATGCAGATGATTTTTTAAATGTGATTAAATTTGCATAACATACATTAACCGTTTCAAGAAAGTAATCCAGTGGTATTTAGTATATTCACAACATTACCTCACCTCTACCCCTGCCTACTCCCAAAACTTCCTCTTCACCCCCAAATGGAAGCCCTCAGCCAGCTCGCGGTTGCTCCTTGTTCCTTTCTCCCCCAGGCTCTGGCCACCACTAATCTGTCTCCATGGATTATTTTGTGCTAAATGTTTTACATAGATGGAACCATACAGTGCGTGGCCTTTCAAGCTGGGTTGCTCTTACTTAGTGGGAGGTCACTGGGCTCCAGCCACTCTGCTGCCCGTGGCCACGGCCCTTCCTTCTCCAGACCGGCTGATATCTGCGGTCTGGACCTGCTGTGGGCTTATCTACCCAGTGGCTGCTGTTTCAACACCCGTGCATACTGTTTTGCTTGGATACTGGCTCAGATCTTTGCGGGTGTGATTCCCGGAGTGCGGCAGCTGGGTCCACTGGTGATGCCCCGTGGCCCATCGGAACCATCATGCTGCTGTTTTCCAGTGTGCATTCCAGTTTGTCCCCTTCCTCACCAGCACTTGCTAATTTCTGTTTTTCCCCTCTGACCATCCTCAGCAGTGAGTAGGGATGTCTTTGGTGACTTTGCTTCTCATTCCTGGGCAGAAGGGGCTTGCAATGCTGCTGACATCTGTCGCCAGCATGTCATCTGTAGAGATGGCTCTGGCCCTGCTTCTACCAGTCCTGGTTCCTCTGCATCCTTCCCATCTCACTGGCTCTCTCTGCCTGCTCCTGATCCCCAGGGCTTTGACTGAGACTCCTAGCCTCCAAAGTGCCATCACTGCCCAGCTTCAGCCTTGGTGACGGAGCACACACCTCCTCGAGGCCTGTCAACAAGTGACCCTTGTTCCCAGCTCATCCTGTAATAGGGCTATGGGGTGGTATGTTTATAGGGACCCTTGGACTGGGCATGAATGCCCTGTTCCTTCTAGGCTGGCCCTGGGGCTGGAGGTGGATGGTGGGGACTTTGCCTGGGGCAGAGTAGCGTAGGTGCTCCATTCTGGGGGTGTGGGCTGTGAGGTAAGGGTAGGGAGGAGGGCATGTGTGAGGGGTGTGCTAAACAGGCTTCAGAGAAGAGGCTGGAAAGAGAAGCTTGCTCCACTGAGCGTCAGCCTGGTGCCACTCTGCTTCCCAGCCCTGCCCCATTGCTGCCAAGTGGCCCTGTGGGGTGAGCCCTGCCCTGGCCTTAGGGTGGCAAGTCCAGGTGTGGCCAGTGCAAGAGGCGGGGGAAGGGAGATGCACCTGAACCCAGATATGTTCTCAAATTCATTCTGCTGCTCCGCTGCCCTAAGCCACATTCAGTGGGTGCATACTTGTCCACGTCTCCATGTGATCTCAGATGGGAGGTACCCTGTCTGCCTCGGACCAGGAGGGGTGGCGGTCAGACACAGATAGAATGTACTGGCAGGGGCAGTCAGACCCCTTCGGGAACAGACTCAGGTGGGGCTAGTCAGTGCTTCTGTCCTGGGCCCGGGGTCATAGGAAGGTGAGAGCTAAGGAGCAAGACTGAAAGTCCAGCATCTCTGGAGTCCGTGTTCCCATGCTCCACCCTGGTAAGGTCCAGCCCAGGAGGGACAGGAAGGCAGCGCAGCTCTGCCAGCATCCCTGGCTCCTTTCTCTCACACCAGCCTAAGTTGGTTATGGTCAGGCCCCTTGGTCGCACCTGCCTCTGCCCTTCCCCTTTGTGAACCCCTGATATCTTCTGTGAAACCCCTTTTCTGGTTTGCATTCAAGCTCTGGGTGGGCCATTGTGCTGACTTGGGGTGGGACCCTGACTCTTCCCTCTTCAGCCTTGCTGTTGAGCCCTGGTGTGAGTTTCTCATTCTTCTCTGTTGCATGTGGCTTGTTTGGATCCTGTGAGGTGTGGCTTGATGCCTTTCCTAAGCTGTAGCCCTTTCAGTGCTGCTCCTGTCCCCGGGCCCCTCCGCCCCGCCTCCACACTGAGCTGTGTGTCCCCTGCTCCCTCTTCTGTCTGTCCCTTCCCGCAGCTCCTGGCTTCTCCAGGCTTCACTCTGCACTTGCTCTTCTCCCCTGTCTTCCAGTTTATTGCGTTTCTTGTCAGTTGTGTTCAATCAGATTTAAAACCCACCCATCAAATCCTCTGTTTCAGTCAGCACATTTTTTAGTTCTGAGATATTTATTTACATTTTTTCCCTCTAATCTGCTATGCATTAAAAAAATAACCTCAAGTCTTGGCTAGCATTTCCAGTGTTGCTTTATCTTCTTGGGTGTAGTTTTCAAGGCCTGTACCTCTGATTTCCTGGGTCTTTGGTTCCTGAAGGCAGGCTCATCCTGCTGAGGGATTAGACCTCATCCTGCCAGAAGCGTCCCCAACTGCATCCTCATTGGTGGGATGGTTCCTCTACTTCCTCCTAATGCACTTTCTGACTACTCTTCTGGTGCCCTGGAGAAGGCCTGTCACAGACCCAAGCATCCTTTTCTCTGTGTTTTAACCCACATGAGGAACAGAGCCGACCTGAGGTCCCTGACGGCAGAGCTTGATTTGACTCTGAGCTCCAGGAGCCCCGCGGTGTGGGTGGGTGGGTGGGGAGGAGAGCCACATTCACCCCACACTGGGCCCTGGCAGCATGCTGGGGACACAGCTCTGAGGAGGGAAGAACGCCATGCCGGTGTAGACTGGAGGGGATGAGGGGCCAGGCAGAGTGGCCTTGGCCTCCACCAGCCTGGACAGTGCCAGAGACAGCCCCACCCTCATGGAACAAGCATCATCTCCAGGGCTTCCTCTATGAGTGAAACGCTTCAGTCTGCTTCCCCAAGGCAAATGGCTTATGGAAACATCTGTGTTGTCATGATAATCTCAGGACTATCAGAGAACTGTGACTTTCTGGTGCATAGGAGAAGTGTAATTTCTACTTTTTGTCCCAGCCCCTATGCAGGTCCTTCCTCCTCCCAGCTGGGCCAAGTAGAAATACCCATGTGCCAGGCCAAGGGCCACAGGGGTGTTCTGATTCTTCACTCTTCCAGCCCCTCGTCCACCTGCAGCTGTCTGCTCTTCTCCACTTTCCAGAGCCAGATTCTTCCTCTTAAAAATGTTTTAAAAAGGCTGCTTCAAAAAAGCAGTCAGCCTCAGGTTGCTGTGGTTCCATTCCCACAACTCTAGCCAGCCAAACATGCCCTGAAGGCATTCTCAGCCAGCCACCAAAAGAAAAAAAAAATCCTTCTGCCATTGAGAACTCCCTGCAGAGAGGCTAGAGGCAAGACCCACCCAGCTGATTCAGGAGCAGAACATCTTGCCAGAGAGACACAAAGGGTTCAAGTCTAACAGCAGCAGCAGAAAGAA
>NW_004524688.1:8831003-8845688 GCF_000260255.1 Octodon degus
TTTGCTAAGCTTGTTCTAAGTAGGTGCTTTAGACCACTGAGCCATCTCTCTAGCCCTGAAACATTTAATTTTTAATTGATTAGTATTTAATTTTCTGAATATTGCTTAATCTTAATTTTTGTTCTAAGATATATACTATACCTTTGACTTACAATTCATTTAAAAGACATTGTATAATATCTTCAAAAAAATGTTTAAAAAAGTATTTGGCACAGGGTCTCACTCTGCAGCTCAGACTCATAGTGATCCTCCTGTTTTCAGCCTCCCCAGCACTGGGATTACAGGCATGCACTACCACTCCCTGTCTTGGTGGCTGGCTCAGTGCACCTAGGGATGGGGCTGGCATGGCATGTGGTGCTGGGGATTGAACCCTGGTCCCTGTGCTTGCTAGGCAGGCATTTAGTCTGTTGAGCTATCTTGCCAGTCTTAGAGCCAGATTCTTCTTACTTTCCCACTTCGGCAAGCCAGGTCCAAGTCCTCATCTCGCTCACCCCTTGCTGGGTCGAAGACCTGTTTCCCTCCTGCCCTGCGACTTGGCTCTGGTACACCAGCCTGGAGTCCATCTGACCTCACCAGTGCCCTTAAGGTGATCAGGTGGCTCAAGTGCAGACTCCTGGGTGCAGTGTCACTCGCTCTTTGGGCCCTCCTCTTGTCCCTGTTTTCAGGCGGCCAGGCCTCCTTGGGCCAGCAGTCCTCCAGGTTCCTGCAAGGCAGGACCCTGATGGCACACATGGAAGGATTTTCACACATGTTCTTCACTGGGGGGGGGTCTTCTGTGTTTCCTGAGGGTCCTGGGGAGGATGCTTTCTTATCACTGAGGTCCTCGACTCAGGTCTTTGACCACCTAGAGACCCTAACTTCCTCCACAGGTCAGTGCTTACTCATTCTCCTGTTTTTCTTTTTATTGGCCTCAAAGGTTGCCATCTAGATGCCACCAAGGCAGAAGCGACTCCAGGGGCCTGAGCAGGGCTGCACGTGCAAGCCACCCACTCAGGAAGTGTGTCATTGCATCTGCCACACTCCCAGAGGGCCGGGGTAGGAGCAAGTCCCCAGGCTTTCCAAGAGAAGGAGCTGGGGGTGTGGGCTGAGCTGACCCACACTCTTCTCCCTCTGGGTAGGCTGAAAATGCGGGCAAACACCATGGAACAGGGCAGCTGGGTAGCTGGAACCGGTGGGGGAGAATCAGAGAGAAAAACACCTTTTCCTGTTTCTGTTCCTTTCAGGGCCACTTCCTTCAGGCCCCTGTCTGCTTCCTGGAATATGTTAGTTGAAGAGGCAGTGGCCACTGAGCTTAGCTCCTGAGCACAGGGAAGAACCCAGAAGCACTGGTGGAAGGGAAGTGTAAAAGCCTGGAACAAGCTGTGTTTCCTCTCCTGCTGCTAATGTGTTTCAGTCAGTGTGGCCAGATAACGGTGTGTGCGTGTATGTGCATGTGCGTACGTGTGTGCGTGTGTCCCAGAGCCTCAGGATCTGCAGTGGTGCCTGCTGGGCTGGGCCTTCCTGGTCTCCGGCAGGTCAGTGGATGAGCAGGTGAGGCCATCCCGCTGGCAGCCCTGGCCCTCCCCTCGGCTGCCTAGCCCTCTCTTGGCTCACAGCTCCGACTTCAGGCCTCGTCACCATTGATTTGTGTCTCAGGAACCTCCCCGGAATTTTCAATTTGCAGAGATGGCTGGAAGCATTGAAAAGCAAGTGGCTGGAGGCGGCAAGTGCCAGCTGCCACCTTCCCCTCCATCTGAGGCCAAGCTGAACTGTGGACTGCAGCTGGGAGTGGCCTCTCTCCCCATGAAGGGCTGCAGATCCCTAAACACATTTTGGAAAAAGGGGCAGCTGTTTCTTCACCCTCAAAACACAAGCCAGTAACGGGTGAGGGGTGCTCTGCCCAGGGTGGTTTCTGAGTGGGAGTCTGCAGCAGGGGGTTGGGGCTGGATGACTGCTGGCTCCCTCCTGACTTGACACATTGATTTCCTCCAACCTCTGCCCTATGAGGTGTGCACAGCAATCAATACTCACACAGCCCCGTGAGTGGATGTGGAGGAAGCAGGCATCTGAGTGGGAAGCGCAGGCCCTGCCCCACCCCAGGCGGGGAGCCCGACATGTGGGCCGGCACACCAGGTAGCTGGGAGAAATAGGCCGAATCTGTCTGGGAATCTATTCTGGGCTTGTGCCTGCTGCCAGCTCTGCAGAAGTAGGGACACCCTCTGTCTTGTCTGGACTTGGGGGTCACTAGCAGGGCCGTAGGGTTCATTTCCACGTGGTCTCCCGGGCTCTGGCTTCATCTTCCTCACTCATAGGTCATGCTGTGTGCAGGCTGTTGCTAAGGTGACATGTTTTGGATGGAGACCCACTGGTCTCTCTTCCCTGTTGTAACCACTGTGGGTGATCCGGTGCCTAGAGATTCCCTCCATGCTGCTCACAATGACCCGAGTCCCTGTCACCTGCCCTGTCCAGCAGGTAGACAGTAGCTAGCTCCTGCCACACCCCAGGAACCAGCCTGTGTGCTTCTCACCCTGCGCCCTGGCTTTCACCCAGCTCCTTAGCCCAGGGAGTGCCTGCCCACTTTCCTGTGCCTGGCCCATTTGAGCCTGTCATTGAAAACCGTGCTGAGCAACCCCCTGTCTGACAGCATTTACTGAGGCTCTGGTCTGGCTGGGCAATGTCCCCAGGCTTGAGGCCACGTCTCATTCCTCTCTGCACTGCCGACCCCTGGCACCCGAGGCTCTCAGTACAGACTGAGCAGAAACACAGGACCTGAGGCCTCCTCTGAACTAGAGCCCTGGACTCAGTTAACCAGGAGAGGCTGCTGGGACTGTGACCATAACAGTCTTGCTGGCTGCTGTGATGGGTAGGCCGCAGGAAGTCGCTGACCTGGTGCGGCACACAAGGACTTACTCTTCTTCATGTCACCTTCCCTGGGGGACACAGGGCAGACACCATCTTTTTTTTCCAGAGCCGAGGATTGAACTCAGGCCCTTGCACTTGCCAGGCAAGTGCTTATTCTACTGAGCTATCTTCCTAGCCCCCCAACACCATCTTGTCACAGAGTCTTCTCCAGCACAGGGCTCCTTGGCTTCCACAGGAGGGAGTAGGACATGAGGCTGCTGAGTAGGTGCCACCTCCTCTTCCGGAAGTGACACCACATCCTTCCAACCTCATTCCTTCCATCCAGAGTGGCAGTGGGTGGGAAGCGCAGTCCCTGGTGGGCCCCCACCCCTGGGGCCAGCTTGCTGTCTCTGGCTTGGGCTGTGGGACCAGCTGGTGGCCTCAGCACCCTATGTGACACCTCTGTGCCGCCAATTCCGTGAAATTAACTGGGGGATGATGTGACACGGGGCAACAGCAGAGGTTACACATCTGGCTCTGGTAACCCTGCTGTGGGTGGAAGTGTGTGGAGTTGTGATTGGGAAAAAAGCAGGGGTGACAGCTACAGCCACTGTGCCTTCACTGTGCTGCCCCTGTCCCCAGTCTTGGAGAAAGCTGCTTTTTAATAAGATTTATCAGTGTTGGGGTTGAAAGCCAGAAAAGTCCCTCAGGCCACTGTTGGCCTCAGGAGGATGCCAGTTCTCGTGTGAACAGTGAGGAGCGTGAGGTCCCATGAGCCATCGATGGAGCAGAGTCCCGGGCCTCACCAGATCCCCAGTGAGATAGTGGCCAGATTCAGGCCCCTTCCTGCTATGTTGCTCGCCGGCCTCCTCTCAGCACAGCTACTGCCTTGCCCAGTGCCGCCAAGCTTTGGGAGACAATAAAAGCTGGTGGTGAATGTGTCCCGTGTGTCTATCTGGCAAAAGCCATTGGAAAATGACAAGCAAAAGAGGAAAAAAAGAGCGGAAGGGGGACATAAAAACTCTAAGAGTCTTCGGAGCCGCATCACATCTTTCTCATCCTCATCAGCTCAGGAGGTGGATCATGGGTGTGGGTCGGAGGGAGTGCGCAAGATGGGGCCCTGGTAACGTGATTTATTTTCATGTTAAGACTCAGATAACAGAACCTGCCAGGTCAAGAAGAATGAGGACCCTTGCACGTGGCAGAGGTGCCGCAAGTGTCCACTGAAGAATGATGAATAATCCCTAATGTGGACTACTGCGCAGTTTTTAAAAGGAAGAAGCTCCTGCCACGTGCAACCCCGGGGATTGACTCTGAGTGAAGATGCGCCTGCGCACGCACGCACATGCGCACACATGGGCCCCGGGTGCAGTATTCCATCTAAAAGAAGTCCCTAGAGTTACCAAATGTGGAGACAGAATGTGGGATAGGAGCTGCGAGATGAAGAGTTGTGTCATGGGGCCAGAGGTCAGTTTTGGAAGATGGAAAGGATTCTGCAAGTGGACAGAGGTGATGGCTACAAAACCATGTGAATGTGCTTAATACTGCTGAACTTCACACTCAAAAGTGGCCAAGGTGGGGCTGGGGCAACCATGGCTGAGAGGCAGCTCTTACCTAACATGCATGAAGCCCTGGGCTCACTCTCAGCACTGCAAAACTAAAATAAAACCACTCAAATAGCAACAGAAGGATAAAGTGGTGAATTGTACGTTGTCTTTCACCGTAAGCATAAAAGGAGAAGGTGCGTATTCCTTGCAGCTGCTGAGACTTCTCCCTATTCTCTCCTATCCTGCCCTAGTGGGGTGCTTCCAGCTCTGTCAGGAGTCCCCGAAGACAAAGGCCCGGGCCTTTTCCAGTGGGCAGGTATTGCTCATCAGGGACTGTGTCACCATTATGGCTTGTAGCTAGTTGTCCCCTGAAAGCCTCATGCAGTCATTGGGATGGACATCTAGAGTTTGTGGTTAACTCATGATCCAGTGTTGGGATTATGGGTGTGAATGCTACACCCAGCCTGGGATGGACAGCCCGAAAGCAACCTATCAGAGACAGACTTGCTCTCTCTTGCTGTCGTTGCTGCTACTTCTCCCTTTTGCTCTTGTTGTTTTGCTGTTTTCTGCCACTATGAGCTGCTGGCCTTTGTCATGTGGCACAGTGCCTTGGAGCTAGCTGAATGTGGACTGAAACCTCTACTAACTGTGAGCTAACTAAACCTTTTCTTCCTTAATTTTGGGCATAGGATATTTTGTTTCAGCAATGAGAGAAAAGTAACTGAGGCAGTCACTTTGTAACAGAAGTGTCTTTCCCCAGCTTTAATACTTTCTAGATTCCAGTTTTCTCATTTCTGTTCTCTTCCTGTTTTTACTCAGCATAAACATGGAGCATCAAGGGAATTTTTCGTTATTCTCTGTAAATCCAAATGTACCAAGTGGAATGATGAAGTGTTATCACATCATCCACCCCCTCCCCAGGCTTTGTTGCATAATTAATGCCAGTGGGTTGGCCTCCAAGGTGACTTTGTAGTTCATGTGTCTATGTCGAGCAACTTGACCTTGCTTAGTGGTGCAGCAATTGGTGAGGGTGAAGACATCCTCCCCTGGGAACAGGTCACATGGAAGTGGTGTGCCCTTTTCAGATGAAACCAGAACTGGAAGGCATGAGCACAGGGTAAAGGCTTAGGAACAGGTGTCATGAGGCCCTATATGTTTGCAAATCTTCCCTGGTTTGGGGGGCACCCCTTGCCATGACCACCTCTTGGAAGACAGCTAGGAAGCAAGGCCTGACCCCCAGGAAAGGGCTGGTGGGAGGGAGACCAGACAGAGCCAGGATGACTTCATCGCAGGGACAGAAACGAGTTCTTCTCTAAGTGGAAAGAGGCTCTTTAGAGGCAGTAAGAGGCTGAAATCTGATGAAAGGTGAAGAGACTCAATCTCCCCAGCATCAGTCACCTGGAACTCCATCAGACTCAAACCGATTAGGAAAATTCACATTGAAAGCATCATTTATAATGGACCAAAATCATAGAAAACATTTGGCCTGGAGGGAGGTACAAACAGCATTTCTACCTAAGCCATAATCTTCCACAATCTTCCTTCTTCCTTGGTGGTGTTTCATAACCCTATCTTCTCCCCAAGACCAATCATTAGGCTAATTAGTGGCTAATCAATGTTTAATTAAAACCTAGCCATTAATTACAGGAAATGCCATGGCAACTCGAGAATAAAATGTGGCTGCAGGAGGGATCAGGTTTCCTCAGTTTGGCTGGCAACTCATATAGAAAGGTTTCCTTCTTGTGTCTATAGTTCTTTCTTTTACAGTGGCTAGGAAAGGATCTGAAGGTCTGGAGAAGAGGAGGAAGAGGAGAAGGGAGGGAGGGAGGGAGAGAGGGAGGGAGAGAGAGAGGGAGAGAGAGAGAGAGAGAGAGAGAGAGAGGTGAATGCATCACTCAGCAACTCTGCTTCTAGACCATCGCTAGTTCTCCTGTGCACTCTACAGAAACTTTCCCAGTAGTTCTACCATTGCATTTTCCATGCCCCAAGTTTAATCCTTTCCCCCCCTAGTCCTTTATTGGATTTTCACATGCTTTGTATTTGCATTTAGACTAACCTGTTTCTATAAACTTCAAGGTTCTAGATCAGTGGTTCTTAACCCTGGCTGCATGTTAGAATCACTAAGAGAGTTGAGAAGGTTCTAGTAGATACAAGGAGAAATGAATAGGACAATGAAGGGAATAGAGACCCTGGCACATGTGGGCGTATAGCACACAACTGACAAGTGACAGAGATAGCTCTGCTGACAAGGACAGTCATGATATGTGTACTATATGGTGATAGGTTAACTGAGAAGCCACTTGAGAAAAAATAAGAAGCTCGATCCCTACCTCACACCATACATGGAAATCAATTTTACTTTTTCGAAGGCAGCCCCGAAGAGTATCTAGAACATCTTCGTGATTCAGAGGGCAATAACCTTAAAACATAAAGCTGAGGCTTGGACTCTTGAGGTTCTTGCTCACCAAAATGTATGATGAGGAGAGAGTGAAAGGCAAGAGAAGAGTGAGATGGTATCTGCAGTATACAGGAGCAGAAAAAGGCTCAGAGAATAAGTGAATAATCAGAGAGTATTCAATGGGCATCAACTATCAATCGTCAGGGAAATATAAACCAACTCACTGCTATATGCCCACCAGAACAGCTACATGAATGGGGTAGCAATCATAAGGACTGGAGAAGACAAGGAGTTATTGGAATATTCATGCAGTTCTGGGAGGAACTAGAACAACTATGCTGGAATCCCTCTCGCAGACTCTTCTAAAAACTGCACGTGTGCCTCCCCAGACCAGCCACTCTGTCCCAAGATATTCCCCACCAGAAACCTTGCACAGGTACTGGAGCATCACACACCAGGAGGCCACAGCAGCACTCTGTCACAGCTTCAAACTGGAAGCCACCCAAACCAAGCAACAGCACTACAGCCAATCAAATTGTGCTGAATTCATACACTGGGTACAAACCAATTCTATGCACAGTGAGCCTCGCAATAGCAAGATGGAGTCAAAGAAGCCAGGTGTCCCATTCACATGAAGCTCAGGGGCAGGCAGGATGGACATCTTGGACCTGGTACCCTGGGGATGGCAATAGGGGAGATGAGGTCATTTGAGGACCAATAGTGTTCTATTTCTTGATCCAGGTAGAGAGTTGCACGGAGAGCCCACTTTGTGACTAATTAGTGAGTATGTGCTTATGGTTTGTGTATTTTTGTGCCTATGTATTATTTTCTTAAAATTAAAGAGAAGAAAAACACCAAATGCAAAACCCAGAATTATCAAGTTAGAGTCTCTAGAGAGTGGGAGGGTCCAGGTAGGCTGGTTTTTAGAGTGTGACCTGGTGGTGACCCAAGGTGTAGGTGTGACAGTGTTCTACCCCTGCATGCCCCTTACCTGCTTTATGAGCCTTCTTTCTCTTCCTAGAAAGTGATGGGTACTTTCTGGCCCTAATCTTTATGCTTGCTGTTCTCTGAGCTTGGGCTGCTCTCTCCTGGCTCCTTCAGTCCTCTCTGAAAGTGACCTCCCCTTACTCATTTACTGAAAATGGGCCTCTTGTTGTAGATACTCTGGTGTATCTTCCTGTTGATTTTTTTTGCTGTCCTAAAAACAGCATCCTATATTCATCAAATTCTAGTTCCTTTTCCAGGAAGGTTTAAAGAAAGAACACATTTTTCCACTCTCTCGAGTTAGGTCGGGGCCAGTGGGTTGCAACAGAAAATGACACATAGCCCATCCAGACCTTGTTGGGGAACTTTGAGTGACTTTCCAAATTCTCCGTCTTTATAACGACCATGTGGGTAGACAAAGGGCCAGGGTGTGAGGAGCCTGAATCTTGGTATTGCCACAAGGAAGCCAAAAAGAGCTGTGCAAACCATGTTGGGCTGTGATATAAATAAAAAGCAAACCTTTCCATTAACCACTGCACTTCTAGAGCTTGGTTAACCACTTCTATGGTTACAGCCATAGAACCTTGACCGCTCCTGATGGATGTAGCCCTCATCACAATCTGAGATTATCTGGTTGAGTGAATTGTCTGCAGCTTTCTTTTCTGTCTCTTTGTCTGATGGGCAAACTCTCATTACAACTATATTTTCAAGCCCCGTGAGTAGGTAGGTGCAGTGCCTGGCATATAGCAGGAGCTCAGTAAAATTCTATAGAGGCGACAAACAATGCAACTCGAGGTACTGTGCCCAGGGGATCACAGAGCTGAGACCCTGTTGTCAGTGGCCAAAGGGGAGCATGAAGTTCCGTGGGCTGTGGTATGGGCAGTAGGCCTGCCCTTCATGGTGCTGTGCTTTGGCCTCATATCGGTAGTTCTGACTCCACGAGAGTATAGCAAGGCTTGCAGGAAAGCGTGTTCATAAACCACCTGGCACTCTGCAGAAGAGGTCATAGGCAGGTGGCACTTTTTATTTCTCCAGGTGTTTACAACCAGACAGGATTGTGATGCATGTGCATTGGGGTGTAGGTGGCAGACTCCAGGGAACCAAAAGCTCAGAGCAGGGGTTCGTATCCCATGGGTGGAGGACGCTGCACTTTCGGTGGGATGGGGCCAAAGGCAGATGCCAGGCAGTCATGCAGATACACGAGAAACACCTCCTGGTGGACAGGGAGGAGGGACTCGGGACCCCTGTTCACAGAACATGCTGACCCAGGCCATAGCTAAAATTCAGCCATCCCATTGAGTCTCACACCCTCTGAAGCTCTGCTTTGCTCTGGTGCCTCCCAGGCCAGCCTGTGCTGACTGCAGGTTCATTTCCTGAGTCTGCCGGCTTTCACTCTGTCCCACACATCTGCATCTTAAGAGATGCTTGGAGACATTTCCACACTGAAGGAGATGACCATCACTGCTTTATGACAAGGGCATGCTTGGGGCTGTGCCCCTCTGGCTGCTCCAGAAGCAGGCCTCCTCAGGGATGAGAAGCTGGAAGTGATCTTTAATATCTGAGCAAGGAAACCAGCACCCCTCCACTCCAGCCTACTTCCCAGGCAGCACCCAGATACAGCCTGGCTTCCTCTAGGGTGAAACCCCTGGTTCTCTTCTCATGCCAGGTGTACCTGGGAGGGCTCAGGATGCTTGACCACACCTGTCACGTGGAGACAGGTGCAGAGAGCAAACTGCAAGGTGTTGAGCCCCAGGACTCAGACATTGTACCAAGGACCCCTTGGGCATCTAGTGAAGTGAATGGACACCTTCTCAGAATAATGGCTTGCAATTCAGCAGAGAAATTCCCTAGGGTGGTAGTATTGAAGAATAATTATCAAAATATTTAAGAAGTGAGATATTAAAATATATACGCTTCTTTTTCATTGAAGTGACACATTACGTACAACTGAGTGCTCTGACGTGAACAAGGCCCGAGGACAGGTGTCTGCCGCTGGAGAGCTCCGGGGTTTCCTCAGCTGGATGATGGCTGCAGACTCGAGGCCTGGCCCAGTGACTTTCTAGGATCCCGTGGAGTGACTTCTGACTGAGCCCTATGTTTCTCTGTGTCCGTGCCTCTCTTTCCCAGCCCGTGCCTGTTCTGGTTCTCTGGGGTGGCCTCCCCCCTCTTCTTGCCACTGCTCTGGGGAGCAGAAGGTATTCTGGCAGCTGCAGAAGTGGGAAAGAGTGAGCCCATGTGATCCCACCACAGGGACAATGTGACTCTGATATAGGCAGCAGAGGAAGGACCCGGAAAAACCCTGGGGCTAGGAGCAGCCTCCGAGCAAGAGGTAGAGGACGCTAGTGCTCTGAGGCATCCAGCAGAGGGAAATCTGGGGAGCCCACTGACCCTGGGCGGGCGTGGGGGTGGGCAGCGGCTGATGAGGATGGGAGTTCCCCTGCAAGGAGTGTTTTAGAGGCAAAGGTGGAGGCCATACACCATCATGAACATGCTAAGCATCCCGAAGTGTCCACTCTGGAATGGTTCAGTTTGTGCTCTTCGTCCCATGGAACATCTCAGCATTCCTGCCTGGCAGCTGGGAGCTGAGCGCTGGGTGCTGAGTCTCC
Source organism: Octodon degus (assembly GCF_000260255.1). Classification (NCBI taxonomy): domain Eukaryota; kingdom Metazoa; phylum Chordata; class Mammalia; order Rodentia; family Octodontidae; genus Octodon; species Octodon degus. Next base: position 8,841,359 of record NW_004524688.1, read on the forward strand.
TCCTGACTTCCCGTAAGCAACCCACAGCTGCTCCCAAGGACCCCAGGAGGACCTGAGGGACCTCAACCTCGCTACCTTTCTGCCCAAGCTGGCTCCAGGCTGGGTGTTGGGACGGCTTCCTCTGCTGTCTGTTCTGTCCTGTAGCCACAAGCCAGGCTGGGACCACGACAAGTTACTGTCCTCTCCTCGTGACTCCTGTGGCTACGTGGATGCCACAGCAGAGTTCTTGCTGGCTACAGAAAACTATCACCAAGTGCAGTTTCATCCATCAGTTGTGCCTGGAGGCTGGGCTCACAACCAGGCCCTCGCCAGCCTCTAGGGGCACCAGCCAGGTGGGGTGTATGGGGGACACGTCCAGGGAGAGATGGTGATGGATGGATTGAGATTCCCTGAGAGGGAGAGGAGATAGAGGGAGGAGCCGAGGAGGACACCACCCACCTGTGGACCAGGGGACACTCTGAGTCTTCTCCCTGGGCTCCCTTTTATGAACACCGAGTGTCCTTCCTGCCCTTTTATGGCAGCATGTTGCCTGGACTGGAGGAAGCCCCGGGTGGGGCAGGTCCTGCGCTGCCTGGATCAGAGCCTGAGGCCCAGGCTTTCTTCATCATCTTCACAAAAGACACAATGTTCTCACCTTGGCCGCCTTACTTGAAAGCCATCCTCGGTCCCGCAGTCTTGGGGATCTCTGTCCAGGATGAGCCCCTCTCTGTGTCCTGGGAGAGCCCGGGCCCAGACTTTTCTCCTGGGGCTTGTTGTGCTGCTGCCCATGTTGGGGAACTGAAGACACCCTTAAGATGCAGGGACACAGCATACAGATGGCCAGCGGATGATGGGATGCTCACGCTGGCCCTGCACACTTCTGGTGTGGCCTGAGGCTGGTTTACAGTGGCTGGCAGAACAGTTTCAGGGGCACTGGCTGGGATCTTGCGTGCCAGGCGTGTGGGGGTGGGGAGGTGTTTGGGTGCTTAAAGCCCCCTTGCTCCCTGCCTGCTGGGTGCAGTACCTCCCCTTTCTGAAGCTCCCATTTGCCACTTGGCTCCTCCTCTACTTCCTTCAACTCTTCTTTCTCCTTATCCAGAGGCACTGAAGAATGACCGAAGGATGCTGAGCTTGAAGTGACATGATCAGACCTGTCCTTTGCAAAGTCGGTCCTCAGAGAGGCACGGTGCGGCATACCTGTAATCCCAGCCCTTGGGGAGGTGGAGGCAGGGGGATTGTAGGTTAGAGCCCAGTCTGGGTAACTTTGAAATTTACCAAGAACCTGACTCAAAACGAGAACAAAAACAACAGCAATAACCACAACTGCAACAGCAATACACCCTTCATCTGCTTTGTGGGGATACGACTGGAAGAGGACAGCGGGGGCGGGTGAAGCCAGAGCAGCCTTCAACACTGTTCTAGAGGCCAGATCCAGCCCACTGCCCTGTTTTAACACATAAAGTTTTATTGGAACACAGCTGTGTCCATTTGTTTATGCACCGCAGGAGGTTGCTTCAGAGACACAAGGGCAGTTAAGGGACTGCCACCAAGATGGAGCCAGGCCACCAAGATGTGGCCTGAAATGTGCAGCATGTAACATGGGGCCTCTGCGGAGAGTCTGCTGATGCAGATGCAGCGTTTCCTTGGCAAGGGCTGTCGGGAAAACTGAGCCAGGCTGGCTGTGGCTACAGGAGCTCCTGTGGGGCGACCTCAGGGCCAGGGCTCGGGGGCAGTGAGGGGGTGAGGGGGTGTCCTCCATGAGCACCTTTGGAACGTGTGGCTGTTTTCTGTCCTCTGAGAAGGTAGAAAACGGGCCTGGGGGCTTAGGAGCTGGGTGGCTGGGACTGGGGCAGGAGGGTAAAACTGCCCTCTGTGATCAACTGCAGCAGGAGAGGGTGAGACACCAGCTGAGTCAGGGTACTGGCTGGGAGCCTGGCCACGAAGGGACACCAGGCTCCAGCATGGAGGCCTGCAGCCAGCCCCCTGTCCCGAAGCCTCTGTGGTGTTTTTCCGTGAGATTTGATCTTTAGTGTCTGCAGCTGCCTCGGGTTCCTTGGTTCCCCCTGTTGGTCCTCACTGAGCTATCAAAGATGCTTGTCTTCCTTCCCAGGGGCAGCAAAGGCCAGTCCCCAGGTGGAGCCTTGAGGTGGGTCTGTCCCCCGCCAGGACGTTGCCTGCTGCCAATGTACCTGTCACCCAGGACCTGTGCAGGGGCGATCAGTGGCTGCTTCCGTGTGCTTAGTGCTCTGCGTCTCCTAGGCCAGCAGCCCACTGTGTGCACGGATGCTCTTCTCACCCTCCGGCCCATCTCAGGAGAAGGGTGCCACCCTGGACCTAGAGAAATCCAGCCAGAGTCCACTCTGCAGGTTCCCAGCCGTCCCTTCTCTCCTTCCCACAACAGTTTTTTTTGAGCTATAAGTTGTTAAGGTCTGTGTCTAGATGTCTCCCCCAAGCCTCATGTGCATGTATGTGGGGCTTTTAGGAGGCGGCTGGCTTCTGGGAGTGTGACTGCGGACTAAAGGTATGACAGTTGGATTCGTGCAGCTATGCTTAGCATCCTTCTGGGTGAGGGTACCAGGAAGCCCCACCTTGGGAGTGGGTGGCGCCCACCAACAGGCTCATAGCCTGGACGGAATATAAAGGGAAAGATGGGAGGCAGGGCCTGCCGGCCCCATTATGGGCTCTCTCCTCTCTATGCCCTTCCACGTGGCCTGAATCCGTGGCACCGTGCTCTGATCTTGGGCTTCCAACCTCCACAACCATGAGGAAAACATGTCTGTGGTTTGCAAACTGCTCATTTGAAAATATTTTGTCCTGGCAGTTGGGGTGGATTAGGACGCCCCCCAATCCCCCGATGGCAGTGTGCAAGTCTATAGCCTTCTGCATCTTCACGGAGCTGTGGCCACTGCCATGGCTTCTAAAGGGCTTTACTGCTTTGACAAGACACTCCCACCCCTGGCCTACCACGCCAGCCCTGGCCACCTCTACTTCTGTCTCTCTGGGCTTCCCAAGGTGGGACATTTCCGATCAGTGGAAACACACATGTGGTCTCCAGAGACCAGCCTCTTGTGTTTAGTGTGACAGCAGCTCACCTGCAATGTCATGGGGTCAGTACTGCATGCCTTGCTATAGCCATGTGATAAACCTCTAAAGTGTCACTTGCAGTGACCTTCACATGTTACCTGTAGTCACTGTCAATTGCTGAAGACAGAGGCTGGGAAACAATTTCCATGAAGGGCCAGAGAGCTAATGCCTCCGGCTTCAAGAGTTTGCTGGGTTCCAATGAGATGTCACTGGCGTGAATGCATGGCAGCTAGACTTGCCCTGGGCCATGCTTGCGGGCCCCAAATGCCGCCTCTATGGCACGCACTGACCTGATGTGTCACAGTCCGCTCACATTTGTCCAGGACCTTCTTGGTCACAGGTGGTGAACCCATGGCTCTCAGGCCTCAGCAAGCTGTTTGTATCTCTGAAAACTCTAAAAGGTTCACCATCACAGTTCTAGGGGAGAGTCATGGCTGTTCGTAGGCTCCCTTGTGTCCAGGTGGGGGGAGCTCTGGCAGGTGGGTACATGGTCAATTCCTTGGGTGCAGGGGCCTAAGTTCCCGTGGCTGGAGAGGCCAGGTGCTGGGACATGAACCCAAGTCTGGCCACACACAGTAGCTTCTTGTCTTTTGGTCCTGTCCCTACAGCCCTAGGTAGCCTCCCTTTTATTCTGATGGGGGACAAGCCTTCCTCTGTGACCCCCTGGGGACCAGCCCAGGACACTGGGCAGTGGTTGGAAGAGTGGGTTGTACAGACACCCCACAGACTCCCCAGAGCAGCCCTGACTACTGAGGTCCAGGACAACCACTGGACTCATGCCTTGCCCCTGCCAGACTTGCCATGGGATCCCATTCGGATTCTGAAGTTCTTCGTCCTCTCCTCATTGTTCCGAGAGCCAGACCTGCCTCCTCAGAGGCCAGGCTAGTTTTGTGGGAGCAACCGGTGGCACTCTGCTATGGTTTGTGTCTAGGTGTCCCCCCAAAGCCTCATGCAGTCCAGGGGCAGCTTCTAGGGTTTGTGATTGATTAATGTGGGTGTGGATGTTGCACCTGCCCTGGGGCAGGCAATTTGCATTTCAATGTAAGGTGGGAAGAGAAGCTAGCTACTTGAGCTGCTGCTACCCCTCCCTTGTGATCTTGCTCTTTGCCGCAGCCAGGAAAGGTTGCCCTCTTCCTATGCCCCTCTGCCTTGGAGGCAGCTGAGTATGGACTGAAACCTCCAGTAACTGTGAGCTAAATAAAGCTTTCCTTCATGTTGGGTGTTGGGTATTTGTCTCAGCAATGAGAGAAGAGTAACTAAGACACTC
>NW_004524688.1:8845873-8852425 GCF_000260255.1 Octodon degus
AAAAAACCCTGTTGAAAGTGGCTCGGGAGGACTTTTCTCAAAAGAAGTCTCCCCAGACTTTTAAAAAGTCTGTCTGTCTGTCTATCACCTTATCTGCTATTTATTCTGGCACTGGAGGTGGCACTTTGCACATGCTAAGTAAATGCCAGACCACCGACCTACCTCCCTAGGCTTTTTCAAATTTTATAGTGAGCTGGAGATAGGGGGAGCTTCCTAAATTGCTCAGTCTGGTAGCAAACTTTTGCTCTTTCTGCCTCAGCCTCCTGTCTAGCTAGGAGATAGGCATGGGCCCCCATGCCCACTTGCCCAGAAAGCCTCCTTCCCCCTGGTTAGTAGAACTTGTGCTGGAGGCCAAAAGTCTTCTACATGTGAGAGTCCAGTACTTTTTATTTGATAATCAAGTCATTGTTGAAGTCAGTGTCATGTACTGGGATGGACCTACCCTGCCTCTGCCCCTGAAGGACTTGCACCTGGGGCTGGTCTGCCTCATGCTAATTGGAACCTAAATTGATCCTCATAATTTTTGGCCCAGGTCTATAAGGTTTTCAGTTTCTTTAGAAAAGGAGTCTATGATCTGAGTCTTACAGATTTGTGACATGGGCTTTAGATGTAGCTCTCATTTGTTTTAGGTAAATGGAGAACTGACTTCGCAGTGTCTTCCTTTTCTTCCCTACTCTGTCTAGCAGCATCTTCCCATTGTGCATGGAACCCTCGAGGCTGCTACATGGAGCTCAGTGCTCTGGCTTTGTAAGGGGGACCAGGTCCTGGCCACCCAGGCTTGGGTCCCAGTTGCATGGGACACTATACACAGTCATGGCACAAGAGCAGCCTCCCTGGGGCTTGGTTTACACTCAAGTGAATGGTCTTTTCAAGACCTGAAAGGTCTTTTCAAGTTCTACAACTCCATCTTTCTTTTATGCCTTCATTTATCTCTTTGGCAAAACCATTGGCCTGCTTTGGGTTACCTCTGGTGTGAAGCTGGGAAAAAAAAACCCAGTATTTATTTCCACGTTATACTACTCACAACCCTGGCATGAATTGGTCTGACTTTTCTTGAGAGGTACTCCAGCATCTCTTTAATTCCAAGAGAGGTGACATCAACTTTTTCCTAACTTTTAAATTAAGGTCTAATATGAAAATAGAAAAAAATAAAATAATATGGAAATAGTTTTAAAGTGAAACACTCCGCCCCAGCAAGCGCCAGGAGTCTCCTTCCCTCTGCCCTTCTGTTGCTTCTGGAATTTGTCCCTGGATGTGGAAGAACTACTTGTGTGCTGGAGCTTCGCGGTTCATCAGTTTTGGATGACACTTCTGTCCTTCCTTTTGCAGTAGTTCAGGCTTTTAGTTTTCTCATACCTAAACAATGATGTCTAAATTTTTGTTACATCCACGTTCAGAATTCTCTTTTTAGGACCATCATAATATTTTTCTTTGGTGTGATGTGACTTTTTGTTTGTCCTGGAACTTTTTGTGGCTTGGGTTCCGGCGCACCTGTCTGTCCCACCTTCCTCACAGTCAAATCTCGCAGCATGCTCTGCCCTCTGTGGCATCTGCTCCAGTGCCCTAGGACACGTGCTCAGGCCATGCGGCCTGCTGTCCAGGCTGCTCCTGGCCCATGGCCAGGACTCCCTTCTGCTCCCTGCTGGGCTGGAGTGCATACTCCCCTGGGCTGGGCAACTTGAGGTTTTTTTTTTTTTTTTTTTTTGTCCTACTACCTAGTCTTGGTGAAGCACATTCTCTCGTGACAGCCTGTTGCATCTTATTCTGTTCCTCCTTTCAGTTTGTAGTCTGCTTGACTATAGAATCCTGCCTTGGAAATTATTTTTACCTGGAATCTTGAGCATACTTTCCCACTAGTTTCTTGTCTCTGTGCTGTGACAGAGAAGCTTGATGCCATTCTGATTTTGATCCTACTCTACGAGCTGACCTCTCCAGAAGCTCTTGTCCTTGGGGTCTCCACCTGTCACCAGGCATGTGCCATAGGGGGCCCACGACTCAAGTTGTCCCTCAGTACAGTTATGCGGAGGTAGTGGAGGCTAAGAGATGGACAGGACACGATGGAGTTTGGGGAGCACTGCCCTCAAAACAGGTGAAGTAGGCCTGGGAGACCCTGTAGAGGCATCTCTGGCTTCCCATCCACCATGTGAACCCTCCTCTTGCGGCACCCAGCCACGATGTCCTCAGCCATGATTTGGTACAGCAAGTAGGGCCCTCACCAGAGGCCAAAGTGGGGCCCTGCCCAGGGCTTTTGACTCCAAAGCTGAGAAAAGCAAACTCCTGGTGTTTTGTTAAAGCAATAGAAAACAAATGAACGTATATTGTATACCTTTCCTGTTTACTGTCTAGACGCTCAGTGTACCCTGCAACATGAAGACGTGGGCTTTCATGTTTCTTCACGGAAGAGGATGTTTCTGATGTTACTTCTTTGATAATCTTATTTCCTTCCTTTCTCTGTGCTCTTTCTAGAGGTTTTATTTGTCAGATATCAGACCGTCTAGCTTCATCATCTAACCCTTTCCATTAAAACCCAAACTCCTCTTACAGCTGTCTTTGCTTTGTTCGGTTGTTATTGTTCTGCCTTTTGAGGACTCCATCGAGTCTTTTTTCCCCAGTCCGTCTACTGACTTGCGTTTATGCTATCATATTTTACTTCCAAGCATTCTTGTTCCCTAATACTTTCTTCATGTCTCACAGGCGCACTATCTGTTCTCAACTGTGTGATGATATTAATGACGGATTCTTTGATGTTTTCCTCTTTCTGCAAAGTGCGTACCTGGGCCAGTTATCCATTATTTTGTCACAAATTACCTCCAAATGCAGTGGCTTAAATGACAAATAGTCCCTGTCTCCCAGGTTTCTGGGGGCCAGGAACCTGGCTGATTTTGCCAAGTGGCGGTGGTTCGGGAGCTCTCACGTGTTTGCAGCCAATATGTCAGCCAGGCCTGGCGCTGTCTGAGGTTTGCCTGGGAAGAGGGATGGGCTCCAAACGTAGTCACTTGGTTGTTGGCAGGAGGCTCGGTTCCTCGCCGTGTGGGCCTCGCCATATGGCTGCTTGACATGGCAGTTGGCTTCTCTCAAAGTGAGTGATGAGGGGGAGAGAGAGAGAGAGAGAGAGAGAGAGAGAGAGAGAGAGAGAGAGAGAGAGAGAGAGAGAGAGAGAGAGAGGAAGCGAGGGGAGAGTTGCCGGCTGCAGTGTCTCTTACCACTTAGTCTTGGGGTAAAGATCAACCCTCTGCCACATTCTCTTGGCCACTTGGGGTGGCACAGCGAAGGTCTCCTCCACAGGGCATGGAGGTGGCCGTATGGCACTGGTTCTGAATTTCCAGTTTGTTGTTTATGTTGGAGGCTCTTCTCAAATGTCCATCGTCTGTCCTTCCCTTCTTGTTCCCAAGTGGTGTAGTAAGCCGAAGGAACTGGGCTGTGTGAACCTTCATGAGGCACTGGCCGACTCCATATTCGGGTTCCTTCAGACCCTGTCTGAAAGTCAAAATAAAAATACAAAAAGCCTGGGGATGTAGCTTGGTGTGAAGGGCCACATTCAGTCCTCAGTTCTACAAAACAAACAAACAGCCTTAATCACCTGTGCATAGGTGATTCTCGATCCTGTGGGGGCCAGAATGGTGCCGGGTGTGCTCCTTGGAATCTCTGTGCTGACGTGGTGGTGGGGGTGTCACCTTAGACCCCTTGAGGTCCAGTGTAAATGCCGGGACCGGAGTCCACCTACCACAAGAGGGCAGAACAGACTTTCGACGTCGTTGAGGAGCCCTGCAGAAACCTCCCTTCCTCTGCAAGGATACAGAGGTGGCTCAGGTCGGAGGGGCTGCTGGGGTGGGGGTGGGGTGGGGAGGCTGACAGCGAGCATGGGCTGCCCTCAGGGTGGCAGGTGGACATCTGTTTTTTTCCTACCTGTGCAGTCAATGTGTAGGTCTTTTCTCAAGGAGCTTCCTCCTAGATTCTCCAGAGAAGCATCCTCTGATCCTTACCTGGGAGATCAGCATTTCTGCTCCCGAGGTGGCCGATGTACTATACCCTCCCTTGGAAACTTCATTCTACCCTCCAGTCCACCCCTACACTGAGCACTGCACCCCAGACCAACCCTGCACCCTGTACATACTCGAGACCACTCTGCACACCCCCATCATCTCTGCATCTGGTATTGCATGCTCTGGAGGTGGGGAGTGGGGCAGGGTGACCCAGGTGGGTGCAGGGCCTGGGTTAGATAGTATCTGACAACCTCCTCTTTGCACCAGGTGGGTCAGAGGGCTGGGGTGCATCTTGACCTCGGCTTATTCAGTGCCCCATGGGAGGTGAGGTAACCCCGTCTCCTGAGGCTGAGGAAGAGGCTGAGAGCTGACTTGGCCTGAGATTTCCCAGCATCTGATGGTGACAGCGTGGGGAAGGGTGGCTATGTTTAGAAATAATGACTCTGTCTTGTGCAGAGACATTAAGGCATCCTCCCCAGCAGCCGTGCGAATTAGCGAGAGGCATCCCTGACAAGAGTGGCAGTGACTTCCTCGTGGGCTGGTTGCTACTCTCTTGTGCTGAAGCCCAGGGCTGTGTGGAGGCACGGCACCATGGCCACAGTCGGGAGGAACCTGTCTGCTTTTGCTGGTCCTGAGAGCCATTGCCATAGGCAGGTGGCAGCCACCCCAGGGGGCGGTGAGCTCAGTTCCCAATGGTTTATCCAGACTTCCTGGTGCTGGGCTTGGCTCTGGACGTCAGCACCACAGCTCAGCCACAGAGCGCTATGCAGATGCACACTCATAAAAATGCCATGGAAGGACATGAGGCTGAGAAAGGTCAGGGCCCACCTATGCCCTGGTGCCGCTGGCAGGGTAGGTGCCTTAGTTACTTTCTTATTGCTGAGACAAAATAACCCAAAGTTAAAGGAGGAAAGATTTACCTGGCTCCCAGCTGTAGAGGTTTCAGTCTGTCATCAGTGGCATAGGGTAGGGTGGCATGGCTGAGGGGGGCACCACAGAGGAGAAACAGCCTACATGGGCTGGAGAGATAGCTCTATAGAATAAGTGTTTGCCTGGCAATCACAGGTCCTGAGTTCAATCCCCAGTACCGCAACAACAACAACAACAACAACAACAACAACAACAACCAAACAAAAAAAAAAAAAAAAAAAAAAAAAAAAAAAAAAAAAAAAAAGAAAAAGAAAAAGAAAAGAAACAGCCCACAGCAGAGCAGGTAGGATGCACCCAGTAACAAGGCTTCCTTCCCCTTTTATTTCATCCAGGCTACAAGCCTTCTGGATGGTGTCACCCATACCTGGGCTGGGGCTTCCCATCATCCACACCCAGAATTCTGATAAACCAATTAGTGGACTGATCCAGTTCCACACACCCTTCACCCTGTATCACCCCCTTAATCTACATTCACATGCCTAGAACCAGCCACCTCTAAGAAGTCCCACCTATGTCTGCCTGAGGCTTTGGAGGGAGAGCTCGACACAAGCCATAGAGTAGGGCGCATCTGCTCCACCCTGGGTGGGGAGGGGTCGCCGCTGCGAAGGTGACGCTTTGCAAAGACCTGAGTCTGCCAGTGAACAGACTGTGTAGACGCCTTGGGAAGAGCCCAAGATGGGTTGGCCTGTGTGGAGGTCCTGGGGCAGGAGGGTGCTGGCCAGGGTAGAGGGAGTGAGAGGGCTGCTGAGGCAGACTGGAGCCAGAAACGAGAAGCTATGTGGCCATGGTGGTGAGTGGCGATAAGCAGGCCAGTGTGGTCTGTGGAAAACTCATTTTTCTTTTTTAAAACTGAGGTATAAGTGATAGGTAGTAAAATGCAGATCTTGAGTAGACAGGAAGAAGCAGCCAGGTTCGGATGCAGAGGGAAGGTGGGGAGCTCCAGACCCACAGCAGCCTCCCCAGGCTGGCTGGACTGTGTTCTCCACAGCACTGACAGTCGAGGAAGGTGCTTGAGGTGTCAGGAAGGTACTGGTCCTGAAGCCCCTGGGGTCCTCCTCACTGCTGGTGTCCTTGCAGTGGGGCATGGCCTGCTAGCCCCTGTAAGACCTGAAGCAGCTGCTGAGATGCAGGGCAGGGCTCCTGGTAGGCCTGCTGGGTGCCCCGGTCAGCCTGGGCCCCTCCATTAGCCCTCTCTGCTCCACTCCCTGATTCTGTAACAAGCATTATCTCCTCTACGGATCTTCTGCTTGGCCTTGGTATCTGGACTTCTTTCAGATCCGTTCCTGGCAGGTAAGATGGCTCTAGCTTTACAAGATTCTACCTGCTATCCTCAGGTGAGTATGGAGACCTCTGACCCGCCTTCCATGGAGTGCTCATGTGTGCATAGTACCAGCCATGCAAACTCTGGGCAGTGAGTCCTGGTCTGACAAAGACAGAAGGAGAGGTTCGTAGGAACAATCGATCTGCATTTGAACACGTGAAAGACACATTGAGGCTCTTTTTACAGGAAGAGAATGGCTGGGGGTGACAGTGGGAGTTGAGATGTTGAAACCCCTGACCACAAAAAGGGCCAAGAGGGAGAGTAGGAGGTGGAGAGGAGAAATGGGAACGGGCATGAGTGTGGTGGAGGGAGCGAGAA
>NW_004524688.1:8853305-8854397 GCF_000260255.1 Octodon degus
GGGCTTCTGTCCTTTGTTTTCACTGCGAAGTGGTTGGCCCAGAGCACTGTGTCTCGTGAGTCCTTGTCTCCCACGCTCCACCCCGGCTGGCAGGCACAGAACTTTCACTCCTTGAGTGAGGACAACAATATTGTTCTAAAAGAGGACCTGGAGAAATCCTTCCTGAGTTTGATTCTTTACCTCCTTCCCCAACATGCCAAGCAGAGATCGCCCACTTGCAGAGTCAGCTTCAGGGATGCTGTGACAAGACCTCAAATTCAGCTGAGCCCAGGGAGGTCTGGCCATGGCTCTCGGCTGTGGACAGTGATGCTGAGCCTTAGAATGTCTTGTTCTCCTTTGCTGGGGAGGTGGGCTTTCAGCCACACCAAAAAAGGGATGGACCATGGGGGCTTTGGGCCACAATGAGGTGACCTGTGCTGGGGCTTTGAGTCATGGGTATCAGCCAGGCTCCAAAGAGGCTGAGGTGGCCCAGCCCCATGGTACCAGCCAAGCCTCCATGCTGGGGACAGGGGAAGCCCTGCATGCTGAGGCAAAGGTTGCTTTTGGCTGGCAGTGTTCTGTGACTGCTGTCACCAGTGCTGTTGGGAAAGGGATGTTGTCCGGACTCCACTGGGAGAGGCCAAAGGACACCACGCTCCGTCTACACCGGGGCCTCCTCCTCCGCTGACTTTATACCTTTTCTCTGTGACAGTGGGCACAATGACCTGCTGAGCTCTGTGTCCCCTTCTCAGGCATCACTGAACCCAGAGGGTGGCTTTGGGGACCTCTAGACTTATAGTTGGTGTTAAAGTGAGGATGGCCTCATGGGTCTGCCCCCAGGGTGCCCACATGCAGGAGATTCCCTGCTGTCTCTGCATCATGCTCCTGGACTGAGCTGCTTCTCTGCTGGCTCCCCACCTTCGCCCTTTCCAGTCCGTTCCCACCCCACCAGCACTAGCTTTTGGCCCCGTGGGTGCTCCTATGTGCTTCTCTCTAGGCCCCTGCTCTGAGCTGTGCTTGCATGGCCTCTGAGGGCTGGTGCCTGGCAGGCAAGCGCTTATTCCACTGAGCCATCTCCCCGGCCCCGTTTCTTTCTTTCTTTTTTTTTTTTTT
>NW_004524688.1:8855187-8856223 GCF_000260255.1 Octodon degus
GCAGGGAGGCTGAGGGGAATCTGCACACATGGGGCCTTGCATCCCCCACAGCCCTTGTGTCCAATCCCTTCTACAGAGCTGTCCGTGCTTTAGCTGTGCCTATGACACTCATGAAGCCCCAGGACAGGTCTCGGGAGCTTCAGACCAGAGAAGTCGCAGGCAGTGAACAAGAACACGCCTCCTGCTGGACTCGGCACACCACAGTCCCACAGGATCCTACCTGGGATCCTCCTGAGTCATCCGACCTCCTGTACCTCACTGGCTCTTTAACTGTCCCCTTCGAAAGGCCTTTAGAATGAACGACTGAATGTTTCCCTGCAGCCAACTAATGAGCCTAAAGCAGGGGCTGTGGGTGCCCGTGGCCAGAAGTTAGTCAGAAGTCCTGGAGACCTTGATTTGTGACCGGGTCTGCAGTGGGGCAGTGTTGGGGACAGAGCCTTCAACTTGTGGGATCTGACACTGTCCTAGAACTGAATTAGACCAGAGGACACCCAGTGGGTTGTCTGCAGAACTGCCTGCTCGCTGGTGGGAGAAACACCACCCCTTTATGAGGCACAGAAGTCGCCTGTGCCGTGAGCAGGCAGGAGGAGAGACTGAGTTTGAGTTCATGTTTTCCACTCTGAAGGGATTGTTTACAAACCCTTAATGCTGTTCTTTTGATTAATATATTTGTTTTTAATGCCAGTATCATACCGTTTAGGTTACTGTGTCTTTGTAATGTATTTGTTTCTTTTTTTTAAAAAAATGTATTTAGTACAGGGTCTACAGGGTCTGACTACAGAGATTGGATTTGTAATGATCCTTCCTGTTTTTCAGCCTCCCAAGTGCTGGGATTACAGGTGTGTGCCACCATGCCCAGTCTCTATATTTCTTTCTTTCTCTTTTTAATATTTAGTGCAGGGTCTACAGGGTCTCACTATGTAGATCAGACTCGTAGTGATTCTCTTGTTTTTCAGCCTCCCAAGTGCTGGGATTACAGGTGCACGCCACCATGCCCAGCCTCCACTGCCGTCTCAGCACACCCCAGGAGCAGAGC